>NW_026975124.1:362306-724613 GCF_030014295.1 Loxodonta africana
TCCGTGGGTGTTTATTGTGGATCCAAGTAAAATGAAGCCCTTAATGATGTCAACATTTTCTCCATTATCATGATGTTGCTTATTGGTCCAGTTGTTAGGCTGTTAGTCTGTAGTCTTTGATCTTCAGCAGTAAATGCTTTAAGGGCTCTTCACTTTCAGCAAGCAAGATTGTATCATCTGCATATCTCAGGTTATTAATGAGTCTTCCTCCAATCCTGACGCCTTATTCTTCTTCAGACAGTCCAGCTTCTCAGATTATTAGCTCAGCATACAGGTTGAATAGGTATCGTGAAAGGATACAACAGTGATGCACACCTTTCTTGACTTTAAACCATGCTGTATTCCTTGTTCTGTTTAGATGACTGCCTCTTTTTCTATGTACAGGTTTCTCATGAGAACAATTAAGTGTCCTGGAAATCTCATTCTTCCCCATGTTATCCATAATTTGTTATGAGCTGGAGTAGGTCTCAGAAATAATGTGCCATTTCTTCCAGTTGGTCCTGCACGGCTGCCTACTTCCCTAGGTGGTAGCAGCTAAGGCCTGTCTCAGAAACACTCTCCTCCCCACATAGCATGATTCTTCACACTGCTCCATCTTCGTTCCCTTGTGTGTCTCCTGCCCTCCTCAGTAGCTGGGGAAAATGATAGTAGTCCACTGATGAGATTTATTCTTTCCTTATACTTTATTGTATCATTTGTTTTTATAACATAGTTCCGTTAAAATCAAAGGTAATAAAAATGTTTGTATGATGGAAGTGGATAATCCCACCCATTGTGTCCATCTAAAGTTTCATGAGAAAACTGGGCCCACAACAGAGGGCTCCCACTCCTCTGGCTCACTGTATTTTCTCCTTGTTTATTTGCTCTTTCCTCTTTCCTGATGGATGCATGGGACCACTGAGCTTCAGGACTCCACAATTCTGCTTTTCATACCAGTGTTACTGTAATCTTGGGTTCCTGGGCTGCCTTGCCACAGATTTACTCATTCTGTTTCTGTTGATTATTTCATTACTTAAAAATCTCTCATGAATTTTTCCAGAAGTACATTCTATTCCTCAAAAACTTGGAAGCAATGGGAAAGTATGCAATAAATAACAAGAAAACGTACGTAATGCATAGAATAAATTATTAACGTTCCGATATGTCTATCATCTTACTTACCTTGGCATGTATGTGTATTAGAGTCTCTGGTTGATGCAAATGGTTAATATCTTGAGCTGCTGACAGAAAGTTGGAGTTCAGGTCCACCCAGAATTGCTATGAAAGAGAGGTCTGGCAGCCTACTTCTGAAAACTCAGCCACTGAAACCCCTATGGAGTACAGTTCTACTCTGGCACACTGGTGTCATCATGAATCAGAACTGACTCAGTGGCAACTGGTTTTATGTGTGTATTAGCACACACATTTATGTATATTAACACAGATATTATATCCTGATATTTTCATTGATCATTAGTCTTTTCTCATGATAAGTTTTTTTTGTTTTTTTTAATGAGGGCATTAAATTACTTTATCATATTCTGTGTGCATGTAGTATATGTTTTTTAACGATTTAACTATAGTTGCAATAATAAATGTGCATGTTTCTAGTAATCTTCAACCTATACTTACATCTTTTTAACATACATCTCTGCCATTAAATCTCTTTGTTTAATTATTGTTTAACACTCTTTACACCTAAGAGATGGTCTCAGAAGCAGCCCTGATCAGTTTTTCTCCCTCTTACTCATGAAGCCCCTTAATGTATTCCAAGGTATCAACTACGAAGGATTTTACGTCCTTATCGTTTGTTTATTTTTCTTTCAGTCAGTATATTCCATGGGCCAGAAATAGTCTATGTTATGCAGATACAGTGGTGAAAGGTACACACTGTCCCTGTCCTCATGAAGGGGACAACCCAGTGCAGGTGGGAGGAGCACTGGGGAAATGCAGCTGAGAGCAAGGACAGACAACCCTCCAGGAACCACACTGGACTTCAGAGAGGCTTGTTGGCTGCTGTTCACCTGGCAGGCTTCTAGATACCCGAGTACCCTTGGGCTTGGTGCCTGCTCCTCTCTCTATTGACACCCTCCCTCTAGGATGCCTCAGTGAGTTCACTGCTGTCTATTTGTAGCTAAGGACGTGAGGTTTATACCTCCATCCATTCAAACTCCTCCTGGGTCCAGACTCATATATTGAAATGTCAGCATAACTCTCTGTATTGACCTCTTTATGCATTATAATGATACATTCCTCATATGGCCATCATGAAAAGCAAACATGAAAGAAAAAGCACAGGAGTGCCTGGCACCAGTGTAGGTATTCAATGAACATTAGCTGTTGGTATTATTCTTGACATCCCCATGTGGGGTGCAGTTTTATTACCGGACATCTCCATGTGAATATCTAACACCCACACCATGTTATCTAGGCTATGAAACAATTCTTGGTTCCAACCACCATTCCATTCTTATCGATGAATTTCTCAAGGCTTCAGTGATGGGAGTGTGTGTTTTTCCACACAATGGACGTGATTAGGAATGGTTGGCTAGGTCCTACACAATAAATTGCTCCAGCATTCCTATGGATGACCATTGAGACAAGTTTCAGCCAACGAATGTAGCAAAGAATTGGAACCACTCTCAGCTGTTCATGCGAGTACTCTCAATCCAGAATATCTGGTAAGTCGACTGTTAGGGATTGAATTGTGTCCCTCCAAAATGTATGTGGAAATCCTAACCCCTGTACCTGTAAATCTGACCTTGTTAGGAAAGAGGGGGCCTGCTTTTATTATGTGAATGAGGTCATACCAATGTAGGGTGGGTCCTAAGCCTAACTCTTCTTAGTTATAAAAGGAGCAGAACACACCCAGACACAAACAGGTGAAAAGGAAGACAGACAAAGAAGACAGATGCTTCTAGAAGGCCAGGAACACAAATGATTGCTGGCATCTACTAGAAGCTGAGGTAGACAAGGAAGGACCTCCCACTACAGACATGCCCTGAATTCGAACGACTACCTGCTAAACTGTGAGAAAATAAATTTCTGTTCTTTAAAGCCATCCAGTTGTGATATTTTTTGTTATGGAGGGACTAGGTAACTAACACACATAACCGTGCTTATAAGTTCAGCCCAGTGCAGAATAATTTTCTTCCCTCCTTGGTCTAGCCCACCTGAACCTGCTCTTTTCCTATCAGTGTCCTTTGCTTTCACCTAAGAGTTATGACAGAGTCAGCTCGATGGTGATGCATTGAAATTTCAATTTATTTTATATTTATGATTATTATTAATTCCAGTATTTTCTACAGTTTTCAATGGAGACAGTCTTATAATCTATGAATAGCATTTATACTTTTTCTCTTTTTGTACTAGCTTACACTTCCAGTGTTAAATGTTTAATAAAAGTAATGATAGAAGCACCCTTATTTTATTGTTTATTAATTTTAAAGAGAATGTCCCACACGTCACCATGAACTATCATGCTAGTTGTAGTTTTCCACGTTCGGGAACTCCTTTTCTGTTCCATGTTTGCTCCTAGTCCTTATCTCTCCGTGTGATTGCATTTTATCAACCTGCTTTGCCCCCATCTCTTGAGGTGAGCATATGTCTTCTCTTCTTTCACCTATGCATGTGGTGAATGAAATTACTAAATCTTTAATGTTCACTCAAATTTGTATGCCTACAATAAACCGCCTTGATCATGGCATGTTACGTGGTTTATACTTTGCTGGATTTCCTTTGCTGGCATCTTACGTAGGGTTTTGCATCTCAGTTACTGAGTGTGCTTGTCCTCTAACTCTTCTTCTACCATCCTTCTCTAATTTGTTATCAATTTTAAACTAGCCTTAAGGATCAAGTTAGGGGAGTATCTCATGGTTTTCTAATCTCTGTTGACTATGTACAAGATTAAAATGACTGTTTCTTGCATGTTTGCTGGAACCTGACTGGAAACGATCTAGGTCTGCCGTTTTCTTTGTAGGGAGATCTTGAACTACTGACCCACTTTATTTAGTGGTTAAAGGCATCTTCTGGTGCTAATTTACTTAGAAAAAATTCTGATGCATGTTCTAGATTGCTCGAATCTCATCTTTAAATATTGATTATCAGGGCTTGTAGCCTCATGCAAGCCAATTCATCAATCCCAGATTTCCCCAAAGTCAGGCTCTGCAACTCTTCCCGGTACCAAATTCCCTCATTTAAGACTTATTTGCAAAGAAAGAGACAACAGTATGCTATCTACGCAGTTGTGTATCCGCAGCCTTCTTGAGTCCATAATGTGAGGATACAGTCTTCTAATACTTTTTTTGTAATTGTTCTTTTTCTTATTTTTTTTTTCCTTTTTTCACTGCCAATACACCCCCTCCCCCAATCTAGTAGTTTTAAAGTTGTGCGTTTCAGGTTCAAGTCTGTAATCCAGCTGGGCTTCTGTTTGTGCTGCATGTGTGCATCAAAAGAACGTGCTTCTAGAAGCAGAAAGCAGGCAGTGCGACTGTTGGGTGGTTGGCGGGGTAGGGGGAGGGGAGCTGCTGCTCAGAGAGGGCGCCCGAGGGAGGCAGGAGATGCCGGGCTGCCCACCGCAAGCCCGCAGACTCCAAGGAGGCGGAACCCGCGTGCGCCATGAGCCTTTTGAGACAGGCCCAAGCCCGCCCAGCCGGGTGCTTGCAGGTTCCACCAGGACTACGGGAAGCCTAAGGCCAAGGAGGGCAAGGTCTAGGGTCTGGACCTGAGAACTGGTTCTGCCACTTGTGATCGCAGCGCTTATGCTGGAAAGGAGGGCAGGAAGCATATCACAATGTGTGTCCAGACGATGACCCAGAATGGCGGGAGTTGTGGTCACTCAGGGACTCTGGGTCTGCATATGGAGGCCCCTAGGGTGCAATTCTTCCAGGAGCAGAAGGCAAAGCCACAGAGGCCAAAGTGCACCTCGCCGATGCTTCCCAGGGGCATTGCCCCAAATATGGGGAGCAGTCCCTCCTCTGGGCTAGGGACTTTGTTTCCTCCATTGTCATCACTGACTGTGAGCAGACTCTAGTCTATGCAGACTAATGAGGAGTTATCAAAATGAGCTCCAAACTCCGGATTTAAGGATCATAAATTAACACAGAGAAATACGACTTTAGCAATAAGTGACTGTTTGAAGCCCAAGTTGCCTTAAAACACGGAATTTCAGTCTTTCAGCTCCTCTGCTAATGTAGTAACTAAGAACAGGATCTCACTGGAGCTCAAAGATGTGGGGCACTGGGAATACTCCTGGGTCTGTCTGCTCACGGCTGATTGCCTGATTCCCAGTTTTATTATACAGCTTAAATACAGACCAGAAGAGGAGTTTGGGGTTTGACACCTGACATCTTAACACCAGTTCCTGTTTCTTGAGGAAGGAAGAGGTAAAATAAATCAGCGTTTACTGTGTCCTTCTCCATCCCCGGAAGTCCTCATGAAGACCCTCTCAGGTAAGGACTGACAGGGAGTGGCTTGGTTTACTATTTGACTTTGTCCTTCAGTCACTTTGTTTCTGTCCTGCATGTAAACTATTATGCATTGACAGAAGCATTCTAATTCTTATGCAGAATGACTAGACCTCCTGCAGAATGACTATATTGTGCCTCCCTTGGGCACCCCTGTCTGCGCAGCACCCTCCACCCCCAACTGCCCAACAGCCTCTCTCCTGGCATTCTGCTTCTAGAAGTATGTTCTTTTGATGCAGAGATGCAGCACACACAGAATCCCAGCTGCATTACAGACTTGAACCTGAAGACCTTATGCAGAATGACTATTTATGAACCACTAAGCTTAGTACTAAAGCAGGTACTTACCCCTCAGAGAAGGCCCTGGGGGAGGTTGATACATGCATACCCCAGTGCTCCTGCTGTTCTAGAAGTGCCTGAAATGCCTCTCTGGGAAAGGCCTTCAGATTAGGCTCATGGCCCAGGTGGGAATTCAGGCCTATTTTTCTGTTAGAACATCTCATTTCGCTCTGAAAATGTTATTATCCAGTTTATTCACCAGACATGAGTACAGACATCTCATATTTTCCAAATTAATCCCATTCTCTAATACTAATTTGCCACCAAGAGTATATTCCAAAGTGTTTCCAATAGGCTAGAAAGTCTATCCAAAGAGGGGAGTCCTGTGCCATGTTGTGCAGTGACAGCAGGGTTGGCATAATATGTTTACCCAGATACCTACCACTTTTTAAAAATTTTCTATTGTTTTATTTGAAACTTTACAGAGCAAATTACTTTCTTGCTCAGCCATTTATACACAATTGTTTTGTGACATTGGTGGCAATATTCATGATGTGTCAGTATTCTCTTCTATGCTCCAGTTCCCCGTTTCCATCTGCCATGATTCCTGTTCCATCCTGCCCTCTTTTCTGTGCTTTTGGGCAGGTTTTGCACTTTTGGTCTCATACACACGATTGAACTAAGAAACACTTTCTTCACGTGTGTTATTGTTTGTTTTATAGACCTGTCTAATCTTTGGCTGAAGGGTGAACTTCAGAAGGTACTTTCAACTTTGTTGCTTTCCATAATTCCTGAAATTCCAGTCTACCACCTGAAGAACTTCCTTTAGTGTTTCATTTAGAACAAGTCTGGTGGCGATGAATTCTCTTAAGCGTCCTTCACCTGAGAATGTCAATATTTTTCCTTTACTCATGAAGGAAATAACAGCCTATAGAACACTGGGTTAATGTTTCTTTTCTTTTAGTGTTGAAAAAATGTTGTTTTCACAGCCTTTTGGCCTCCATGGCTTCTGATGATGAATACAGAGTCATTCCAATTGTTTTTCCTGTGTGAAATGAGTTGTTTTCTCTCTAGCTTCTTTGAAGATACTTTCTTGGTCCTTGTTATTCCACAATTGACAGTGAGGCATTTGGGGGTAAAATTATGTGAGTTTAACTTGTTGGAGTTTGCATAGCTTCTTGAATCTGTAAGTTTATGTCTTTCAACAAATTGGGAAAGTGTTGAGCCAGTATTTCTTCAGATACTTTTTTCTACACCACATATTTCCTCTATACCTTATGGAATTCCAGTAAATAAATGTTAGATATTTTTGGATTATTTTGAGGCTCTGTTCATTTTTTTTTCAGATTGGATATTTTCAGTTGAACTGTTTTCATCTCATTGATCCTTTTGTCTGTCAACAGCATTCCGCTGTAGAGCTGATCAAGTGAATTATTTATCTCTATTTTTCTATTTTTCCTGTCTAAAATTTTCATTTGTGAATGGTTTCTATGTATTTTTCTATTTTTCTAAGGTGTGCCTGTTACTTCTTTGAGCGTGGTTAAAGTAGCTTTTTAAAGTTTTTGTCTATGATTCCAAGACTTACAGAAAATGTTGATGTTGTTTGTTTTAGGAATCACTTGACCCAGTTATGTTCAGGTTGCAGGTTCTTTCCCACCTTCTGTATGCTGTGGCTCAGATGTCGGTTCAGATTTTGAAGACTTTGCAGTGATATTTGGATGTAATCTATGGGAGTGTCACCCAGTCTGGGACCTTGTTGGTGTTCTAACCCATAATGCAGTTCTCAAAGGATTGATCTACTTCTTAGGGTCAGAGCAAAGCATATGCAACTATGGGAGGTGGGGGGGGGGTATGAAAAACAACTTTATGGTATCCCTCTCTTGAGCCGCCTCTTCTCTGTCTCTCTGAGGCTCTCTGATGTCTGAGCACCTACCTTCCTGGTCCACTGGCAAGAATGTAGGGGCTTTAATCTCTTCATTCTGCTGTGCAATTAAGTGACTGGGTCTGCCTATGAGGCCAAATAACGGTAAGATGGAGAAAATGTAACAGAGATTCCTCTATATTATTTGGTCCTTATATACTTAGGTCAGAGAGAAGGCACACTGTTTCTGGTGATACTTCGAAACAGGTATGGAGAAAAAGGCATTAACAGGTCGATAGCTGCATACTAGGTGTTACGGATTAAATTCTGTCTTCCCAAAATGTATATATCAGCTTGACTAGGCTATGCTTCCCAGTATGGTGCGATTATCCACCATTTTGTCAGCTGGTGTGATTTTCCAATGTATTGTAAATCCTACCTCTATGATGTTAATGATCGAGGATTTGAAGCAGTTATGTTAAGGAGGCAGGGCTCAATCTACAAGATTAAGTTGTGTTTTAAGTCCATCTCTTTTGAGATATAAAAGAGAAAAGAGCAGAGAGACAGGGGGACCTCAGTACCACCAAGAAAGAAGTGTCAGGAGCAGTGCATCCTTTGGACCTAGGATCCCTGTGCTGAGAACCTTCTTGTCCAGGGGAAGATTGGTGACAAAGACCTTCCCCTAGGAGTGACGGAGAAAAAAAGCCTTCCCCTGGAATTGGCACCCTGAATTTGGACTTACAGAGCCTCCTGGACTGTGAGGGAATAATTTTCTTTGTTAAAGTCATCCGTTTGTGGTATTTCTGTTACAGGAGCACTAGATGTCTAAGACACTAGGTACCAGGAGATGTACATTTCCCAGTTCTTTCACTCCCAGGGACACTATGACTAAGTAGCCAATGCCATAAATCCATGCGAGCAGACTATTCTGATTACTGCTTTGACTCTACTGTCTGTTATGGTAACCACACCCACCTTGTCTTTGTTGATTGAGTGCCACCACTTGGCTGCTACCACCATGGGCTCCAGTCAACTGCATTGTAGTTAGGTGTCTTAATTCAGTTAGGTCAGTTCTCACTGTGGACTCTTACTTACATAAAATAGCAACCACAGAAGTCTTCAGTAATGCTGGGGCTTGCTTCCCAAATTTGTACCTCACCGCTATGGTAAAAAGAGAGCCCCCTGGGCACTCCGTGTGTGGGTCTGTGGGTCCAGCCTAATAAATCCATTCTAACATTCCAATTTCCCTCAGCCTTTGGTTACCTTCTCCTACATTATACAATGGCAGATCTGCCATTTCCACTTGATTTATTGTAGGCCACCACTTAATCCATGCTTCAGTAAACCAACCAAATAAACTATGAGATCCTTTTCTAACCTCTCAAGCTGAAACACTGAATGAAGAATCTATGCTTCCTGGGTCTATATCAATAAACTCAGACTAATCCACCTTTATGTTGCTTGCACCATTATCCCACACCTGGAATAGCCATTCCCACACATATTCACCAGGTTTCTGTATGTATATATTAGAAAAATCAAGCAGTTCTTTAGGAGTTTAGCATACCTTCTCCTGGGTCACACTTTATAGTTCACCTTTGGGGGCTTGTTGGGACTGAAGCCTAGGTATAGGTCTAGAAGCAAAAATGGGTGGTGGCAGTGGGATGTTCAGCCGTGTCTTATAAGGCA
This sequence comes from Loxodonta africana, assembly GCF_030014295.1. Taxonomy (NCBI): domain Eukaryota; kingdom Metazoa; phylum Chordata; class Mammalia; order Proboscidea; family Elephantidae; genus Loxodonta; species Loxodonta africana. Next base: position 371,580 of record NW_026975124.1, read on the forward strand.
TCTGCCTAGGGTGATGCCCCAGGCAATGCCCCAGACACCACCCCAGGAGACAACTCAAACAAGACACTTCAGGCACAGCTGGGGTAATCTCATCAGATGGAGGTGGAAGGGATAATTGTTTTACTGGGAAGGGTGCCTTAGCAGGCAAAGTTAGAGAATCTCTTCAGATGGTAGTAAAAGATCTGGTTCTGTTAGGAAGAGCGATTCAACAGAAATTGGAGGTTCATTGTCCCCCGCTTTCTGACTGTCTGCCCATATGTCCTCATCCCGAGTTTCAGGATCCCATTTCTTCCCAATCAATGCCCTCACTCTAACTTCAGACACCATTTGAGGTTGGATATTCAACCGGCGCTTTAATTCAGTCACTCTTATGATACGAATCTGAGTTTATTTTTGGCAGCATTAGCCTTGTTACTATAAGAAATATGGTTTTCTTTCTGGGCACAGGTGGCAGCTTTCAGATCTTGTATGTGGTGCTTGAGCTTTGAGTCCATTTCTTTCATTCACCAGTGTGGCTAGCAAAAGCAGGACCAACCAAGCAGCTTCCTTATTATTCTTATGCTGACAAAATTATAGGAAAGTATCAAATATATAATCAGGCAGAGCCTTGTCTCTCACAAATATTTGATCCAGTGGTAGTAGTATTTTGCGTATTTCTATTGTCACCTCCACCATGGATTAGCAATAGCCTGTTTACTCCTGGAGACAGTCATCAGTGCCTTTAAGATTAGCCAGACTTGAGAATCAATTCAGAAAACTCATCCTTAAGATTTGGTTCCTCTAGAACCAGTGTAGGTACCAAATGTCTTAGCCTGGGATCTCTAGAGGTGCAAAACTAGTGAAGAGAACATATATATATATATACACACACACACACATATATATGAGTGTGTGTGTATATATATGTGTGTGTGTGTGTATGGAAACCCTAGTCGCATAATGGTTAATAGCTATAGCTGCTAACCAAAAGGTTAACAGTTCGAATCCACCAGGCGCTCCTTGGGAACTCTGTGGGGCAGTTCTACTCTGTCCTGTAGGGTCACTATGAGTTGGAACTGACTCGACGGCAATGGGTATATATATATATACATACACACACACACACACACGCACACATACATATATATACGCATACATATGTTAGTTGTGGCTGTTAGATGCCATCGATCCTGTGTAAAACAGAATGAAACACTGCCTGATCCTGAACCATCCTCACAATCATTGCTATGTTTGAGCCCATTCTTGCAGCCATTGTGTCAGTTCATGTTGTTGAGCACCTTCCTCTTTTTTTCTGACCCTCAGCTTCTCCAAGCATGATGAGCCTCTCCTGGGACAGGTCCCTCCTGAAAATATGTCCAAGGCACGTGAGACGAAGTCTCGCCATCCTTGCTTCTAAGGTGCATTCTTGGTGTACTTCTTCCAAGATGGATTTGTTTATTCTTCTGGCAGTCCATGGTATATTCAGTATTCTTTGCCAACACCATATTTTAAATGAATCAGTTCTTTGGTTTTCCGTATTCATTGTCTAACTTGCTCAAGCATGTGAGGTGATAGAAAATATCATGGCTTTGCTCAGGCACACCTTAGTCCTCAAAGTGACATCTTTCTTTCTCAACACTTTAAGGAGGTCTTTTGCAATAGATTTGCCCAATGAAATACATTGTTTGAATTCTTGACTGCTGCTTCTGTGGGCATTGATTATGGATTCAAGTTAAATGAAATGCTTGATGACTTCAGTATTTTCACTGTTTGTCATGGTGTTGCTTACTGGTCCAGTTGTGAGAATTTTTGTTTTCTTTATGTTGAGGTGTAATCCATACGGAAGGGAGTAGTGGTTGCTCTTCATCAGTAACTGCTTCAAGTCCTCTTTACTTTCAGCAAGCAAGGTCGTATCAGCTGCATATCATAGGTTGTTAGTGAATCTTTCTCCAAAACTAATGCCATGTTCTTCTTACAGACCAGCTTCTCAGATTATTTGCTCAGCATACAGATTGAGTAAGTATGGTGAAAGGATACCACCATGACACATAACTTTCTGATTTTAAACCACACAGTATCCCCTTGCCCTACTCAAATGACTGCCTCTTGGTCTATGTACATATTCCGCATGAATACAGTTAAGTGTTCTGGAATTCCCATTCTTTGCTAAGCTATCCATAATTTGTCATGAGCCACACAGTTGAGTGTGCTTGTATAGTAAACAAAAATAGGTAAACATCTTACTGATATTCTCTACTTTCAGCCAAGATCCATCAGACATCAGAAATGATATCCCATGTTCCATGTCTTCCTCTGAATCCAGCTTGAATTTTTGGTAGTTCCCTGTCTGTGCACTGCTGCAACTGTTTTTAAATTATATTCAGCAAAATTTTTTTTGCGTCTGATGTTAATGACATTGCTTGATAATTTCCGCATTGCGTTGGACCACCTCTCTTTGAATGGGCACACATATAGATCTCTTTCAGTCATTTGGTCAGGTAGCTGTCTTCCAAATATATTGGAATAGACAAGTGAGCGCCTTCAGCACTGCGTCTGTGTGTTGAAACATCTCATTTGGTACGCCATCAATTCCTGGAGCCGTGTTTTTTGCCAGTGCCTTTTTTCTTCAGTGCAGCTTGGAGTTCTTCCTTCAGTACCATCAGCTCTTGATCCTATGCTACCTTCTGATATGGTTGAACGTTGACCAATTCTTTTTGGTGTATTGAGTCTGTGTATTCCTTCCATCTTCTTTTGATGTTTCCTGTGTTGTTCGATATTTTGCCCATAGAATCCTTCAGTATTGCACCTAGAGGCTTGAATATTTCCTTCAGTTCTTTCAGCTTGAGAAATGCCAGGTGCTTTCTTCCCTTTTGGTTTTCTAACTCCAGATCTGTTCACATTATATTATCATACTTTGTCTTCTCCAGCTTCCCTTTCAGGTATTCTATTGAGCTCTTTTACTTTATTTTTCCTTCCATTCTCTTTAGCTACTGTACATTCAAGAGCAAGATTCAGAGTCTCTTGTGACATCCTCTTTGGTGTTTGCTTTCTTTCCTGTCTTTCTAATGACTTTTTGTTTTTTTCATATATGATGTCCTTGCTATCATCCCACAACTACTCTGGTCTTCGATCATTAGTGTGCAGTGCATCAAATCTATTCTTGAGATGCTCTCTAAATTCAGGTTTGATATACTCAAGGGCATACTTTGACTCATGGACCTGTTTTAATTTTCTTCAGCTTCAACTTGAACGTGAATATGAGCAACTGATCATCTGTTCTGCAGTCAGCCCCTGGCCTGATTCTGACTCATGATATTGACCTTCTCCATCATCACCTTCCACAAATTTGATTCCTGTCTATTCTGCCCGGAATGGTTCATGAGTATAGTCACCGTTTATGTTCCTGATGAAAGGTATGTGCAATGAATAAGTCATTGGTCTTGCCAAATTCTATCATGTAAGCTTCATTTTCATTTCTATCATCAATACCTTATTTTCCAACTGCTGATTTGTCTGCTTTGTTTTCAACTTCGCATTCTAAATGATTGATCAATGCATCACGTTTGATCAGTTTCAAACTGCATAACTTGGTAAAAACCTTCAACTTGTTCATCTTTCACATTCATGATTTGTGTGTAAATTTGAATAATAGTCTTATTAACTGGTCTTCCTGGTAGGCCTGTGGATATTATCCTATTGCTCGTAATGTTGTACTTCAGAAAAGATCTTGAAATGTTCTTTTTATCGATGAATATGATGCCATTCTCTTCAGTATCTCAATCCTGGCATAGTAGAACATATCATTGTCTAGTTTAAAATGTCCAAAACCAAGCTATTTCAGCTCACTAATGCCTTGGATTACTGACCTTTATGCATTCCATTTCATTTTTGATGACTTCCAATTTCCCTAGATTCATACTTCCTTCATTCCACATTCTGATTATTAAAGGATATTTGCATCAGTTTCTTCTCATTATGAGTTATGCCCCATCAGGAAATGTCATTAAAGTGGGATCTACTTTGAGGAGGTAGCTCTTCCCCACTCGTATTTTGAGTGCCTTCCAACCTAAGGGGTTATCCTCTGTCATTCAATCAGACAGTGTTCCAGTACTATTTGGAAGATTTCACTGGCCAGTTTTTTTTTTTTAGAAATAGATCACTAGGTCCTTTTTCCTAGTCTGTCTAAATCCAGAGCTCCACTCAAAGCTGTCTACCATGTGTGAACCTGGTGGTATTTGAAATACCGGTGGCATAGCTTCTAACATCACAGCAACATGCAAGCCACCACACTACAACAAACTGACAGAAGAGTGGTGGGAGTTAAAAATGAGAAGAACCAAAAAGAGTGCTTCTTCCATGTCTGCTGATTTAGAGGAACCATGAAAAATTGTCAAGTGAAGAGTGATTCAGAGAAAAACATGGGTAGAGTGTGACCTAATTTCCATAAAAACAAACGAATGTACTTACGTGTGTCCCGGCAAAAAGCAGTGTGTAAAAGGGTACATATGTATCTTTGGACACTGGACACTTTGGGGAGCAGGTACAATATACTTATGTGGGGATGGCTCTTATTATAACTTCTATATACAAATCTCTATTGTTAAATATGTTATAAGAATGTAAAACCTTTTAAAGTTAATAAGTATGTGTGTGTATTTGAAACTTTTTTTCTGTTTTGACTATTTTATATATGTGTTTTTTAGTTATCTAGTGTGGCTATAGCAGAGATACCACAAGTGGATGGCTTTAACAAACAGAAGCTTATTCTCTCACAGTTTAAGAAGCAAGAAGTTTGAAGTCAGGGCACCAGCTCTAGGAGAAAGCTTTCTCTCTTTGTGGCTCTGGGGGAAAGTCCTTGTCATCTATCTTCCCCTGGCCTAGGAAGTTCTCAGCCTGTGGACACTGGGTCAAAAAGACCTGCTCCACTCCAGGCACTTCTTCCTTGGTGGTATGAGGTCCCTCTCATTTCTGCTCACTTTTCTCTTTGTATGTCAAAAGAGACTGACTCAAGACTCACCCTAATCCTGTAGATTGTGTCCTCCCTCATTAACCTAACTGCCTCTAATCCTGCCTCATTAACATCACAGAGGTTAGAATTTACAACACATAAGTAATCACATCAGATCACAAAATGCAGGACAACCACACAATACTGGGAATCAGGGTCTGGCCAGGTTGACACACATTTTGGGGGACACTATTCAATTCATAACAATAGAGAAAACACTGTCTTCAATGCCAGATTCAGAGACTTTTATCCATCTGTGAAGGGCAAACACAGAAACTGAACAAAATTCAGACCAGCGAATTATTGCTTGCTCTTGTAACTAATGACTTCTTCTGGTCTCTATGCCTGGAAATGGCCAAAAAGAATTCTGTGAGGATTAATTCAGTTATTGCTCAAACATCTACTGCATTTACATGTCTACAGGTAAGGAAGAATGCTGGACACCATGTGTGATTCATTAAGTAACACGGGGACCATTAGACTATTGTTCTCCTTCTCTGATATGCCACTATCACCTTCTCCCCTTGTTGCTCTCCTGAAAAACCCACACTTGTATATTCTAGGCTTTTTTTCAGGATTGAATTTGCAGGAAGTTAAAGATATATCTTTGAAAGATAAAGAAGACTTTGGCCACATTGTCTTTAGACAGTCGAACTTCCCAGCCAACCTCTGTGTAGGATGGGAATTCACAATCCCTCCTACTCAGTACCTCTGAGCAGGACGGGATTTCTGTTTCATTATCAGGAGACTGCGGAATTCACCCCTCTTCAGAAAACTTACTTTCCTTTGCCTCAAACTGTCCCTCTCAGGATCTGTCACAGTCACTCTGAGAAATTCACATGGGCAGCCTGTATGGAAGTGCCCATCCTAGAGGCCCTGCCCTCCCTTCCTTGCTCCTTAGGGCTTCCTCTGACACTTGGGGTCGCATCTCCCAGGGAGTACACACCTCTGGCACTTCCAGGGATTCCCAGGCCCTGGGATACTGTGGATGGGATTTGGAACTCAATCTGTTTCTTCCCATCCTCACCTTTGGTTATCTGTGTTCTGTCTTCACCAGATTTAGGAGGCCTTGTCTTCTCTTTGCTCGTTTCATCTCAGTCAGGCTTTTCTATTCCAATTCTCTGATCTCAGGACAGATCAGGTTAGACCACAGAAAAGCCAAAGACCAAGCAAACATCACTGATCTGTGCAGAAGCTGCTGGGAAGGGATTCGATTCTCATTGGTTTAGGGTTTTATGCCCACTGCTCACCAGCAGGCAGGTTCCCCCCAGAGTCTGGCTTCTGTCTGGTACCTTGTACTACAAAGAACTCAGTGACCAGCCCACCTTCACAATCACACCTCCCTTAGAGCTATCTGTCCAGAGGCTCTTTCTCAGACTTCCCCGTCCCACTGAAATCCCTTTTCTCTTTCCTTACCAACATTATGGTCATTCTCAGGGCCCTGAGACCTCATCTGCAGATGAGTCTTGTACTCTTCTCTCCTTGGCAGGGGGAGCTTTTGAGTGGACCTCATGTCTTCGGACAGCTATCCTGGGCCTTCTTCCACCCTGGTGCTCTAGGGCTGGATCTCTCCACGTAATACAGGGGGCGTGGAAGGGGCACAAGGCTAAAAGGATGGATCTTCCAGGTGAAGTGGGTTTAAGAAGCCTGAATGAAGTTCTTCCCTGAAGGGTGCATATTTTCAGTCCAGACATCCTGCTTCTCTCAGTCTAAGAGGCCTAGCACGTCTTCAGATGCTTCTCCTTTGACCTTCAGGCCATGTCTGCACCCTCTGCAGCCAGGTCTCCCACATGTGTAGCAGCACCAGTAGGTGTGGCAGTCTCTTCAGCCCTTGTCTCCTCCTCCAGATGCTCCTGGAGATGCCTGGCTCTTCTTGCCAGGACACCAGGATGCTGACCAGGGACTCAGTGTTGGTTAAAGGATGTCGAGCAGTGACTACGTGTCCTCATTTCCTTTGAAGGGTTAGGCTCCTTGCCTGGGCAGAAGACAACCAAGGTCAGCCTGAGCCTAGACACCTAGTGACCTGTGACACTGCAGCTAGTGATAGGTGTTGATTTCCACGCTCAGGTATCCGCAGGTGGCGGATTGAGAGTGGTCAGAGGAGGAGTGTAACTAGAGATCACACACTCAAGAGGGCACGGGTCAAAGGTCTCGGAAAATAGCTGAGGTCGTGGAGCCCTAGCGGAGCCAGTCTAGGGCACAGACCTCCCTCCTGTACTTGGCAAATAGGTGGCACCATGCGCAGAGTATGCCGCCATCCGAAGACTCTGGACTGCTGGGGCCCTGGATGTCCGGATTTCGGCCTTGTCTTTGGAGAAGTGACGCACATGCAGTGTGCCACCGGCGGCTGTGGCCCAGCAGAAGCAAAATCTTGAAAATGCGGGCTTTTTTGACTTTGCCTGTGTTCTCCTTTGGCTGAGTGCCATCCGGTGTTTCCTAGCAGGAGAAGGATTCGTGGAGAGAGGCGGATTCCATGTGTGCTGGCAAAGTGTGTGCTGAGATGATGAGTCGCTGGAGACCAGGGTGGACTCTTCAGACCCAGGATAGGCCTCTGGCAGGTATGTGTCAGTGTTTTCTGCCCATGGCACTCAGCCGGGTATTTGAATCCAATCTTATCAGCGGAATTAGTAGTCTCCGGAGAGGCTGCCACATGTCAACAAGATTCACCCAGCCAGGGTTCACCCGTGATGTAGCTCCCCAATCAATCACTACTCCCTAGTCCTTCCAGATAGACTGCCAGATCTTCTCTGCCCTTGGGCAACCAGTACAGCCAGAGGCCTTCCCCCTTTGCTCTTTCGTCTCTAGGCACTCTGTCAGACACTCCAAGCTGTGAAGTGACTGGGAGGGGGAAGAAGGAAGAGATTTCAGAGAAGGAACACATACAGAGAGAGAGGCAAGAGATGCTGAGTGGGGATGTCTTGCATACTGATATCCTGAGGAAAGTGGGAAAATTGGACCCTGGCCTGCTGTGCCAATGCCCTGAAGCAGTCCGCACCAGGGGCTCCCTTGTGCCTGCGTAGCCTTTCCCAGGGTGTGCTCAAATCCTGTGGCCACTAGGTGTCCTGGGTCACAATGGAGGGCCCTGTGTCATCGGCCTGGCGGGCTGGATCTCTGCCATTGGCTGAGTCTTGTCGCCAGGCCCATCATAAGCTGCGCCCACTCTGCCGGTGGGGAGACTGTCTCCATGGTGATGGCAAAGAAGCCTTAGTCCCGCCCACCTGGCCTTGACTTCACCTACCCGGCCTGCTGACCCTCACTCAGACCTCTGTGTTGATCAAAATGAATGTCCGCCAGTGCGCAGGTGTCAGCGTCTGGGATAAAGGATTTGGGACCTTTCCTGAGGCAGAAGGCCGCCTAGGTCTGCGGGTACCTGGAAGTCTAGTGAGTTGTGACGCTGCTGCCGGTGACAAACGGTGACTCCCACACTCACATATCCCCTGGTGGCAGAATGATAGTGATGGGTGGAGAAACATGGCTCCTGAGCACACGTGGACTGGGGCACCGGCCAAAGGCCAGGGCCAGGAGTGGACGTCGTGGAGCTGAATGGCGAGCCAGTGAAGGGCCCAAGGATTTCTCCTGTATGTGGCAAACAGGTCATCCGTGTCCCCACGTCCATAAACCATTGGACTGCCGGGGCCCAGGCTGCCAGGATTGCGGCCTTGCCTTCGGAGCCCGGCCACATACGCAGCCTTGCACCGGAGGCGGGGACACGTAGACAGCAAAAATTTGGAAAATGGCAGTGTCTCCTCGATTTCCCCGGCATCGGCCTTTTTGAGCGGCATGCTTTGTTTCCTAGTAGGATAAGGCACTGACGGAGAAAGGCAGGATTATGTGTGCGGGAAAGGTGTGTGCTGAGAGGGTGATGACGTTGAGACCAGGTGGGGATCTTTAGTCCCAGGAAAGGCCCCTGGCAGGTGTGGGTCAATGTTCTCTGCCCATCCGAGTTGGCGGGGGGAGGTTTTCACCAAACAAAGCAGCAGCGGGATTATTCGTCGCCGGAGAGGTTGCATCTGCCCACAAGCTCCACCTGGCCAGGGACCACCCCTACTGTATTGCCCATGTCAATCAACAGAAGCTAAGACCTTCCAGAGAGACTACCTGCTATTGTGTACCCACGGGGAAGCGGTCCAGCCAGAAGCCTCCCCCGTTTCATCTCCAGGCTCTCTGTCAGGCCCCTCCCTCATACTTGTGATGTGTCTCAGGGGTAGAAGGAAGAGATTTCTCTGAATGAAAACATCCAGAGAGGGGCCATAGATGCTGAGGAACGGCACCTTGCCTACTGACATCCTAGCGTAAGTGGTAAAGAGGTACCTGCCTGCTGTCCCAGTGTGTCGAACGTGTCCACATCAGGGATTGGCTATTGTGAAGTTATTCCCTGGTGCCCTCGATTTTGTGGCCAAAGACACAAGGGCCTGTTGTGTGTCCATGGGTACAATGGGGGGCTCTGCAGAACTGGCCGGTTAGGCTGGACTTCTCCTATTGGCTCAGTGTTTGTGACCCGTCCCCGTCAGAAGTTCCGACCAGCCTTCCGGTGGCTGTCTCCATGGTGATTGGGAAAGAAGCCTTAGGCCCCGCACTCAGCCGTCACCTGGCCTACGTGGCCTCTTTACCCTCATCTAGACCGCTGTGTGGATGAAAGAAAGGATGTCGGCCAGTGAGCACGTGTCCTCATTTCCTTTGAAGGGTTAGGCTCCTTGCCTGGGCAGAAGACAGCCAAGGTCAGCCTGAGCCTAGACACCTAGTGACCTGTGACACTGCAGCTAGTGATAGGTGTTGATTTCCACGCTCAGGTATCCGCAGGTGGCGGATTGAGAGTGGTCAGAGGAGGAGTGTAACTAGAGATCACACACTCAAGAGGGCACGGGTCAAAGGTCTCGGAAAATAGCTGAGGTCGTGGAGCCCTAGCGGAGCCAGTCTAGGGCACAGACCTCCCTCCTGTACTTGGCAAATAGGTGGCACCATGCGCAGAGTATGCCGCCATCCGAAGACTCTGGACTGCTGGGGCCCTGGATGTCTGGATTTCGGCCTTGTCTTTGGAGAAGTGACGCACATGCAGTGTGCCACCGGCGGCTGTGGCCCAGCAGAAGCAAAATCTTGAAAATGCGGGCTTTTTTGACTTTGCCTGTGTTCTCCTTTGGCTGAGTGCCATCCGGTGTTTCCTAGCAGGAGAAGGATTCGTGGAGAGAGGCGGATTCCATGTGTGCTGGCAAAGTGTGTGCTGAGATGATGAGTCGCTGGAGACCAGGGTGGACTCTTCAGACCCAGGATAGGCCTCTGGCAGGTATGTGTCAGTGTTTTCTGCCCATGGCACTCAGCCGGGTATTTGAATCCAATCTTATCAGCGGAATTAGTAGTCTCCGGAGAGGCTGCCACATGTCAACAAGATTCACCCAGCCAGGGTTCACCCGTGATGTAGCTCCCCAATCAATCACTACTCCCTAGTCCTTCCAGATAGACTGCCAGATCTTCTCTGCCCTTGGGCAACCAGTACAGCCAGAGGCCTTCCCCCTTTGCTCTTTCGTCTCTAGGCACTCTGTCAGACACTCCAAGCTGTGAAGTGACTGGGAGGGGGAAGAAGGAAGAGATTTCAGAGAAGGAACACATACAGAGAGAGAGGCAAGAGATGCTGAGTGGGGATGTCTTGCGTACTGATATCCTGAGGAAAGTGGGAAAATTGGACCCTGGCCTGCTGTGCCAATGCCCTGAAGCAGTCCGCACCAGGGGCTCCCTTGTGCCTGCGTAGCCTTTCCCAGGGTGTGCTCAAATCCTGTGGCCACTAGGTGTCCTGGGTCACAATGGAGGGCCCTGTGTCATCGGCCTGGCGGGCTGGATCTCTGCCATTGGCTGAGTCTTGTCGCCAGGCCCATCATAAGCTGCGCCCACTCTGCCGGTGGGGAGACTGTCTCCATGGTGATGGCAAAGAAGCCTTAGTCCCGCCCACCTGGCCTTGACTTCACCTACCCGGCCTGCTGACCCTCACTCAGACCTCTGTGTTGATCAAAATGAATGTCCGCCAGTGCGCAGGTGTCAGCGTCTGGGATAAAGGATTCGGGACCTTTCCTGAGGCAGAAGGCCGCCTAGGTCTGCAGGTACCTGGAAGTCTAGTGAGTTGTGACGCTGCTGCCGGTGACAAACGGTGACTCCCACACTCACATATCCCCTGGTGGCAGAATGATAGTGAAGGGTGGAGAAACATGGCTCCTGAGCACACGTTGAATGGGGCACCGGCCAAAGGCCAGGGCCAGGAGTGGACGTCGTGGAGCTGAATGGCGAGCCAGTGAAGGGCCCAAGGATTTCTCCTGTATGTGGCAAACAGGTCATCCGTGTCCCCACGTCCATAAACCATTGGACTGCCGGGGCCCAGGCTGCCAGGATTGCGGCCTTGCCTTCGGAGCCCGGCCACATACGCAGCCTTGCACCGGAGGCGGGGACACGTAGACAGCAAAAATTTGGAAAATGGCAGTGTCTCCTCGATTTCCCCGGCGTCGGCCTTTTTGAGCGGCATGCTTTGTTTCCTAGTAGGATAAGGCACTGACGGAGAAAGGCAGGATTATGTGTGCAGGAAAGGTGCGTGCTGAGAGGGTGATGACGTTGAGACCAGGTGGGGATCTTTAGTCCCAGGAAAGGCCCCTGGCAGGTGTGGGTCAATGTTCTCTGCCCATCCGAGTTGGCGGGGGGAGGTTTTCACCAAACAAAGCAGCAGCGGGATTATCCGTCGCCGGAGAGGTTGCATCTGCCCACAAGCTCCACCTGGCCAGGGACCACCCCTACTGTATTGCCCATGTCAATCAACAGAAGCTAAGACCTTCCAGAGAGACTACCTGCTATTGTGTACCCACGGGGAAGCGGCCCAGCCAGAAGCCTCCCCCGTTTCATCTCCAGGCTCTCTGTCAGGCCCCTCATACTTGTGATGTGTCTCAGGGGTAGAAGGAAGAGATTTCTCTGAATCAACGCATCTAGAGTGGGGCCATAGATGCTTGGGAAGGGCGCCTTGCCTACTGATTGGGGAAGAAGCCTTAGGCCCCACACGCAGCCTTCACCTGGGCTACGTGGCCTCTTTATCCTCATGTAGAGCGCTGTGTGGATGAAAGAAATGATGTCGGCCAGTCACCACGTGTCCTCATTTCCTTTGAAGGATTAAGCTCCTTGCCTGATCAGAAGACAACCAAGGTCAGCCTGAGCCTAGTCACCTAGTGACCTGTGATACTGTAGCCAGTGATCGATGTTGATTTCCACACTCACGTATCCACAGGTGGCTTTTTGAGAGTGGTCGGAGGAGAAGTGTAACTAGAGATCACACACTCACAAGGGTACGGGCCAAAGATCACGGAAAATAGCTGAGGTCGTGGAGCTCTAGCGGAGCCAATCCAGGGCCCAGGCCTCCCTCATGTAAGTTCAAAGAGGTGATCCCTATGCCCCCATGTGCAGACTCTGGACTGCTGGGGCCGTGGATGCCCTGATTTTGGCCTTGTCTTTGGAGAAGTGACGCACAGGCAGTGTGCCACCGGAGGTTGCCTATTATTGCCTGCAGAAATGTCCTGTTCGGTCCTGTTCTTGCTTGCATGTCTCTCCATTTGCGCCTATTCTTGAACGCTGGACTCTCTGTTCGGGACTATTCTTACTGCCGAGCTCTCCGTTCGGACCTAATCTTGCCTGCTGGAGTCTCCTTTCGGGTGTACTCTTCCATGCGGGGCTCCTCTCTTAGATCCTTTTGTGCTTATGGAGCTCCTTTATTTGGTTCTGTTCTAGCCTGTGAAGCTTTGCTATTCGGGCCTGTTCGTGCGTGCACGGCCTCGCTACTCGGGCCAGAGCATATGTGCAGGGCTGCGCTACACGGTGTGTTCGTGCGTGCCCGGCTCTGCTACTCGGGCCTGTTCCTTAGTGTGGGGCTTCTCTATTCGGGCCTGTTCTTGCTGCGGAACTCTGTTCAGGCCTATTCTTGCCTGTGGGGCTCCTGTATTCGGGCCTATTGTGGCCTACGGGATTCTCCGTTCTTTGCTGTTCTGGCCTGCAGGACTATCCGTTCGGGCCTATTCTCGCCTGCGAGAGTCTCCGTTCGGAGTATTCTGAACTGCGGGACTCTCCGTTCGGTCCTATTCTTGATAGCAGGACTCTACTCGGGCCTATCCTTGCTTGCGGGACTCTGTTAGAGCCTATGCTTGCCAGCAGGAATCTCCGTTCGGGCCTATTCTGGCCTGCGGGACTCTCGGTTCAGGCCTGTTCTCGCCTGCGGGACTCGCCGTTCGGGTCTTTCCTCGTCTGCGGGACTCTCTGTTCAGGCCTTTCTGGCCATCGGGACTGTCCGATCAGGTCTATTCTTGCCTGCAGGACTCTCCGTTCAGGCCTATGCTGGTCTGCGGGATTCTCAGTTTGGGCCCATTCTCGCCTGCGGGATTCTCCGTTCGGGCCTATTCTGACCTGCAGGACTCTCCGTTCGGGCCTATTCTCACTTGCGGGACTCTCCGTTCGGGTCTTTCTGGACTGCGGGACTCTCTGGACGTCTTCTTGCCAGTGGGACTTTAAAAAAATTCTTGCCTACGGGGCTCATCTATTCGGGCCTATTCTTGCCTGAAGGAATCTCCATTCGGGCCTATTCTTGCCCGCGGTACTCTCTGTTCGATCCTATTCTTCCCTGCGTGACTCTCCCTTCGGGCCTATTCTTGCCTACGGGACTCTGTTTGAGCCTCTTCTTGCCTGCATGGCTCCTCTACTCGGGCCTATTCTTACCTGCTGGACTCTGCTCTTGCCTGTTCCTGCCTGCAGGACTGTCCGTACGGGCCTATTCTTGCCTGCGGGACTCTCCGTTTGAGCCTGTTCTTGCCTGCGTTACTCTCCATTCGGGTCTGTTCTTGCCTGCGGGACTCTGTTCGGGCCTCTTCTTTCCTGCGCGGCTCCTCTACTTGGGCCTATTCTTGCCTGCGGGACTCTCCCTTCGAGCCTATTCTTGCCTCCGGGAATCTCTGTTCGGGCGTCTTCTGGCCTGCGGGACTCTGTTCGGGCCTCTTCTTTCCTGCACGGCTCCTCTACTAGGGCCTATTCTCGCCTGTGGGACTTCCCTTCGGGCCTATTCGTGCCTGCAGTACTCTCCGTTTGGACCTAATCTTGCCTGCGGGAGTCTCCTTTCAGGTCTCCTCTTGCATGCGGGCCTGCTCTATCTGGGCCTCTCGAGCTTACACAGCTCCTTTATTCGGTCCTGTTCTAGCCTGCGGAGCTCCGCTATTCGGGCCTGTTCATGCATGCGGGACTCCGCTACTCAAGCCTAATCGTGCTTGTGGGGCTCTGCTACTCGGGCGTGTTTGTGCGTGCGGGGCTTCGCTACTCGGGCCTATTCTTGCCCGCGGGACTCTGTTCGATCCTATCCTTGCCTGCGGGAATCTCTGTTCAGGCCTAGGCTGGCCCGCGGGATTTTCAGTTTGGGCGTATTTTTGCCTGCGAGACTTCCCTTCGGGCCTATTCGTGCCTGCGGGTCTCTCCGTTCGGGCCTATTCTGGCCTGCGGGACTCTGTTTGGGCCTATTCTTGCCTGCAGCAGTCTCTATTCAGGCCTATTTTTGCCTGCGGGACTCTCCGTTCGAGTCTATTCTTGCTTGCGGGACTCTGTTCGGGCCTATTGTTGCCTGTAGAAATTTCCGTTTGGGCCTGTTCTTGCCTGCGGGAATCTCTGTTCGAGCCTGTTCTTCCCTGTGAGACTTTCCGATCGAACCTATTCTTGCCTGCGGGACTCTCCATTCGTGCCTAATCTTGCCTGGGGACTCTGTTCGGGCCTCTTCTTGCCTACATGGCTTCTCTTCTCGGGCCTATTTTTTCCAGCGGGACTCTATTCGGGCCTATTCTTTCCTCCGGGGCTCCTCTATTCGGGCTTATTCTTGCCTGCGGGACTCTGTTTGGGCCTATTCTTGCCTTCAGGAATCTCCATTTGGGCCTATTCTGGCCTGTGGGACTCTGTTCGGGCCTATGCTTGTCCTGTGGGAATCTCCGTTCAGGCCTATGCTGGCCTGCGGGATTCTCAGTTTTGGCGTATTTTCACCTGCGGGACTTGGTTCGGGCCTATTTTCACCTGCAGGTGTCTCCGTTCGGGACTATTCTTACCTGCGGAACTCTCCATTCGGACCTAATCTTGCCTGCGAGAGTCTCCTTCGGGTCACCTCTTGCATGCAGGGCTCCTCTCTTTGGGCCTTTTGTGCTTACGGAGCTCCGTTATTCGGTACTGTTCTAGCCTGCGGAGCTCCACTATTTGGGCCTGATGATGCATGTGGGGCTCCGCTATTCGGGCCTGATCGTGCATGCGGGGCTTCCCTACTTGGGTCTGTTCGTGCGTGCGGGACTCTGTTTGTGCCTATGCTTGCGTGGGGGAATCTCCATTCGGGCCTATTCTTGCCTGCAGGACTCTCCATTCAGGCCTATTCTGGCCTGCGGGACTCTCTGTTCGGGTCTTTCTGGCCTGCGGGACTCTCCGTTCAGGTCTATCCTTGCCTGCAGGACTCTCTGTTCGGGCGTATGCTGGCCTGTGGGATTCTCAGTTTGGGAGTATTCTCGCCAGCATGGCTTCTTTTCGGGCCTATTCTTGCCTGCGGGACTCTGTACGTGCCTATTCTTGCCTGCAGGAATCTCCGTTCTGGCCTATTCTTGCCTAAGGGACACTCCGTTCGAGTCTATTCTTTCTGCGGGGCTCTCTGTTCGGGCCTATTCTCACCTGCGGGACTCTCTATTCGGGCCTATTCTTGCCTGTGGGACTCTTTTCGGGCCTCTTCTTGCTTGCATGGCTCCTCTACTTGGGCCTATTCTTCCTGCAGGACTCTGTTCGGACCTAATCTTGCCTCCGGGAATCTCCGTTTGGGTCTGTTCTGGCCTGCTGGACTCTGTTCGGGCCTATGCTTGACTGAGGGAATTTTCGTTCGGGCCTATTCTTACGTGTGGGACTCTTCATTCGGGCCGTTCAGTCCTTCGGGACTATCCGTTCGAGCCTATTCTTGCCTGTGGGACTCTATTCGGGCCAATTCTTGCCTGCAGAACTCTCCGTTCGGGCCTCTTCTTGCGTGCACGGCTCTTCTACTCAGGCCTATTCTTGCCTGTGGGACTCTGTTCGGGCCTATTCTTGCTCCAGGAATCTCCTTTCGGGCCTATTCTCGCCTGCGGGACTCTGTTCTTGCCTATGATTTCCTGCGGGAATCTCCGTTCAGGCCTATTCTGGCCTGCGGGACTCTGTTCAGACCTATGCTTGCCTGCGGGAATGTTCGTTCAGGCCTATGCCGGCCTGCGGGATTCTCAGTTTGCGTGTATTCTCGCCTGAGGGACTTCCCTTCAGGCCTGTTCTCGCCTGCGGGACTCTCCGTTCGGGCCTATTCTTGCCAGCGGGACTCTCTGTTCGGGCCTATTCTTACCTGTGGAACTCTCCGTTCGGACCTAATCTTACCTGCGGGAGTCTCCTTTCAGGTGTCCTCTTGCATGCGGGGCTCCTCTATTTGGGCCTTTTGTGCTTACGGAGCTCCGTTATTCGGTCCTGTTCTAGCCTGCGGAGCTCCGCTATTCGGGCCTGATCGTACATGCGGGGCGGTACTCAGGCCTGATCATGCATGCGAGGCTCCACTACTCAGGTCTGTTTGTGCGTGCGGGGCTCCGCTACTCGGGCCTATTCGTGCGTGTGGGGCTCCTCTATTCAGGCCTATTCAGGCCTGCGGGACTCTCCGTTCGGGCCTATTCTTGCCTGCGGGACTCTGTTCGGGCCTCTTCATGCTCCGGAATCTCTGTTGGGGCCTATTTTGGTCTTCGGGACTCTGTTCCGGTCGAGGTTTGCCTGCGGGAATCTCCGTTAGGGCCTATTTTGGCCTTCGGGACTCTGCATTCGGGCCTATTCTCGTCTGCGGGAGTATCCGTTAGGATTTCCTTGCCTGCGGGACACTCCGTTTGGGCTTATTCTTGCCAGCGGGACTCTATTCAGGACTCTTCTTGCCTGCATGGCTCCTCTACTCAGGTCTATTTTTGCCCGCGGGACTCTGTTCGTGCCTATTCTTGCCTGCAGGAATCTCCCTTCGGGCCTATCCTTGCCTGCGGGACTCTGTTCGGGCCTATTCTTGCCCGCAGGAATCTATATTCCGGCCTATTTTTGCCTACGGGACTCTCCGTTCAAGTCTGTTCTTGCCTGCGGGAATCTCTGTTCGGGCCTGTTCTGGCTTGTGGGACTCTGTACTTGCCTATTCTTGCCTGCAGGAATCTCCGTTCGGGCCTATTCTTGCCTGCGGGACTCTCTGTTCGAGCCTATTCTTGCCTGCGGGACTCTGTTCGGGTCTCTTCTTGCCTCCAGGAATCTCCGTTCCGTCGTATTCTGGCCTGCGGGACTCTGTTCCGGCCTGTGCTTGCCTGCGGGAATCTCCGTTCGGGCCTATTCTGGCTTGCGGGACTCTCCGGGCTTATCCTCGCCTGCGGGACTCTCCGTTTGAGCGTATTCTTGCCTGTGGGACTCTTTTTGGGCCTCTTCTGGCCTGCACGGCTCCTCTACTTGGGCCTATTCTTGTCTGCGGGACTCTGGGCGTATTCTTGCCTCCGGGAATCTCCGTTCGGGCCTATTCTGGCCTGCAGGACTCTGTTCAGGCCTATGCTTGCCTGCGGGACTCTTTGTTCGGACCTTTCTGGCCTTCGGCACTCTCCGTTCGGACCTATTCTTGTCTGCGGGCCTCTCCGTTTGGGGCTATTCTGGCCTGCGGGACTCTGTTATGGCTTCTTTTTGCCTGCACGGCTCCTCTACTCGGGCCTATTCTTGCCTGCGGGACTCTATTCGTGTCTATTCGTGTCTACGGGGTTCCTCTATTCTGGCCTATTCTTGCCTGCGGGACTCTGTTCGGGTCTATTCTTGCCTGCAGGAATCTCCATTTGGGCCTATTTTTGCCTACGGGACTCTCCGTTCGAGTCAATTCTTGCCTGCGGGACTCTCTTCAGGTCTTTTCTTGCATGCATGTCTCCTCTACTCAGGCGTATTCTTGCCTAGGGGACTCTGTACGTGCCTATTCTTGCCTGCAGGAATCTCCGTTCTGGCTTATTCTTGCCTGCGGGACTCTCCATTTGGGCCTATTCTTGCCTGTGGACTCTGTTCGGTCCTCTTCTTGCTTGCACGGCTCCTCTACTCGGGCCTATTCTTGACTGCGGGACTCTGTTCAGGCCTATTCTTGCTCCAGGAATCTCCGTTCGGGCCTATTTCGGCCTGCGGGACTCTGTTCGGACCTATGCTTGCCTGCAGGAATCTCCATTTGGGCCTGTTCTGGCCTGCGGGTCTCTCCATTCGGCCCTATTCTGGCTTGCGGGACTCTCCGTTCGGGCGTATTCTGACCTGCGTGACTCTCCATTCGGGCCTTTCTAGCCTGCGGGACTCTCTGTTGAGGTCTATTCTTGCCTGCAGGACTCTCTGTTCGGTCCTATGCTGGCCTGTGGGATTCTCAGTTTGGGAGTATTCTCGCCTACGTGACTTCTCTTCGGCCCTATTCTGGCCTGCGGGACTCTCCGTTCGGGCCTATTCTCGCCTACCGGACTCTGTTCGGGCCTCTTCTTGCCTGCACGGCTCCTCTACTCGTGCCTATTCTTGCCTTCATGACTCTGTTTGGGCTTATTCTTGCCTGCGGGGCTCCTCTATTCGTGCCTATTCTGGCTGCAGGACTCTGGGCCTATTCTTGCCTGCGGAACTCTGTTCAGGCCTGTTCTTGCCTGCAGGGCTCCCCTTTTTGGGCCTATGCTTGCCTGCGGGTATCTCAGTTTGGGCCTATTCTGACCTGCGGGACTCTGCTTTCAGGCAATTCTGGCCTGCAGAACTCTCCGTTCAGGTCTATTCTTGCCTGCAACACTCTCTGGGCCTATGCTGGCCTGTGGGATTCTCAGTTTGGGAGTATTCTCGCTAGCATGACTTCTCTTCGGGTCTGTTCTGTACAGGGGACTCTCCATTCTTTCCTATTCTGGCCTGCGGGACTCTCTGGGCTTATTCTTGCCTGCGAGACTCTCCGTTTGGGCCTTTCTGGCCTGCGGGACTCTCTGGGCCTATTCTTGCGAGCAGAACTCTACTCGGCCCTCATCTTGCCTACAGGGTTCCTCTCTTTGGGCCTATTCTTGCCTGCGGGACTCTCCGTTCGGGCCTATTATGGCCTGCCGGACTCTGTTCGGGCATATGCTTGCGTGCACGGCTTCTCTACTCGGGACTATTCTTGCCTCCGGGACTCTTTTTCGGGCCTATTCTTCCCTCCGGAAATCTCTGTTCGGGCCTATTCTGGCATGCGGGACACTCCATTCGTACTTATTCTTGCCTGCTGGACTCTCTTCGGACCTAATCTTGCCTGAGGAATGCCCCTTTTCAGGCCTATTCCTGCATGCGGGACTCTGTTCAGGCCTATTCTTGCCTGCGGGGCTCCTCTATTCGGGCCTATTCTTGCTGCGGGACTCTCCATTCTTGCCTATTCTGGCGTGTGGGACTCTCCGCTCGGGCCTTTTCTTACCTACGGGACTCTCTGGGCCTATTCTCGCCTGCGGGACTCTCCGTTCGGGCCTATCCTCACCTACGGGACTCTGTTCTTTATTATTCTCAGGTGTGGGAGTCTCCTTTTGAGCCTCCTCTTTCCTGTGGGGGTCCTCTATTCCGTAGTGTTCATGCCTATGGAGCTCTGTTATTCAGGCCTTATCGAGCCTGTGGAGCTCCGCTATTTGGGCCTGTTTGTGCGTACGTGGCTCCTCTATTCGGGCCTGTTCATGCATACGGGTCTTCGGTATTCGGTCCTGTTCGTGCTTGCAGGTCTCCGCTATTCGGTCCTATTCCCTGTGCGACTCTGGTTGGGCCTATTCTTGCCTGCGTTGCTCCTGTACTCGGGCCTATTTTTGCCTTCGGGTCTCTCTGTTCGGGCCTAATCTTGCCTCTGGATCTCCTCTTTTTGGGCCTATTATTGCCTATGGGACTGTGTTTGGCCTATTCTTGCCTGCGGGGCTCCTCTATTCGGTCCTATACTTCCTGCTGGACTGTGGGCCTATTCTTGCCTGCGGGAATCTCCGTTCGGGCCTATTCTTGCCTGCAGGACTCTCCGTTCGTGCCTCTTCTTGCCTGCGGGACTCTATTCGGGCCTATTGTTGCCTGTGGGGCTCCTCTATTAGGGCCTATTTTTGCCTGCGGGACTCTGGTCGGGCCTGTTCTTGCCTTCAGGACTCTCTGGGCGTATTCTTGCCTGCTGGACTCTCTTCGGGCCTAATCTTGCCTGCGGGGCTCCTCTATTCAGGCCTATTTTTGCCTGCTGGACTTTGTTCGGGCCTATCAGGCCTGGGGGACTCTTCGTTCTGGCCTATTCTCACCTGCGGGGCTCTCCGTTTGGACCTATTCTTCCCTGCGGGACTCTCTGTTGGAGCCTATTCTTGCCTGCGATACTCTTCGGTCGGGCCTGTTCTTCCCTGCGGAACTCTGTTCAGGCCTATTGTTGCCTGCGGGGCTCCTCTATTCTGGCCTATTCTTGCCTGCACGAATCTCCATTCGGGCCTATTCTAGCCTGCGGGACCCTCCATCCGGGACTATTCTTACCTGCGGAATTCTCCATTCAGGCCTAATCTTGACTGCAGGAGTGTCCTTTTGGGTCTCCTCTTGCCTGCGGGGGTCCTCTATTCGGGCCTGTTCGTGCCTACGGAGCTCCGTTATTCGGGTTTGTTCAAGCCTGCGGAGCTCCGCTATCCGGGCCTGTTCGTGCGTGCGGGGCTCCACTATTCGGGCCTGTTCATGAATACAGAATGTAGAATATAGCATATAGAATATAGAACATAAAAAAACATAGATTATACAATACAGAAAAATATACTCTATAGAAAAATAAAGAATATATAGAGCAGAAATTTGAATGTACAATATAGAATACAGAGTATGGAATATAGAACCTAGAATATGGAAAAATATAGAAGTAGAATATAAACGAATATAGAACATAGAGGAATGTACAATTTAGAATGTAGAATATAGAATATAAAATACAGAATATAGAATATAGAAGAATTTCGGACATAGAATATAGAATATTGACTATAGAATAAAGAGGAATATAGTATATAGAAGAACATAGAAGATACAATAGAGAATATAAAAGAAAAAAGAATATAGGGTATAGAAGAACATGGACTATGGAAAATAGGAGAATGTAGAATATAATTATAGAAGAATATAAAATATTGAAATACAGAATATAGGAAAACAGAGCATAAATTTAGAATATAGAAGATATAGGATATAGAATGCAAAATATAGAAGAATAAAGAACATAGATGACAGACTACAGAATATAGAAGACAAGAAGTAGAAGAAAACAGAATATTGACACATAGGGAATATACGGTATAGGACATACACTATTGAAGAATAGAGAATAAAGTAGAAGAATGTAGATTACAAAATATAGAAGAATATAGAATGTAGAATAGAATATTAGATTACAGAAGAGTATTAAAATTTTTTTATAGACTATAGAGATTAGAAGGTAGAATATACAGTAAAAAATATAGAATATAGAGGAATATAGAATTCAGAAAAATTTAGAATATAAAATGTAGACTATAGAATATAGAAGAAAAAGGAATGTAGAATGGAGAAGGGACAACATAGAATATGGAATAGAGAATAGAGAAGAATAAACAATTTTGAAAAATTGAGACTATAGAATGTAGACTGTAGAATATTGAATATAGAATTTAGAATGTACAATATAGAACATAGCAGAAAGAAGAATATAGATTATAACAGAAGAATATAGAATGTAGCATAAGAATGTAGAAGAGTATAGAATACAGAACAGAAAAATATAGAATGCAGAATATAGAATATGGAATATAGAATCTAGAATACAGAAGAATATAGGATATAAAAAATATAGAATATACAACATAGAATATAGAATACAGAGTATGGAATAGAGAATACAGAAAAATATAGAATAGAGATAAATATAGAATATAGAAGAGTATGTACAAAGTAGAATGCAGAATTTTGAATATAAAATATAGAATAAAGAACATAGAATATGGAAGAATATAGAATATTCTGGAATATAGAATGTAGAATTAAACATAGGATATAGAAGATGAAATATAAGAGAATATAGAATGTAGAATATAGTTTACAGAATATGCAATATGGAATATAGAATATGGAAAATTATAAAAAATATAGAATAGAGACAACATTGAATATAGAATACAAAGAATGGGATATAGAAAAATATAAAATATAGAATAAATACATAATATAGAGAATATACATTACAGAATATAGATTATGGAATATCGAATGTAGAATGTAAAAAGAGAATATACAATATAGAAGAATATATGATATAGACCATAGAAGAATATAGGGTATAGAATGTAGAATATAGAATACAGAAAATTGTATGGGGAAATATAGAATATAGAAAAAACATTGAATATAGAACACAGAGTATGGAAAACGGAATATAGAAAATATAGAGTATAGAAAAATGTAGAATATACAATGTAGAATACAAAATATAGAATATGAAATAAAGTATAAAGAACACAGAATACAGAAGAATATAGATTATAGAATATAGACGACAATGGAATATAGAATATAGAATGTAAAATATAGACTATACAATATAGAAGAATATACAATAGAGAATATAGAAGAATATTGAATATAGAAGGAAGAATGTAGAATATGGAATATAGAATAGAGAAAAATATATAGAAAATATAGAGTATGGAAGAACATAGAACATAAAATTTTGAATGTAGAATATAGAATACAGAACATAGAATATAGAAGAATTTAAAATATAAAATATTTAATATAGAAGAATATTGTATGTAGAAGAATATAGAACATCGAATATAGAATACAGAGTATGGATTATAGAATATACAAAAATATAGAATATAGAAGAATATAGATTATAGAATAAAGTGAATTTAAAATATAGAATATCAAATATGGAATATAGAACACTGAAGATAGAATACAGAATATAAAAGAACTTTGAAAATAGAAGAATATAGTGTATAGAGGATTTGGAATAAAGAAGATAGAATATAAATTACAGAAGAATATAGCATAAATAATACAGAATATAGAAGAAAATAAAATATAAATTTAGTATATAGAATACAGAAGAATATAAAAGGTACAATGTAGAATACAGAATTCAAAATATAGAATGAAGGATTTAGGAGAATAGAACATAGAATTTAGAATGTGGAATATCAAATATGGAATATAGAACATAGAAGGATATAGTATATAGAAGAAGATTGAACATGGAACAGAAGATAGAAAACAGACTGTAAAAGAATACAGAAAATAGTAGAATATGTAATATACGAGAATATGTAACAGAAGAATATAAACAAGACTATAGATTATAGAATATACATTACAGAAGAATATAGAAGAATATCGAATATAAATGTAGAATATAGAATATACAAGGCTATAGATAATACAAGAAAAAGAATATAGTAGAAGGTAGAATACAGAATATGGAAGAATAGAGAATATAGAAGAATTCAAATATAGAATACAGAAGAATATAGAATATACATTATAGAAGAATATACACAATAGAAGACTATACAATACAGAATATAGATTATAGAAGAACATAGAATACAGAATTTAGAATATAGACAGTAGAATGCAGAATACAGAATAGAATAAAGACTATAGAATACAGAGTATAGAATATAGAAAATTATGGAATGTAGAATAAAATATAGAAGAATATAGAATACAGAATATAGAATGTAGAATATAGCATATGGAATATAGAATAGGGGACATAGAATATACCATACAGAAAAATATAGTATATGTAAAAATAAAGAATATAGAACATAGAACTTTGAATATACAATATAGAATACAGAGTATGGAATACAGAACCTAGAATATGGAAAAGTATAGAAAGAGAATATAAAAGAATATAGAACATAGAAGAATATAAAATTTAGAATGTAGAATATAGAAGAATTTAGAACGTAGAGTATACAATATGAACTATAGAATATAGAGGAATATAGTACGTAGAAGAACATAGAACATAAAGAACATAAAAAAGAAAATAGATTATAGAAGAATATAAAAAATATATAGAATATGGAAAATAGGTGAATGTAGCATGTAATTATAGAAGAATATAAAATACTGAAAAATATAGAATACAGAATATAGGAAAACATAGAGCATAAATTCAGAAGATATAGGGTATAGAATGCAGAATATAGAAGAATAAGGAATATAGATGACAGACTACAGAATATAGAAGACAGAAAGTAGCAGAAAACAGAATATTGACAAATGGGGAATATAGGGTATAGGACATACACTATTGAATAGAGAAAGAAGAATATAGATTACAAAATATAGAAGAATATAGAATGTAGAATACAATATAAGAAAATATTAGATTACAGAAGAATATAGAATATAGAGATAAGAAGGTAGAATATACACTAAAAATATAGAATATAGAAGAATATAGAATTCAAAAAAATTTAGAATATAAAATGTAGAATATAGAACATAGAAGAAAATGGAATGTAGAATGGAGAACATAGAATATGGAATAGAGAATAAAGAAGAATAAAGAATATTGAAAAGTTTAGAATATAGAATGTAGACTGTAGAATATTGAATATAGAATGTACAATGTACAATATAGCAGAAAGAATATAGATTATAACAAGAATATAGAATGAATAAAAATGTAGAAGTATAGAATACAGAACATAGAAGAATATAGAATGTAGAATACAGAAGAATATAGGATATAAAAATTATAGAATATACAACTAGAATATAGAATACAGAGTATGGAATATAGAATACAGAAAAATATAGAGAAATATAGAATAGAGTATGTACAAAGTAGAATAGAGAATAGAGAATATAAAATATAGAATAAAGAACATAGAATATAGAAGAATATAGATCATAGAATATAGAATATTCTGGGAATAAAGTAGAATTAAATACAGGAAGTAAAAGATGGAATATAAGAGAATATAGAATGTAGAATATAGTTTACAGAATATGCAAAATGGAATAGAGATGACAGAAAATTATAAAAATATACAATATAGAAAACATTAAATATAGAATACAGACAATAGAATATAGAACAATATAGAATTTAAAATATACAATGTAGAATACCGAATATAGACTACAAAATATAGAATCAAAATAATGTAGAGAATATACATTATAAAATACAGAATATTATGGAATATAGAACATAGAAAGTAAAAAATAATACAATATATAAACATATACTACAGAAGAATATAGAGTATAGGATGTAGAATAAAGAATACAGAAAATTGTATAAAATATAGAATATAGAAAAAGAATATAGTAATGAATATAATAATGAAAAATATAACGAAGAATACGATAATGAAGAATGCAATAATGAACAATATAATAATGAAGAATATAATAACGAAGAATATCATGAAGAATATCATGAAGAATATCATGATGAGTATAATAATGAAGAATATAATGAATATAATGAAGAATATAATAATGAAGAATATAATAAAGATGTATATAATGAATGTAATAAAGAAGTATATAATAATGAATATAATAAAGATATATATAATAATGAAGAATATAATAAAGTATATAACAATGAATAATATAATGAATATATTAATGAATATAATGAAGAATATAAAAATGAAGAACAATAATGCAGAATATAATTTAGAAGAATATAATGAAGAATAAAATAATGAAGAATATAAAAATGAATATAATGTGGAATATAATGAAGAAGAATACATTAACGAAAGAGAATATAATAATGAAGAATACAATAATGAAGACTAAAATACTGAAGAATATAATCATGAAGAATATGATAATCAAGAATGTAATGAAGAATATAATAATGAACATAAGGATAACAATGAAGACAATAATAATGAAGAAAATAATGTAGAATATAATGAATACATTAATGAAGAAGAATATAATAATGAACAAGATAACAATAATATAATAATGAAGAACATAATAATAAAGAATAATATAATGAATATAATAATGAAGAACAACGTAGAATATAATGAAGAATACATTAATGAAGAATATAATAATGAATATAACAATGAAGAATAGAAGAATAGTAAATGAAGTATATAATAATGAAAAATATAATGAAGAAATATAATATTGAGGAAGAATATAATGAAGAACATAATGAAGGATATAATAATAAAGAATATAATAATGAAGCATATAATAATCAAGAAGAATATATTAATGGAGAATATGATGAAAAATACAATAATGGAGAATATAATGAAGAATGTAATAATGAAGGATACAATAATGAAGAACAAAATAATGAAGTATATAATAGTGAAGAATATAATAATGAAGAATGTAATAACGAAGAATGAAATAATGAAGAATACAATAGGGAGGGTATAATAATGAAGACTATAATAATGAAGATGATACAAATGAAGAAAATAATGAAGACTAATGAAGAGTATACTAATGAAGAAAATAATAATGAGGAAGAATGTAATAATGAAGAATATAATGAAGAATAATAATGAGAAAGAATATAATGAAGAATATAATAAAGATATAATAATGAAGAATATACTAACGAAGATGAATATAACAATGAAGAATATAATGAAGAACATAATGAACAATATAATGAAAAAGAATATAATAATGAAGAATAGAAGAATAGAATGAAGAAGTATATAACTAGGAAGAACATAAAAATGAAGAATAATGCAGAAGAATATAATAATGAAGCAGAATATAATAATATAATAAAGAATACAATGAATAATATAATAAAGAATATAATAATGAAAAACATAATTATGAAAACTATAATAAAGAATATAACAATGAACAATATAATAATGAATATAATGATGAATAATGTAGAATATAATAATGAAGAATATAATGAAGCATATAATAATGAAGAATATAATAATGAAGAACACAATGAAGAATAGTGATGAATAAGAATTTAACAATGAAGAATATACTAATGAAGAATATACTAACGAAGAATATAATAACGAAGAAAATAATATAATAATGAAGACTAATAATGAAGTACATTATAATAATGAACAAGAATATAATAATGAAATATATAATGAAGAATATGATAATGAAGAATATGATAATGAAGAATATAATAATGAAAAATAATAGTCAAGAAGGTAATAATGAAGAATTTAATAATGAGGAATATAGTAATGAAGAATATAATGTAGAATAAAATAATGAAGAATATAGTGTAGAATAAAATAATGAAGATTATAACGATGAGGAATATAATAATGAAGAATATAAAGATGAAAAATATAATATTCAAGAATATAATAATGAAAAGGATATAAAAGGAAGACTATAATGATGAAGAATATAGTAATGAAGTATTCAAAAATGAATAATATAATAATGAATATAATGAAGAAATATATAATAATGAAAAATATAATGAAGAAATATATAATTATGAAGAATATAATAATGAAGAATATAAGACTAAAAATGAAGAATATAATAATGAAGACTATAATAATGAAGAATAAAAAAATATAATGAGGAAGAACATAATAATGAACATAATAACAAAGAATATAATAATGAATATAATAAAGAGGAATATAATGAATAAAATAAAGAATATAATAATGTGGAAGTATATAATAATGAAGAATATAATACTGAAGAATATACTAAGAATAAAATAATGAAGAATATAATAAGAATACAATAATGAAGAACAATAGAATGAAGGAGTATATAATAATGAAGAACATAATGAAGAATATCAAATGAAGAATACAATAATGAAGAAAAAGAGGAATATAATAAAGAATATAATTATGAAGAATATAATAATGAAGAATATAACAATGAATAATGAAGAATATAATGATGAATATACTAATGATGAATAATGTAGAATATAATAATGAAGAAGATATGATAATCAATGAGAATATAAATGAAGAAGAATATAATGAAGGATATAATAAAGAAGAATGCTATAATGGAGAATATAATAATGAAGAATACAATAATGGAGAATATAATAATGAAGAATATAATGTACAATATAATGAAGAATACAATAATGAAGAATATAAATTAAAGAATATAATGAAGAACATAATTATGAAGAAAATAATACAATAAAGAAGAATATAATAATGAGGAGGTATATAATAATGAAGAATATAATATTGAAGTATATAATAATGAAAACCATAGTAATGAAGAACATAATAATGAAGGATACAATAATGAAGAATACAGTAATAAAGAATGCAAAAATGAAGATTATAATGAAGAATTATATAATAATGAATATAATAATGAAGAATATAACTGTAGAATATAATATCAAAGAACAACAATGAAGAATGTAAAAATGAATATAATAATGAAGAACATAATTATGAAGACTAATAATGAAGAATACAATAAAGACGAATATAACAGGAAGTATATAATAATGAAGAATATAATAGTGAAGAACATAAAAATATAATAATGAAGGATACAGTAATGAAGAATTAAATAATATAAAAATGAAGAATATAATGAAGAATAATAATATAATGAATATAATAAAGAATTTAATAATGAAGAATATATAAATGAAGAATATAATAATGAAGAATGTAATATGTAGAATATTATAGTGAAGAATATAATAGTGAAGACTATAAAAATGAAGAACATAATAATGAAGAATACATTAAAGAATATAATGAAGAATATAATAATGAATATAATAACGAAGACTATACTAATGAAGAATATAATGAAGAATGTATAAATGAAGACTATAATAATGAATATAATAATAAAGAATATACTGAAGAAGAATATAAGAAGAATACAATAATGCAGAATTTAATGACAAATATAGTAATGAAGATTGTAATGATGAATATAATAATAAAGAATAAAGAATATAATAATGCAGAATACAATAATGAAGAATATAATAAAGAACATAATTATGAAGAATGTAATAATGAAGAATACAATAAAGAATATGATAACGAGGTTGTATATAATGAAGAATATAATAATGAAAAACAATAATGAAGGATACAATAATGAAGAATATAATAACGAAGAAGTATATAATGTAGAATGTAATGAAGAAGAAAATAAAAAATATAATAATGAAGAAGAATACAATAATGAAGAATAGAATAATGAAGAACACAATAGTGAAGAATATAATAATGAAGGATACAATAATGAAGGATAAAATAATGAATAGAATAATGAAGAATAAAATAAAAGTAGATAATGAAGAATATAATAATGAAGAATATTACAATATAGAAGAAAAAATGAGGAATATAATTATGAAGAATATAATGAACAATATAATTATGAAGAATATAATAATGAACATAATGACGACTAAAGAATATAGAAATGAAGAATATAATAGTGAAGAATGTAATGAAGACTGTAGTAATGAAGAATGTAATAATGAACAATGTAATGTAACAATGAAGAATGTAATAATGAAGAATGTAATAAAGAAGAATGTAACAATGAAGAATGTAATAATGAAGAATATATTAATGAAGAATGTAATAATGAAGAATTTAACAATGAAGAATGTAATAATGAATATATTAATGAAGAATAGAATAATGGGATTAAAATAATGAATATAATAATGAAGAGCATAATGAGCAAGAATATAATGAAGAATATAATCAAGAATATAATGAATAGTGAAGAATGTAAGAGTGAAGAACGTAACACTGAAGAACGTAACAGTGAAGAACATAATAGTGAAGAATATAATAAAGAAGAATATAATAATAATGAAGAAGAATATAATAATGAAAAAATAATGAAGAATATAAAAATAAACAATATAATAATGAAGAATATAATAATGAAGAAGAATATAATGAAGATTATAACAATGAAGAAGTATATAATATTTAAGAAAATAATGAAGAATATAGTAAACAAGAATATAATAATGAAGAAGAATATAATAATGAAGAATGTAATAATGAACAATATAATAATGAAGAAAATAGTAATGAAGAATATAACAATGAAGAATGTAACAATGAAGAATCTAATAACGAAGGATGTAATCGCGAAGGATGTAAGAATGAAGGATGTAATAATGAAGAAGGATATAATAATGAATGTAAATAAAGAATATCATAATGAACAATATGATAGTGAAAAATATAATAAAGAATATATTAATGAAGAATATAATGAAGAAGAATATAATGAACAGTATAGGCTTAGGGTTGGTTAGGGTTATGGTGTTAGGGTTAGGGTTGGTTAGGGTTAGGGTGTTAGGGTTAGGGTGTTAGGAATAGGGTTAGGGTGTTGTTAGGTATTAGGGTGTTAGGGTTAGAGTGTTGTTAGGGTTAGGGTGTTAAGGATAGGGTTGGTTAGGGTTGGGTTGGTTAGGGTTAGGATGTTAGGGTTAGAGGTTACGGTTCGGGTTAGGGGTTAGGGTTAGTGTTAAGTTTTAGCGTTAGGGTTAGGGGTTAGGTTCAGGGTCAGGGGTTATGGTCAGGGTCAGGTGTTAGGGTCAGGGTTAGGAGTTAGGGTTTAGGGTCAGGTTCAGGGGTTTGGCTCAAGGTTAGGTTTTGGAGTCTGGGTTAAGGGTTAGGGTCACTGTTAGGGGTTAGGGTCAGGGTTAGGGGTTAGGGTAAGGTTTAGGGGTTAGGTTCAGGGTTAGGGGCTCGGGTCAGGGTTAGGGTTTCGGGGGAAGGTTAGGGGTTCGGGTCAGGGTTAGCGGTTAGGGTTTAGGGTCCGGCTTAGGGGTTTGGTCAGGGTTAGGGGTTAGGTTCAGGGTTAGGCGTTAGGGTCAGGTTTAGGGGTCAGGGTCAGGGTTTTAGGGTCAGGGTCATGGTCAGGGTTTTAGGGTCAGGGTCACGGTCAGCGTTTTAGGGTCAGGGTCACGGTCAGCATTTTAGGGTCAGGGTCAATGGTCAGAGTCGTGGTCAGGGTCAGGGTTTTAGGGTCAGGGTTAGGGTTAAGGTTAGGGTTAGGGTTGTTAGGGTCAGGGTCAGGTTTATGGTCAGAGTCAGGTTTAGGGTTAGGGTTAACAGAACACTGAAGATAGAATACAGAATATAAAAGAACTTTGAAAATAGAGGAGTATAGTTTATAGAGGATTTGGAATTAAAAAATTATAGAATATACATTATAAAAGAATATAGCATAAAGAATACAGAATATCGAAAATAGAATATAAATTTTGAAGTAGAATACAGAAGAATGTAAAATGTACAATGTAGAATATAGATTGCAAAACACAATGAAGAATTTAGGAGAATATAGATTATAGAATATAGAAGATTATAAATTACACAATGTAGAAGATTATGGAATGTAGAATATAGGAGAATATAGAGTGTTGAATACAGTTAAAGAATATGGAATACAGAATACACAAAAATATATGTAAAAACAGAAAATAGAAGAATTAATATAGAACATAGTATATCGACAAATATAGAATATAGAAGAATGTAGAACGTAGCATATAGAATAGAGAATGTAGAATATAGAAGATTTTAGAATATAGAATGTAGAATATACAATATGGAATATAGAATACAGAAGAATATAGTATAGAGAAAAATATAGAATATAGAACACGGAACATCGAATATAGAATAGAGAGTATGGAATATAGGATGTAGGAAAATATAGAATATAGAAGAACATAGAATTTAAAATGTAGAATATGGAATATAGAAGAATTTATGGAATATAGAACATAGAAGAATATTGAACATGGAACACAGAAGATACAATACAGAATATAGAAAATAGTAGAATATAGAATATACTAAGAATGTGGAATATAGAAGAATACAAACAAGAACATAGATTATAGAATGTACATTGCAGAATATAGAATACAAAATACAGAAGAATATTGAATATAAATTTAGGAAATAGAAGAATATAGAATATAGAAAGCCATAGAAAATGCAAGAAAAAGAATATAGTAGAGTGCAGAACACAGAATATTGAAGAATACAGAATATGGAAGAATACAGAATATAGAATACAGAAGAATAGAGAATATACATTATAGAAGAATATACACAATAGAAGAGTATACAATACAGAATATAGATTATAGAAGAACTTAGAATATAGAAAGTAGAATACAGAATATAGAATAAAGACTAGAATACAGGTTATAGAATATAGAAAATTGTGGAATGTAGAATGTAAAATACAGAGTATAGAATACAGAATATAAAAGAACATAGAACACGGAATGTAGAATATAGCATATAGAATATGGAGCATAGACTATACCATACAGAAAAATATATAGATAAAGAATATAGAACATAGAAATTTGAATATACAATATAGAATACAGAGTACGGAATTTAGAACCTAGAATATGGGAAAATATAGACATAGAATATAAAAGAATATAGAACATAGAAGAATATAAAATTTAGAATGTAAAATAATATAGAAGAATTTAGAATGTAGAATATAGAATATGGACTATAGTATATAGAGGAATATAGTATATAGAAGAACACAGAACATAGAAGGTACAATAGAGAATATAAAAGAAAATAGAAGAATATAGAGTATAGAAGAATATGAAATATGGAAAATAGGAGAATGTAGAATATAATTATAGAAGAATATAGAATATTGCAAAATATAGAACACAGAATATAGGAAAACAGTATATATTTAGAATATAGAAGATACAGGATATAGAATACAGAATATAGAGGAGTAAAGCAAATAGATGACAGACTACAGAATATAGAAGATAGAATGGAGAAGAAAATAGAATATTGACAAATAGGGAATATAGGGTATAGGATATACACTATTGAAGAATAGAGAATAAAGTAGAAGAATATAGATTACAAAATATAGAAGAATATAGAATGTAGAACAGAGAATATTGGATTACAGAAGAATATAGAATATAGAGATTAGAAGGTAGAATATACAATAAAAAATATAGAATATAGAGGAATATAGAATTCAGAGAAATGTAGAATATATAATATAGAAGGAAATAGAATGGAGAACAATAGAGAAGAATAAAGAATATCGAAAAATTTAGAATATAGAATGTGGACTGTAAAATATTGAGTATAGAATTTAGAACATAGAATATAGCAGATAGAAGAATATAGATTATAACAGAAGAATATAGAATGTAGAATAAAGATGTAGAAGAGTATAGAACACAGAATATAGAATGCAGAATATAGAATATGGACTATAGAATGTAGAATACAGAAGAATATTGGATATAAAAACTATAGAATATAGAACATCGAATATGGAATATAGAATACAGAGTATGGAATAGAGAATAAAGGAAAATATAGAACAGAGATAAATATAGAATATCCAATAGAGTATGTACAACGTAGAATACAGACTATAGAATAAAAAATATAGAGAACAAAGAATATAGATTATAGAATAAAGAAGGTTCTGGAATATAGAATGTAGAATTAAATATAGAAGATGGAATATAAGAGAATATAGAATAAAGAATATAGTTTACAGAATAGGCAATAAGAATACAGAAAATTATAAAAAATAGAAAACTTTGAATATAGAATACAATGGAAGATAGAAAAATATAGAATGTAGAATATAAAATATAGAATAAAAAGTACATCATGTAGAGATTATACATTATAGAATATGGAAGATTATGGAATATAGGATGTAGAATGTGAAATACAGAATATACAATATAGAAGAATATATGATACAGACAATGAAGACTATAGTGTAGAATGTAGAATATAGAATACAGAAAATTATATAGAAAAATATAGAATATAGAAAACAACATTGAATACAGAACACAGAGTATGGAATGTAGAATATAGAAAATGTAGAGTATAGAAAAATATAGAATATAGAACATAGAAAGTAGAATACAAAATATAGAATATAAAATAAAGTATAAAGAACACAGAAAATAGAAGAATATAGATTATAGCATATAGAAGATAATGGAATATAGAATATAGGATGTAAAAGAAAGAATACACAATATAGAAGAATATAGAAGGAAGAATGTAGAATATGAAATAGAATACAGAAAAATATAGTATATAGAAAAATATAGAATATAGAAGAATAAGGAAGAATATAGAATTTAGAATGGAGAATATAGAATACAGAACATAAAATATAGAAGAATTTAAAATATAGATTGCAGAATATAGAATATGGTATATGAAAAATACAATATAGTATATAGGAGTATATTGTATGTAGAAGAATATAGAATACAAAGTATGGATTACAGAATATACAAAAATATACAATATAGAAGAACATAGATTATAGAATCTAGAGAATTTAAAACAGAATATAGAATATGGAACATAGAACACTGAGGATAGAATACACAATATAAAGGAACATTGAAAATAGAAGAATATAGTGTATAGAGTATTTGGAATATAGAATATACATTATAGAAGAATATAGCATACAGAATACAGGCTATAGAAGAAAATAGAATACAAATTAGAATATAGAACACAGAAGAATATAAAATGTAGAATACAGAATATAGAATGCAAAATATAGAGTGAAGAATTAAGAGAAATATAGATTATAGAATATAGAAGATTATACGTTAGACAATATGGAAGATAATGGAATATAGGATGTAGAATGTAAAATATAGAATACAGGAAATATAGAATATGGAATATAGAAGAATATAGAATGTTGAATACAGTATAAAAATATGGAATATAGGATACACAAAAATATAGTATACGTAAAAATATAGAAAATAGAAGAATATAGAATCTAGAATACAGAATGTAGAATATAGAAGATTTTAGAATGTAGAATATAGAATATGGAATGTAGAATAGAGAAGAATATAGAACATAGAACATCGAATATAGAATAGAGAGTATGGAATATAGGATATAGGAAAATATAGAACATAGAATTTAGAATGTGGAATATAGAATATGGAATATGGAACGATATAGTATACAGAAGAATATTGAACAGAGAACACAGAACACAGAAGATACTATACAGAATATAAAAGAATATAGAAAACAATATAAAATATACAAGAATATGGAATATAGAAGAATATATACATTACAGAAGAATATGGAATATAGAAGAATATCGAATATAAATTTAGAATATAGAAGGCTATAGAAAATACAAGAAAAAGCATATAGTAGAATGTGGAACACAGAATATTGAAGAATACAGAATATGGAAGAATATAGAAGCATTAGAATATAGAATACATAAGAATATAGAATATACATTCTAGAATATACTCAGTAGAAGACTATAGAATACAGAATATAGATTAGAGAAGAATACAGAATTTAGAATATAGAAAGTAGAATACAGAATATAAAATATAGTATAAAGACTAGAGGATACAGATTATAGAATATGGAAAATTATGGAATGTAGAATGTAAAATAGAATATAGAAGAATACAGAATGTAGAATATAGCATATAGAGTATAGATTATGGAACATAGAATATAACATACTGAAAAATATAGTATATAGAAAAATAAAGAATATAGAATATAGAACTTTGGATATACAATATAGAACACAGAGTATGGAATATAGAACCTAGAATATGGAAAAATGTAGAAATAGAATATAAAAGAATATAGAACATAGAAGAATATAGAATTTAGAAAATACAATATAAAACAATATAGAAGGATTATAGAATGTAGAGTGTAGAATACGGAATACAGTTTAAGAAATATGAATTATAGAAAGTAGAAGAATACAGTATATAGAAGATATTAGAATACAGAATTATGACATATATGGAATACAGAATAAAATATATAAAATGTAGAATGTGCTATAGAATACAGAATGCAGAAGTACATAGATTATAGAATATAGAAGAATTTAGAATGTAGACGAGAATACAGATGAATATAGGTTATAGAATATAAGAATACAGAATATAGAGTGTAGAATGTAGAACACAGAACACAGAATATAGCATACGGAAGAATATAGAAAATTTTTGAATATATAATGTTGAGTGTAGAATATGGAGTATAGAATATAGAATGCATAATGTGGAATATACAATACAGAATATAGAATAATATAGTATAGGAAATAGAAGAATATAGAATGTAGAATACAGAATATTAAAGAATTTAGAATATAGAATGTAGCATATAGAATATACAAGAATATAGATTAAATAATATAAAAAATATAGAATGTAGAATATAGAAGAATACAGAATATGGGATATAGAATATTGAAGAATATAGTATATAAAAGAATATAGAATATAGAACAGAACACAGAAGATAGAATACAGAATATAAAAGAAAATAGAATGTAGAATAATGTAGAAAATAAAATCTAGAATATAGAAGGATATAGACTATAGAGAAATATAGAATACAGGAGAATATAGTGTATAGAATATAGAAGAATACAAAATATAGAATAGAGAAAATAGAAGAATATAGAATATAAAATACAGTAGAATATGGGATATAGAATATACATTATAGAAGAATATAGAAGATTATAGTATACAGAATATAGAAGAATATAGAATGTAGAATGTGGAATATAGAATACAGAAAACAGAATATAGAATGTCGGATCAAGAATCTAGAAACTAGAATATAGCATATAGTAGAATATAGAAGAGTGTAGAATATAGAATTTACAAAGTAGAATGTGGAATATAGAATACAAAATATAGAATATATAGAAGAAATTAGAATATAGAATGTAGAATATACAAATTAGAGAAATACAGATTATAGAATATGGAAGAATACAAAATATAGAACATAGATTATAGAAAATATAGAATATAGAAGAATACAGAATGTAGAATATAGAATACAGAAGAATATATTATATAGAAGAAAATAGAATATAAAAGAATATAGATATTGAATACAGAATTGTATAGAATATGGAATATAGAGTATAGAATGTAGATGTGTATAGAATGTAGAAGAATATAGAATACTGAATATACAGGAATATACAATATAGAAAATTATAGAATATAAAAGAACATGGAATATACATTATAGAAGAATTTAGAATGCAGAAGAATATATAATAGAGAAAGTAGAAGAACATAGCATATAAAATATAGGATATAGAATGTGGAATATAGCATATAGAGGAATATAGACTACAGAATGTAGAAGAGAGAATATAGAAGAATATTGTATATAGAATATACAATATAGAAGAATATAGATTATAAGATTATTCAAGAATATAGAATGCAGATTATAGAATATAAAATAATATAGATTATAGAACACAGAATATGGAGTTTACCATGTTGAATATAGAATAAAAAATATAGAATACAGAATGTAGAATATAGAAGAACGTAGAATATAGAATGTAGAATGTGGAACACAGAACATATAATACAGAATAGAGAATAAAGAATATAGAAGAATTTAGAATATATAATACAGACTGTAGAATATAGATTATAGAATATAGAGCACAGAACATACAATATAGAATACAGAACATAGAAGTTAGAAAATAGAATATAGAAGAATATAGGATATTCACGAAAATGGACTATAGAGCACGGAATATAAGTCATAAAATATACAATATAGAGGAATATAAAGAATACAGAATGTAGAATATAGACTATATGTTACAGAACACAGAACATAGAATTTAAAAGTGTATAGATTATAGAATACAGAAGAATGTAGAACATAGAATATAGAAGAATATAGATTATAGAAAAGAGAATATAGAATATTAAATATAGTAGAATATGGAATATACAATATAGTATATAGGAGAATATGGAATATTGAAAAATATAGAATTTAAGATATAAAATATACAATTTAGAAGAATAGAAAATAGAATACAGAATACAGACTGTAGAAGTATATAGGTTATAGAATATAGAAGAATATAGAGTATACAACGTAGAATGTTGAATAAGGAATATAGAACAAAGAACAGAGAATTTAGAATATAGAAGAATATGGAATATAGATTATGGAATACAGAATATACAAGAATATAGTATATAAAAGAATATAGAACACGGCATAAAACAGAATATTGATTATAAAGTATAGAATGTAGAATATAGAATAAAAATACAGAAGAATATAGAATATAGAAGGATATAGAAAATAGAATATGGAATACAGAATATAGAAGTACATAGAATATAGCAGAATATGGAATATAGTAGAACATAGAATAGAGGAGAATATAGAATATAGAAGGCAATAGAATACAGGACACAAGAATATAGAAAACAGAAGAAAATATAATACCAAATATAGAAGACAATAGAAGATAGTAGATAGAAGACACAAGATGATAGGAGATAGAAGATTGAACATAGAATACAGCACAAAGAATATCAAATATAGACTATAGAAGAATATAGACTATAAACACAGAATATTTAATATAGAAGAATGTTAAATACAGAATTTAGAATGTAGAATATAGAGTACACAATATAGAAGAATATAGAATATTGAAGAATATGGAATATAGAATGTAGGATACAGAATATAGAAGAATATAGAATATAGAGTGTAGAATATAGAAGAATGAAAAATACAGAATGTAGAATATGAATAAAGAATACAGTATATAGAATAATACAGAACATAAAATATAGACTATAGAAGAATATAGATTATAGCATACAGAAGAATATAGAATGTGGAATACAGAATATAGAAAATAGAAGAATATAGAATATATAACACAAAGTATAAAATATAGAACATAGAATATAGATTTTAGTATATAGAAGAATACAGAATAAAGAATGTAGAATATAGAATGTAGAGTATAGAATATAGAATACAGAAGAATACAGAATATGGAATAAAGAATATGGAATATAGATATAGAAGAATATAATACATAGAAGAATATAGAACATACAACATAGAATATTGAATATAGAATATGGAATGTGGGATATAGAATATAGAAGAATAAAGATATAGAGGTATATAGAATATAGAAGAATATAGGATATAGAATATGGAAGAGTACAGAAATTAGGATATAGATTATACAAGAATATGGAGTATAGAATAGTATAGGATATACGATATAGAATAAAGCAGAATATAGAAGAATGTAGAATATTGAAGAATATAGAATTTAGAATGTAGAATATAGACTATAGTATTTAGAATGTAGAATATAGAAGAATACAGAATGTGAAATGAATATAGAATGTAGAATATAGATTATAGCATATAGAGGAATATAGAATATGGCATGTAGAGTGTGGAATATAGTATATATAATGTGGTAGAATATAAAATATAAAAAATAGAAGTGTATAGAATGTACAATATTGAATATAGAATATATAAAATAGAACAGTATAGTTTATAAAATATGGAATATAGAGTACAGAATATAGAATAAAGAACATAGAGAATAGAAGATAGAACACAGAAGAGTATAGAATATAGAATATAAGACATAAAAGTACAATATAGAAGATTATAGAATACAAAATATAGAAGTATAAAGATTATAGGCTATAGATAAATATAGAATGTAGCTTCTAGAATATAAAATATAGAATGTAGAAAATCGAATATGGAGTGTAGAATACGGAACATAGAAGAACATAGTATTTAGAAGACTATAGAATATTGATGAATATGGCAAAAAGAATATAAGAAATAAAATATACAATATAGAAGAATATACAATACAGACTGTACAAGTATAAAGATTATAGAAAATGGAATATAGAATGCAGAATGTAGAATATAGAATACAGTACATAGAACAGAGAATGTAGCAGAATATAGAATATAGAAAGTAAATGTAGAATATAGAATATAGAAGACCATAGAATATAGAAGAATGCAGAATATAGAATAGAGAAGAATATGGTATACAGAATATAGAACAGCAAACATAGAATATTGAATATAGAATGTAGAATAGAGAAGAATATAGAATAAAGAATATAGCATGTTGAATGTAGGATATAGAATGTAGAATACAGAGTATAGAATATAAAATTTAGTATATACAATATAGAAATAGAAGAATATAGAATGTAAAACATAGAATATAGAATATGGAAAAATATATAAAAAAGAATATAGAACGTAGAATGTAGAATACAGAATATGGAATACAGAACATAGAACATAGAAGCATACAGTATTTGGAAGAATATAGAATACAGAATATAGGACATAGAATATAGAGTACAAAATATAAAAGATAAAATATAGAATATAGCATATAGAAGAACATAGAATACAGAATATAGAATGTAGAATATAGAACAATATAGAATAGAGAATATAGACTATAGAAGACAAAATATAGAAGATGGAATATTGAAGAATATTGAACATAGAATATAGGATTTGGAATATAGAATTAGAGTATAGAATATAGAAGAATATAGAATCTAGACTAGAGAATATAGAAGATAGAATACAGAAGAATAAAGAATATTGACAATTATGGTATATACAATATAGAATAAAGGATATAGAATATACAATATAGAAGAATATTATAGATTATTGAGGAATATAGAATATAGAGTTTACAGTGTGGAATATAGAATACAGAATATAGAATAAAGAAAAATTTAGATTATAGAATGTAGAATATAGAGCCATACACAATATAGAACGTAGAATATACAGAATATAGAATAGAGAAAAATAAAGTAGAACACAGAATATGAAATAGAGTATAGAATGTAGATTATAGATTATAGAATATAGAGAACAGAATATAGCATATAAAATAAAGAATATAGAAGATAGACTACAGAAGGATATAGAATACAGAATACAGGATATTGACAAAAATGGAATATAGAATATAAGATATACAATATAGAAGATTATAGAATATAAAATGTAGAAGTATATAGATTATAGAATACAGAAGATGTAGAATGTGGAATATAATATATAGAAGAATATAGAATACAGAATAAGAAGAATTTAGAATGTAGAATATAGCATATGGAATATAGAATATGGAAGAATATAGAATATTGATTAATATGTAATATAGAAGAATATAGAATATACAGAACAGAATATAGAAGATAGAATATAGAAGAATATAGGATAGAAAATATGGAATATAGAATATAGAAGAATATAGACTATTGATGAATATGGAATGTAGGCTATGATATATAAAATGTACAATATAGAAGAATATAGAATATACAAAACAGAATATAGAATGTAGAAGAATATAGATGATAGAATATAGAAGAATATTGAATATAGAATTTAGAATGCAGAATATAGAATATGGAACATAGGGTAGAGAATATAGATTATAGAATGTAGAATATAGAAGAATATGGACTATAGGAAAATTTAGAACATGAAATGTAGAGTGGAGAACATTAGATATAGAAAACAGAACATACAAGAAAATAGAATATAGAATGTAGAATATAGAATACAGAATATAAAAGAGAGAAGTTAAAGAATATAGAAATATTTAGAATACATAATGTAGACTGTAGAATATAGAAGAATATAGATTATAGAATACAGAAGAGTATAGAATGTAGAGAAGAGAATGTAGAATATAGAACATAGAGGATAGAACATAGAATATAGAAGAATATAGAATAGAGGATATTCAGGAAAATGGAATACAGACTATAAGACATAAAATATACAATATAGAAGAATAAAGAACGTAGAATGTAGAATATAGATAATACAATACAGAACATAGAAGAGAGAATATAGAATGTAAAAGTATATAGATTACAGAATATAGAAGAATAGAGAATACAGAATGTAGAATATAGATTATAGAATATAGAATACAGAAGAATATAGATTATAGAATATAGACAGTAGAATACAGAAGTATATAGAATATAGTAGAATATAGAATGTTGAATATGGAATATAGAATATAGTTTATAAAAGAATACAGTATATAAAAGAATATAGAAAATAGAATATTGATGAATATAGACTATAAGACATAAAATATACAATGTAGAAGAATATAAGATATAAGACATACAATGTAGAAAAATATAGAAAACAGAACGTAGAAGTATATAGATTATAGAGTACAGAAGAATATGGAATATATACTGTAGAATGTAGAAGATACAATATAAAACATAGAATATTGAAGAATATAGATTATAGAATGTAGAAAAATATAGACTGTAGAATATAGATTACAGCATGTAATATAGAATACAGCATGTAGAAGAATATAGAACATAGAAGATAGAATATTGAATATAGAAAATAGAATGTAGATTATAAAATATAGAAAAAAATATAGAAGATTATAGGATATAGAGTATAGAATGTAGAAGAATATAGCAGAGAATAGAATATGGAAAATAGAATATAGACTGTAGAATATGGAATATAGAAGATAATAGAATATAGGACACAAAAGAATATAGAAAACAGAAAATATAATATAGAACATAGAATATACAATATAGAAGGAAATTGACGATAGAAGATAGATTGAAGATAGTAGATAGAAGAAAGCAGATGGTAGAAGATTGAACATAGAACACAGGACATAAAATATCAAACATAGAATATAGAGTACAGAATATAGAATTTAGAATGTAGAATATAGAAGATAGAAAATAGAATATAGAACTTAGAATATTGAAGAATAAGGGATATAGGATATAGAATATAGAATACAGAGGAATATAGTATATAGAAGAATATAGAATGTAGAATATAGAGTACAGAATATAGAAGATAAAATACAGAATATAGAACATAGGATATAGAATACAGAAGAAAATAGAATACAGAAGAATAGAGTGTAGAATGTAGAATATAGAAGAATATGAAATATAGAATATAGAAAATAGAATTTAGAATATACAATATAGATAAATATAGAATAATACAGAATAAAAATAATATAGAATATTGTTGTCGTTAGGCGCTGTCGAGTCGGTTCCGACTCATAGAGACCCTATGCACAACAGAACAAAACACAGCCCGGCCCCGTGCCATCCTTATAACCGGTGTTGTGCTTGAGCACATTGTTGCAGCCACTGTGTCAATCCACCTCGCTGAGGGTCTTCCTCTTTTCCGCTGACCCTGTACTCTGCCAAGCATGACGTCCTTCTCCAGGGACTCATCCCTCCTGACAACATGCCCAAAGTATGTAAGACGCGGTCTCGCCATCCTTGTCTCTAAGGAGCGTTCTGGCCGCACTTCTTCCAAGACAGATGTGTTTGTTCTTTTGGCAGTCCATGGTATATTCAATATTCTTCACCAACACCACAATTCAAAGGCGTCAACTCTTCTTCGGTCTTCCTTATTCATCGTCCAGCTTTCACATGCATATGATGTGATTGAAAATACCATGGCTTGGGTCAGGCGCACCTTAGTCTTCAGGGTGACATCTTTGCTCTTCAACACTTTGAAGAGGTCCTTTGCAGCAGATTTGCCCAGTGCAATGCGTCTCTTAATTTCTTGACTGCTGCTTCCATGGCTGTTGATTGTGGATCCAAGTAAAATGAAATCCTTGACAACGTCAATCTTTTCTCCATTTATCATGTTGTTGCTCATTGGTCCGGTTCTGAGGATTTTTGTTTTCTTTATGTTGACGTGCAGTCCATACTGAAGGCTGTGATCTTTGATCTTCAAGTACAGATTATAGCATATAGAAGAATATAAAATATAGAATGTGGAATATAGCATATAGAACATAGAATATAGAAACAGAATACAGAATATAGAAGACTATAGAATATAGAAAATAGAAGAATATAGAATA
Source organism: Loxodonta africana (assembly GCF_030014295.1). Classification (NCBI taxonomy): domain Eukaryota; kingdom Metazoa; phylum Chordata; class Mammalia; order Proboscidea; family Elephantidae; genus Loxodonta; species Loxodonta africana. Next base: position 415,456 of record NW_026975124.1, read on the forward strand.
TATAATGTAGAATATAAAATATATAATAAAGACTAGAGAATATCGATTATAGAATATAGAAGAATGCAGAATGTAGAATATGAAATATAGAGTATAGAATAAAGATGAATATAGAATATAGAAAAATATTGAATGTAGAATATAGAATATGGAAGATAGGAAATAGAATATAATATATAGAATATTGAACATAGAATGTAGAATATAGAAGTATATAGAATATAGAGGAATATAGAACAGTATAGAATATAGAAGAATATAGAATACAGAAGAACATAGAAAATAGAATATAGTATGTATAATGTAGAATATGGAATAGAGAATACAGAATATAGAATATAGAGTACAAAATATAGAATATTGAAGAATATGGGACATAGGATATAGAATATAGAAGAACAGAGAATATAGAAGAATACAGAAGGATATAGAGTACAGAAGAATATAGAAGGATATAAAATACAGAAGAATATAGGGAGAAGCAGAGAGAGATTTCATAAAGACACAAGCGGAGATGACAATGTGACCACAGAGGCAGAGATTGGATGATGCAGCCACAGCCATGGAATAGAGACAGCCACCAGAAGCTGGAAGAGGCAATGAACAGATTCTCCCCTGGAGCCTCTGAAGAGTGTGTGGTGTGATTCTGCCGTGACAGCTTGATTAAGGCTCAGGTATTTTGGCTCTGACTTCGGATTTCTGGCCTCCTGAGCTGTGGAAGAATAAATTTCTGTTGTTTTAAGTCAATCAGTTTGTAGCAATTTGTTATAACAGACACAGAAAATGAATTAACTGACCAATAAAAGATGTGGTAATCTATGCATCATTATAGTATCGTAACCTGATGAGGGTGGGTCCTGCCCAGTGCGACCCCTTGAGTCAATTGAGAGACACCAGGCCTTTGAAAAAGAGGAAACAGACTCTATTGCAAGCCGGTCAAGCAAGGAGCTCAGAGATTAAGTCTCAAATCAAGCTCCCTGAGGTTGGGGATTCTAGTGCAGTTGCAGGGCTTGTGATAGGGAATTTATGCATAATTCATGAAGTTTCTAAGAACTGGCAGACAATTTCAGGAAATTAACACATACAGGGGTGCAGTAGGGGGTGCAATATGATGGCTGGGGGCATGTGGTTTTCAGGGGGGTATAAATTTTTTTTTTTTTTATGAAACATGAAGTTTATCCAAGGACAGCTTTGTGGCTTATTGCTCATGTCCAAATGGAGTGAGGGGAAGGTTGGTGGGTAGCAAAGCAAACTTGAACAGAGAAGCAGTAAGATGGCCTTGAGCTGCTACACAGAATTTCTTATCAAAAGAGTGTGATGTGGCTCAGGTGTGATGGGAGGAAGGGGAACCGTTTAACCCTTTACGGTATCAATAATATATATATTTTTAAATAATTTTTATTGTGCTTTAAGTGAAAGTTTACAAATCAAGTCAGTCTCTCACATATAAACTTATATACACCTTACTACATACTCCCACTTACTCTCGCCCTAATGAGCCAGCCCGCTCCCTCCTTCCAGTCTCTCCTTTCGTGACCGTTTTGCCAGTTTCTAGCCCTCTCTACCCTCCCATTTCCTCTCTAGACAGGAGATGCCAACACAGTCTCAAGTGTCCACCTGATACAAGTAGCTCACTCCTCATCAGCATCTCTCTCCAACCCATTGCCAGTCCAATCCATGTCTGAGGAGTTGGTTCCTGTCCTGGGCCAACAGAAGGTTTGGGGACCCCAATTGCCGGGATTCTCCTAGTCTCAGTCAGACCATTAAGCCTGGTCTTTTTATGAGAATTTGGGGTCTGCATCCCACTGTTCTCCTGCTCCCTCAGGGGTTCTCTGTTGTGCTCCCTGTCAGGGCAGTCATCGGTTGTGGCCAGGCACCATCTAGTTAATAATATTTTTAATAACATATCCAGACTTAAAAACTTAAGGAAGGAGAGGGTCTTTCAATTCTTAAAATAAGGCAGATGTTATGGGTTGAATTGTGTCCACCAAAAATGTGTGTCAACTTGGCTAGACCATGATTCCCAGTATTGTGTGGTGGTCCACCATTTTGTCAAGTGATGTGATTTTCCTACACACTGTAAACCCTACCTCTATGGTGTTAGTGAGGTAGGATTAGTGGCAGTTATGTTAATGAGGGAGGACTCAATCTACAAGACTGGGTTGTGTTTTAAGTCAATCTCTTTTAAGATATAAAAGCGAGAAGCAAGCAGAGAGACAGGGGGACATCATACCACCAACAAACAAGAGCCAGGAGAATAGAGTATCCTTTTGATTGGGGGTCCCTGTGCTTAGGATCTCTTGACTGGGGAATATTGATGACAAGGACTTTCCCCCAGAGCCAACAGAGGGAGAAGGCCTTCTCCTGGAGCTAGCACCCTGAATTCGGATTTCTAGCCTGTTATGCTGTGAGAGAAAAAATTTCTCTATGTTAAAGCCATCCATCCACTTGTGGTACTTCTGTTATAGCAGCACTAGCTAGCTGAGACAGCAGGTATATTGAAAAATACATCTCTGGCACAAAAAGCCTCAAATTGCTGAAAGAAATTAAAAATAGATTTGTATTTTTGTATATTTGTGTGGGTATATATGTGTGTGTGTGTGTGTATATATGTATATATGAGCTCTGGTGGGTTTATATATATATACACCTGTGTATGAGTTCTGGTGGCACAGCGGTTAAGTGCTCTGATGCTAATCAAAAGGTAAGCAATTTGAACTCACCAGCCTATTCCACAGGAGAAAGGTGTGGCAGCCAGCTTCCATAAAGATTTAGAGCCTTAGAAACCCTATGGGGCAATTCAACTCTGTTCTATAAGGTCACTATGAGTTGGAATTGACTCGGGGCAACTGGTTTGATCTGGTTTTATATGTATATATATATGGTGTAAGATGAATGACTGAGCTACTGGAAAAGTAAGAGAAACCTGCACTATCTAGAAAGATATTGTGAATGAGTCCTGAAAAAGGTCAATACAGGTTACAGACATGAAAAAGGCGTTGATATAGGTATTGGACTTTACTAGGACTCATACAATGGGGAAACGAAGCCAAATTAAGTCCCATGCACAGTGGTTAGTTATTGCACATGCAGAGATATCAAGCTGGGACCAGGGAAATTATTTTCTTAAACAACCCAGTAAGAAAAAGCTACATCAAAGATAAATGAGGACCATGACTTCCCTTAACCATAGATGTCTGTGGAAGGGAAATAAAAAAGCTTTTCTTAAAATTTCTATTCTCATCTCCACACTTACATATATTTGGAAGTAAATCGCACACCACCGTGTAACTTAAATATCACCATCTCAAAATTGAGTTAACATAGAGTCCGAGTGATGAGCAGCCAGTTACTGTGCAACTGTGAAGGACAATTCTCTTATTACAATTCAGATACAGACATAGATAAATTTCTAAACAATATGATCTCAGAATGAAATATCTCATATTATATGTTTAACAGTATTGCTCTGGGCAAATCTGCTACAAAAGACCTCCTTAAAGTGTTAAGAAGCAAAGATGTCACTTTGAAGACCAAGGTGTGCCTGACCGAAGCTATGGTATTTTCAATGACCACATATGAATGTGAAAGCTGGACAATGAATTAGGTGTTGGTGAAGAATATTGAATATGCCAGTGACTGCCAGAAGAATGAACAAGTCTATCTTGGAAGAAGTACAGCCAGAATACTTTTCTGAAGCAAGGGTGCCGAGACTTTCTTTCACGTGCTTTGGATATGTTATCAGGAGGGATCAGTCCCTGGTGAAGGACATTATGCTTGATAAAGTAAAGGGTCAGTGAAAAAGAGGAAGACCCTCAAAGACATGGATTGACACAGTGACTACAACAATGAGCTCAAACATGGCAATGATTGTGAGGATGGCACAGGATGGGGCAGCTTCTCCCCCTCTTGTACATGGTGTCACTATTAAAAAAAAAACAACCATTGCCATTGAGTCAATTCTGACTCATAGTGACGATGGCAACTAACAACGACAACATATTTTTTTCGCAAGTATTGGGGTGGGAAACAACCAAGGTAACAGAATCTTAATATATTGCCTAATGGAGACAAAAGTTCCTTTTGGAGTTAAACATCTGACCAGTAAAATTACTCAACAGCTCCATGGGAGTTGAGAGTAGATTGCATACCACCACGTAACTTAAATATCACCATCTCTAAATGTATTTAACATAGGGTCCGAGTGATGAGCAGCCAGTTACTGAACAACTGTGAAGGACAATTCTCTTATTACAATTCAGATATAGACATAGATAAATTTCTAAACAATTTATGACCCCTTGGGAGTGGAATAGCAGAATACTGTTGACATCTTATATAGAGTTTAAATCATTTCTGGTTATCTTTTGGGAGAATGTCCCCTCAGTTTTGTACTTAAAGGAATTGACAATTCTCTCTCTTTTTTTTTTTTTTGTACGTAATTGGTAGACAGGAACACCAGCCTCCACAGGAGATTTCTTTTTCTTTTTTCCTTTTATTTCATTTAATTCCCTCGAGTCTTTTATGAGCAAAATTTTGCTGTTGTGAAAAATGCTGCAATGAACATGGGTATGCATTTGTCTATTCATGTGACAGCTCTTATTTCCCAAAGATATATTCCTAGGAGTGGGATTGCTGGATCTTACGGTGTTATCTTTCTAGCTTTCTAAAGAAGTGCCATATCGTTTTCCAAAATGGTCGTACCATTTTGCATTCCCACCAGTAGTGCATAAGAGTTCCAGTCTCCCCACAAATTCTTCAACATGCGTTATTTTTTGTGTGTGTGTGTTTTTTTGATTTATGGCAGTAATGTTGGGGTGAGATGGTATCTCATTGTAGTATCAATTTCCAATTCTCTATTGGCTGGTGATCACGGTCATTTCCTCATGTGTCTGTTAGTCACTTGGCGCCTTCTTTGGTGAAGTGTCTGTTAATTTCCTTTGCCCATTTTTTAATTGGATTATTTGTCTTTTTGTTGTAGAGGTATTGGATTTTCCTGGAGATTTTAGAGATTAGACTTCTGTTGAATTTGTCATAGTCAGAGATTTTTCCAAATCTAAGTTCTTTTTTTAATCTTTTGGTGAAGTCTTTTGATGAGCAGGAGTGTTTAATTTTTAGAAGATTCCAGTAATCTAACTTATATTCTAGAGTTTGTGTCTTGTTAGTTATGGTTTGTATCCTGTTAATGACATGTATTAGGGCCTCTAGCATTGATCCTATTTTTTCTCCTATGACCTTTGTGGTTTTTGATTTTATATTTAGGTGTTTGATCCATTTTTAATTAGTTTTTGTGTATAGTGTGAGGTATGGGCCCTGTTTCATTTTTTTGCAGAGGGACATCCAGTTTTGCCAGCAGAATTTGTTAAAAAGACTGTCTTTTCCACATTTGATGGACTTTGGGCCCTTTTCCAAGATCAGGTGATTGTAGGTGGATGGATTTATACCTGGGTTCTCAATTCTGTTCCACCGGTCAATGTAGCTGTCATTGTACCAGTACCAGGCTGTTTTGACTACCGTAGCCGTACAGTAGATTCTGAGGCCAGGTAGTGCGAGTCTTCCTAGTGAATTCTTCTTCTTCTTCAATAGTACTTTACTTATGTGGGGCCTCTTTCATTTCTGTATAAAGTTAATAATTAGTTTTTCCATCTCTTTAAAGAATGCTGTTGGTATTTGGATGAGAATTGCTTTGTATTTGTGGATTCCTTTCGGTAGAATTGATATTTTCACAATGTTGAGTCTACCTATCCATAAGCATGTCCCTCACTTTTGTCATTTTGAGATACTCGTTATTTGTTGTTTGTTTCTTTAACAATCTGACACTTTCTCTTCTCCTTCAGGACATTCACATGTGTTCTTCTGTCTGCTAGAGGTGGTTTCTCTGGTACCTCAATTCATTTGTACTTTAATTGTACTCTCTTGGAGAAGTCTTCTCAGATTCTCTCAAACTCTTACATGTTTCCAGAATGTCCTGTGTTTCATCTTTAAAGCAGTAATATTATTTGAATTTGAACTAATAACCAAGTATCAGCCTTGCTCAGGAGTAAGTTACTTTTGTGGTTATTTAAATTTAAATATGAATGAAATAAAATAGCAGTTCAGTTCCTTAGTCACACTAGCCGTATCTAAAATGATCAGTAGCCACATGTGTCTAGTGGCTAATGTATCAGGCAGCACAGATTATAGAACATTTCCATTATTGTAGAAAATTATTTTGGACAAGTGCCGGGAGATCAGTTATTTCTCCTTTTTGTTGTTCTTAAACTAACCCTGTGCAACCCAGAACCTAGGCCCTGTGCAACATTTGCGCTAACATCATCAAATCTTTCATTTATTCCTGTAAACACTAGGCATTTTCAGACGTGCACACATACACACAAATACACACCCATATACACCCATACTTTTCTTTAAGGTTTGGTCTAAATTTAATAAAATCCTTGAAATCTTCCCTTTGTGTAAAGCCAAGATTAGGTGCTATCTCCTCTTTGCTCTCCCAAAACTTTGTCCTCTTAGCTTACTCTACTGAAATTATTTGTACATAAACCTGTTTCTATTAAATTACTACTTAACCTGGAAGGAACAGGCCTTGGTTGTTTTATATTTATATCTCTAGTGCCTGGTAAAGGTGATATAATTTATACTCAATAAATACATTTTAATCAAAGATTTGAAACTCACATTGTCCTCTCATTAGTGAACGTTTTGGTTTCACAAAAATATATATATATATAGTTATTAAGTCAAATATATATATACTTACATCAATATTAACACCTACATCTATGTACAGGCAACAATGGATCTACAACTAGTTTTCATTTAGTAGAATTTCATATGAATAAAATCATATAATACGTACTCTCTTTTGTTTGTTTTGTGCCATTTTACTCTTCTTTTTCTTGTTTCCAAAGGCAAAACATTTGTTTATTGATTTGAGACCTGTCTTCCTTTTTAACATAGGCACTTGGAGCTATTAATTTCTGTATAAACCATTCTAAAGCTGCAATCCATATGTTTTAGCATGCTGTTTTTCACTTCCTTTAATCTAAAAATATTATTTTTAAACTCTCCTTGTGATTTATTCTTTGGCTTATTTGTTATTTAGGAGTGTACTGTTTAATTTACATATATTTGTGATTTTCTTCTATTGTTGATTTCTAATTTAGTTGTATTTTGGTCAAAGAACATATTTTGTATTATTTCAATTATTTTGTATCTATTTAGGTTTGTTTTATAGTCTGGTATATGGTCACTCTGGAGAATGTCCCATGTATACTGCCCAGTTTTATATCCATTATTGAAAATGAGTTATTGAAGTCTCTATTATTGTGGAATGTTAGGTGAATACATGTTTATAATTGTTTCTTCTGCCCAATAGATAAACACTTTATAATTATAAAATATTATTTGTATCCTGTAACTTTTTTGTCTTAAAGTCTAATACATCAAATATTATCATAGGCAACCCAGCTCTTTTTTTTTTTGGGCTACTGCTTGCGTGGTATGTTAGATTCCTAGTGCTGCCATGACAAAATACTACAAAGTAAATGGTTTTGAAGAACAGAATTTATTGTCTCAGTTCTGAAGACTAGAGCCCAGATTCATTAATGGGTCTATGAGCTCTCTCTCTGTTTGTTCTACAGAAAGGTCCTTCCTGTCTCAGCTTCTTACAGTGAAAAAAAAAAAAAAAAACTGTTGCCGTTGAGTCAATTCCAACTCACAGCAACCCTATGGGATAGAGCGGAACTTTCTCATGGGGTTTTCAAAGAGTGGCTGGTGGATTCCAACTGCTGACATTTCGGTTAGGAGCTGAGCTATTAGCTACTGCACTGTCAGGGCGCCTTGTAGCTTCTTTTAGCCCTTTGCAATTCTTGGCATGCTTATGGATGCTTATAAATGTGTCTGCCTCCATTATCACCTGGCATCTGTCTTACTCTGTGTGTTTCTTTCCATCTCCCTGTCTGTTATCTCCTTTTAAGGTACCACTCAGAATGGAATAGGACTTATCCTACTCTGGTATGGCTTAAGTGACAATATCATCAGCTGCTCTTTGGAAACCCTATGGGGTGGTTCTACTCTGTAGTATATGGTCACTATGAGTTATAATCAACAGGATGGCGAAGGTTTTTCTTTTATCTTCCAAGAATAGCGCTATTTTCCCAAACAAGGCCACAACTTCCAGGTACAATTTTTAGCACTTCAACGTATATATTTCGGAGACACTTTCAATCCGGAATACATGGCCTATCTTTTAAATCCTATTTTCAATCTATTTGTGTCTTTTAATCTAAAGAGTGCCTATAATAGACAGACATATATTTGGGTTAAGTTCTCTTTTTAGACTATGTTTCCAATCTCTGCCTTTCAATTGGGTTGTTTCATTGTTTAAATTTAATTACTGATAAAGTAAGACTTATGTCTTCCTTTTTTTTTTAATATGCTTATGTCTTTTTTATTAGTCTATTCCTGGATTGCTGGCTTCTTTTGTGTTAAATTGGTATGTCCTAGTGTACCTTTAAATTTATTTATTGTATCTTTTACAGCATACATTTCAAATTATTTTCTTAATGATTTCTTGTGGATTACAATTAGCATCTTAATGTAAAACCAACTAATTCAGATGAATAATGTCTTAATTACAACAATGTTCAGTGTATCTTGACCCTGTTCATTCTTTGTACACAGCAAAGGCAGTGCTCAGAGGTCAGTAGTGATAGATGCACACATCAAAAATGAAGAAAGGGACAAAATCAAAACACTAGCTATACAACTTGGACAGACGGAAAGAGAAGAGCAGAAGAAGTCCAGAGCCATGAAAAGAAAGGAAATCATAAAAATCAGAAATAAGTGAATGAAATAGAAAATAGAAAGGAGCAACAAAACCAAAAGTTGGTTCTATCAAAGGATCAACAAAATCAACAAACCATTGGTCAAATTGACAAAAGAAAAACAGGTGAAGACAAAAATAACCCAAATAAGAAATAAAACGGGGGACATTACAACAGACTTAACTGAAATAAAAAGGTTCATAACAGAGTAGTATGAAATCTACACTCCAACAAATTTGAAAACCTAGAGGAAATGGACAAATTTCTAGAAACACACTATCTTCCTAAACTAACATAAATTGAGGTCTAAAATCTGGACAGACCCATAACGAGAAGAGATTGAAAAGGCAATTTTGAAAAACTTCCAATAAAAAACAGCCTTGGCTCAGATGGCTTCACTGGAGAATTCTACCAAACATTCAAAGAAGAATTCGCAGTAGTACTACTAAAACTATTTCAGAACATACAAAAGGAAGGGATACTTCCTAACTGATTCTATGAAGACAGCATAACCCTGATACCAAAATCAGGCAAAGACACCACAAAAAAAGAAAAATTACAGACCAATATCTCTCATGAATATAGATGCAAAAACTCTCCACAAAATTCTAGCTAATAGAATTCAGCATCATATCAAAAAAAAAAAAAAAACCATGACCAAGTGGAATTCATACCAGGTATGCAACAATGATTCAACATTGGAGAAACTAAATAAAACAAAAGAATCACATGATCATCTCAATAGACTCAGAAAAGTCATTTGATAAAGTATAACACCCATACCTGATAAAAACTCTCAATAAAATAGATATAAAAAGGAAATTTCTCAACATAATAAAGGTCATCTAAACAAAACCAACAGCCAATATCATTCTCAACAGAGAGTGGCTGAAAACATTCCCCCTGAGAACAGGAACAAAACAAGGATGCCCTTTATCACTACTGCTATTAAACATTGTGCTAGAAGACCTACCTACAGCAATAAAAAAAGGAAAAACAGGACATTCAAATAGACAAGGAAGAAGTAAAACTATCCCTATTTGAGGATGATACTATACTGTACATAAACCTCCTCAAAGATACACAAGAAAACTACTGGAACTAATAGAAAGATTCTGCAGTAGAGCGGGATACAAGATAAACATAGAAAAAACTGTTGGATTCCTATACACCAATAAAAAGAACATGGAAAAGGAAACGAGTAAAGCAATACAATTTAAGATAAGTCCTAAAAAAATAAAATACTTAGGCATAAATCTAACCAGGATGTAAAGGACATATACAAAAAAAAAAAAAAAAAACTACAAAATCCTACTGCAAGAAATCAAAAGAGACCTACATAAATGGAAAAACATACCATGCACATGGATAGGTAGACTCAACATTGTGAAAATGTCAATTCTACCCAAAGCAATCTGCAAGTACAATGCAAGCCGGTCCAACAGCATTCTATAACAAGATGGAAAAACTAATCATTAAATTTATATGGAAAGGTAAGAGGCCACAGATAAGTAAATCACTATTGAAGAAGAAGAATAAAGCAGGAGGCCTCATACTATTTGACCTCAGAAACTGCTCTACAGCTACAATAGTCAAAACAGCCTGGTATTGGTACAATGACAGACACAGTAATCAATGGAATTGAATCAAGTATGCAGATGTGAATCCACCCACCTATGGTCAACTGATCTTCAACAAAGGCCCAAAGACCACTAAATGGGGAAAAGACAGTCTTTCTAACAATTGGTGCTGGCAAAACTAGGTGTCCATCTGGAAAAAATAAACAGAACCCATACTTCACACCATACACAAAAACTAATTCAAAATAAGTCAAAGACCTAAATATGAAATCAAAAACTATAAAGATCATAGAAGAAAAAACAAGGTCAACGCAAGAGTCCCTAATACATGGCATAAATGGCATACAAACCATAACCAACAATACACAAACACCAGAAGATAAGCTAGTAACTGGAATCTTCTAAAAATTAAACACTTATGCTCATCAAAAGACTTCACCAACACAGCAAAATGAGAACCTACAGATTGGGAAAAATATTTGGCTATGACAAGTCCAACAAAGTTGCAATCTCTAAAATCTGTAGGAAAATCCAGCACCTCTACTACAAAAAGACAAATAAACTATTAAAATATGGACAAAGTATATGAACAGATACTTCTCTAAAGAAGACATTCACATGGCTAATAGACACATGAGAAAATATTTCCGATCGCTAGCCATTAGAGAAACATAAATGAAAACTACAATGAGACACCATCTCACCCCAATATCACTGGCACTAATCAAAAAAAAAACAGAAATTAACAAATATTGGAGAGGTTGCAGGGAGATTGGAACTCTTATGCACTGCTGGTGGGAATGCAAAATGGTACAACCATTTAGGAAAAAGATATGGTGGCTTCCTTAAAAAGCTAGAAATAGAAATACTATATGATTCAGCTGTCCCACTTCTAAGAATACATCCTAGAGAAATAAGAGCCGTCATACAAATAGACATATGTGCACCCATGTTCATTGCGACATTATTAACAATAGGAAAAAGATGGACACAACCTAAGTGCCCATCAACAGAAGAATGGATAAACAAACTATGGTACATACACAACATGAAATACTATGCAATAATAAAGAACAATGATGAATCTGTGAAACATCTTACAACATGGATGAATCTGGAGGACATTATGCTGAGTGAAATTCAATCATGAAGGACAAATTCTGTATGAGATCACTGTTAGAAAAACTCATGGAAAGGTTTACACACAGAAAGAAACAATCTATGATGGTTACGAGGGAGGAGAAGGCTGGGGAGGGAAAATCACTAAACAGTAGGTAAGTGGTAAATTTGGTGAAGGGTCAGATAGTACACAATGCTGGGAAAGTCAGCACAACATGACCAAGGCAAGGTCATGGAAGCTTCATAGACACATTCAAACTCCCAGAGGAACGGAATTACTGGGCTAAGGGCTGGGGACCATAGTCTCAGGGGACATCTAGCTCAATTGGCATAACATGATTTATAAAGAAAATGTTCTACATTCTACTTTGGTGAACAACCTCTTGGGTCTTAGAAACTTGTGAGCGGGTATCTAAGATACTTCCCTGGTCCCACCCCATCTGGAGCAAGAGAGAATGAAGAGAACGAAAGACACAAGGGAAAGATTAGTCCAAAGGACTAATGGACCACAAGTACCACGACCTCCACCAGACTGAGTCCAACACAACTAGATGGTGCTCAGCTACCTCGACGAACTTCTCTGATAGGGATCACAATAGAGGGTCCTGGACAGAGCTGGAGAAAACTGTAGAACAAAATTCTAACTCACTAAAAAAGAGCAGACTTACTGGTCTGACAGAGAGGAATGGAAATAGAGAACTCAGGATTGAGAAGTGGACAGTGTTGACATGTCGTGGGGTTGGCAATCAATGTCACAAAACAATATGTGTATTAATTGTTTAATGAGAAGCTAATTTGCTCTGTGAACGTATAAAAAATTTTTTAAAAAAGAACTGTATCTATAATGACAACAGCAACTCAAAAGATTTGATAGGAATCTTAGGGAACAGTGAGTTTATGTTGATGGGGGAGGAAGAACCCAGAAAATGAGGGTGAGAATGGTTGCACAACTTGAAGAATGTAATCAATGTCACTGAATTGTACATGTAGGAACTGTTGAATTGGTGTATATTTTGCTATGTACATTCCCAACGATAACAAGAAAATAATTAAAACAAAAAAGAAGGAAAAAAAAAGAGCTGGGCTGCTAACGAAAAAGTTGGCAGTTCAAATCCAAAGCAGCTCCTTGGAAACCCTATGGGGCAGTTCTACTCTGTCTAGGGTCGCTATGAGTCAGAATCGACTCAAAGGTAACAGATTTTTTTTTTTCTTTTTGGTTTATCACTTCAAAAATTGCCTCTCCTTTTTTTTTTTTTTTCCCTTTCTCTTTCTGGAACCCCATTAATCCATCTGGTAGAAGTTCTCACCTTATTCTCTTTGTCTCTTACCCTCTTCTCTAGTTTTCCTTTAGTATTTCTCAAATATTCACTCTTCTGAGTTCTGTTCCAGTACACTACCTCTTTCTTTGGCTGTGTTAATCTGCTCTTAAACTCCTCCACTGAGTTATTAAGGAGAACTTTAAATATCAGATTTTTTTTCCTCAGTAATTCTAACAACTTGAATCAAAATTACAATTCTTACTGTGATCTTTTGAATATATTAAGCATAGCTAATTTAACATTTGTGCCTTTTGAGTCTATTTTCTATCGCCACTCTTCCTGTTTTTATTGTTAGCTTTGTTTGATTTTATTTATATTGCTTTGTCTGCTCATGTGCCAGGGTATTGTTTCTGATAGATAGGAGATGTGTGACAAAGTTATAGAAATATAGTGATGTTTAGGGCAATGATATTTTCCTACAGAGATTTTATGCTTTTTTCTAGCAGATGATTAGGGACACTAATATTCAAAGGCATATTAATCTAAATCCATGAATTCATGTAATTTGAAGCTTTTCTTTAGGGTAAAGGCTATCTTGTCCCCACTCTTATTTCTATGACTTAACCTTTTAAATAAACTTTGAAAGTATAAAAGTTTTCTAGCTTCACAAACTTGGCAAGTCCTACACTACAGTTTTTGTTCTTCTTTTTAACCTGCTAGGAATGATTTCCTGATTTATCTGTTCAGCTACCTCTTCCATTATGGGCAGGGAAAAGTGACCTCCTTTGCTGGGATTATCATTCTGAATTCTTTAATATATTGTATTTTAATCCTAAAATACTTTGCTTTTTTTTTTTTACTTTCCAATATCTTCAATAAAATTTATTATTATTTTTGCTTTCCTATTGTTTCTGTGCAAGGATTGTCCTGAACTAACTGAGAGTGAATACACTTGTTATCTATATTTTCAGATCTACCCTGAGGATAAACAACTGAGCCAATGCATCTGAGGTTGAGCGAGTTTAACAAACAGTTCTAGATGTCTTTTTAATTAATCAACGGGATGATATACCATTCCTTTGCCTAGTGTACTGTCATACAGCATAATTTTCATGAGAAAATTCACTTATGTGTATTTCCTCATTCATCTGAACTTGGATGCTTGTTCCTCTACTGTACTAATTTACAAAGGTATGCAAAATGGAAATAGCGCCAAGCTGTTTTCATGTCTTTGTAAGAGGATGCTAAGAAAATTTTCTTCTGGGTTGGCATTGTGGTTGACTTTCCAAAGCTACAAAAATCAAATACTTAACCCTCGTGTCTTAATTATCTTGTCCTGCTATAACAGAAATACAATAAGTGGGTGACATTAACAAACACATTTATTTTCTCACATTTTAGGAGGCTAGACAGAAGTTTGAATTCAGGGCACCAGCTCTGGAGGAAGGCGTTCTATCTGTGTCTCTTCGAGGGGTAGGTCCTTGTCTCTTCGAGGGGTAGGTCCTTGTCTCTTCAGCTTCTGTTCCTTGGTTCCTTGATGATCTTCAAGTGGCATGGTATCTACCTTCTCCCAATTGTGCTTGCTATCCCTGGCTTAATCTGCTCTTTTATATCTCAAAAAAGATTGATTTAAGACACATCCTACATTATTGGAAAACCTGGTGGTGCAGTGGTTAAGAGTTCTGTTGCTAACCAAAAAGTTGGCAGTTTGAATCCACCAGCCACTCCTTGGAAACCACATGAAGCAGTTCTACTTTTTCATATAGGGTTGCTGTGAGTCAGAATAGACTCAATGGCAATGTTTGTTTGTTTGTTTTTATTACATTATTAACGCAACGAAAAAACACATTCCCATATGGAATTATAACCACGGGTAGAGGAGTTAGGACTTGCAACTGATATTTTGGGGCAGACACAATTCAATTTATAACGCCCTACAGTCAAGATAATTTTGGGGTCAAGCAACCATTACAGAGCTAAATAACTGGCAGCGGGACAGATTCTGCTACCAGAAACCATTATCTAGAATCTCTCATTATTCCGTATACAGTGGAGTTTGCTAAAAGAGAAAGATTAATGGAACCACGTCATCATCAGCTTAGAAACGATTTTCCCTCCATTTTCTGTGAATGTTGCAACCTGACAATGACTCTCAAGGTCAAGTTTAAAAGGTCTTAGAGAACCAGATACATGAATACTCAGTGCTTCTGAGAATGACAGTCTTCTGTTTACAGCGATTTGGTATATCACACTGTATTTGCTGCTCTGCCCTCTCAATTTGAGTAGAAGAGAAAGAGAATTTCAGAGAGACATTTGGGCACAGAGAGTGAGCAGAAGTGAAGTAGTCATTACAATTATTACTTGTTAAACCAAGAATGTGCAGGTTTCCCTTAGATCAATTAAACATCAGAAAAGATAATCACACTTTAGGCATTTTGCAAGAACCCTTTCAAGTTTAGCTGCTTCCAGATTAAGGAACACTAATGCAATTTTCTATGTTGTGTACCTCAGAGTTAAATACTGGTGAGGGATTGGTTGTAGCACCGCAATTTGTGTGAAGTCCATTGAATTTACTCATATGCACCATATAGGAGTATCTGCATTTAGACACCCTCCCACAAAGATCCAATATTAATCAAAAGAGATTTAAAGGAGCACCAGATAAATACAAGGTGTCCTTTTCCATCTGTCTTCTGCCTTTGTCCCAGTCACGAACTATCTCTGAGTAGAGAAGAGGCAATGAAAGGAGCCCAAGACTCCACCCAAATTTCAATGCCTCGCTGAAGCTAGTTGAATATGAAGCTGATATTTTTAAATTGACCAGACTAAACTCAATGTGACTAGCAAGTAATGGCTTTACATGATATGAAATTAAGAGCTGGGAAAGAAATTTCACCTGTGCACAATAGATTGGAGTGCCTAAATATATATATACATATATTATTTCACATATAAACAGACAAAGTCATAGATTTGGAGCAAAACCTAAGCCCTTCATACTGTTGGATTCTTAAACACTAGTGTTACATTTGAATAACGTTTCTTACTTTAAAAAAAATTAATCTATGTATATATATCTTTTATAATTTTATCTCACCGTAAGCACACACACAAAAAAAACAAACCCAGTGCTGTCGAGTCAATTCTGACTCATAGAGACCCTGAAGGACAGAGTAGAACTGCTCCCTAGAGTTTCCAAAGAGCACCTGGCAGATTCGAACTGCCAACTCTTTGGTTCGCAGCTGTAGCACTTAACCACTAAGCCACCAGGGTTCCCACGGTAAGCATATGGCATAAAAACTAAAGTATTTTCATCTTTATTTTTAAAAAATGACGACATTGAAGTTGGAAAAGCTAACGTGCCTAATTTTCTTAAGTTCTTATTGATGGTAAGTTGAAAGTTAGGTATCATAACTCAGTACTTCAATAACAGTCATTGTTTATTTAAGCAGAAAAAAGTACCTTATTGCTTACAATGTATTAAATAATTATAATTATGAATACACCAAATTTAACTCAATTTCAGACGGAACCCCAAATCTACATACATGGATAAGTATTTTTATTTTTCTCTATAGTTGCAAAGACTGTCGTTTACTTAGTTTGCTCAGAATGACAGCTATTGTTCCGCCATGCCAGATGTCAATCAAGTTTAAAAACATAAAGTGTAGTCACTTAGAATGATTACTACATATGTCTTTAAAAAAAAAAAAAAGAACTGTTGCTGTCCAGTCAATGACAACCCCATGTGCCTAAAAATCGAAATGTGCTTCATAGGGTTTTCAATGGCTTATATTTTGGAAGTAGATTTCCAAGCCTTTCTTCTGAAGCAGTTTTGGGTGGACTCGAATCTCCAATCTTTTGTTTAGCAGTTGAGTGCAGCATTAACAGTTTGTACCACCCAAGGAACCCACTATGTCGTAGGAGTTTGCAAAAATAATTAAGCTTTTATACTTGGTCGTGTGTATAGTATTTTTAAGTATTAACTAAATGTTAGTTATTAATGGAATGTCTAGTTACACAAGGCTTTGCAATGCAGCAAATTTTTCTCTTTATCTACTGTCTCTATCTTGACTGTAATCCTAATATAATACATAAAAATAACAATGATTGTACCTTCCTTATTGCTGTAATGTTGTTTCCAAATTCTGAATGATGTGGGCAAGCCTATTATATTTGTAACCTTAATATTTTCATGTGCCTGTACAGTGTATTCTTCTTAGAGATATTATAGAATTTATATACAATTGGATTATAATCATCAACTTACTTTTTTTTTGTTACACTGGAAATGAACAAGCACAAAAGGCATTCTTTTCCATCACTGAATCATTTCCTACGTAGATACTGAAATTTGGGAATAAAGAGATGAATAAATACATGAATAAAAGGTATATGTAAAAGATCTCTGAGACTATTTAAATCACAGACAAGTGTAAGGTATCACCAAGACTTTCAGGTTTTAAATTCCTCAGAGAGAAGTCACCATGTTCCTTTCTCATATTGGAACGCACTGTGTTCCAGATCTTAAAAGCATATAGATACATATAAAGACCAAAACTTATTTGAATTATACTAAAAATCTGCATAACAACCCTTTTCATGATTTGACAAGTACTTCAAGTTTTTTTTTCTTATACTTCACTTTGTAGTCTACAATTTAACAATGAAGTCTGTTAAACAAAATTTTCTAGTCAACATAATTTGGGAGAACAAGAAAAAAAGAAAATTTGAAATTGTAATTCTTCTAAAATATAGCCATTAATTAATGTTTTATATTTTAAGCCAGATGAATCATTATCACAACACTGTTCATATAACTTGTGGGGTTCATATAATTAAAATAATCATAAAACCAAAACCCGCTGCCGTCAAGTCGATTCCGACTCCTAGCGACCCTATAGGACAGAGTAGAACTGCCCCATAGAGTTTCCAAGGAGCGCCTGGCAGATTCGAATTGCTGACCTCTTGGTTAGCAGCCGTAGCACTTAACCAGTACACCACTAGGCTTTCCAAAATAATCATAGTGTAGCCTAAATTTATTTTTGTAGTTTGCAACGCGGAACTTTTATAATTTACAGAAAAATAGAAGTGAAATGTGTTTTAGTTTTAGTGCATTTACTTTGCATGTTTTAGAAAAACTATGAATATCTCCAAAGAAGTTTTAAAACATGAAAATTCTATAAAAATTACTTAATATCATGACTAATATTTATCCAGAAAATATACATTAAATTTCACAAAGTATAAAGTTCTGTATTCAAAGTGCAACACAATAGTATGTTTTAAACTGAATTTAATGAACAATAACACAGAGCATGGAAATTCTAGAAACATTACTGAAAACACTACCAATATTCATCTTGAAAATGCATAAGAAATTACGTACATTTGAAACACTACATTTGAAGTATGAAGCAATAATAACTGTGTCTTTTAAGAGCTGAGAAAATAAACAGAATTAAAACAACTTTACTCCATCTTAACTACAGTGTGCCTTCAAGGAAAATGTAAGTTTTTCAGAAAATTCAGTAGAAGAAATAAGCTTTACCATATTTTAAAATATGTTAATAGGCACTGCATTGGAGAAAGTCAGGCACAGACGTTAAAGTGAGGGATTTGCAAAATATCAGATCAAATGATGTGACAGGTAAAGAGACTCTAAAAGAACAAGCATACCTGTACAAACATCTATGAATTTCAGGTTTATATTTAATTGTTCTTTATACGCCCCCCCCCAAAAAAAAGTTGGTGTGGATTCGATTCCAACTCATGTCAACCACATGTATCTGTATTTTTGCTAAAAAAAACAAAACAAAACAAAACAAAAAAACAGCTCCCAATTTGTAGAAAACACTATGTTCTGGAGGAAGTTTTTGAAGACTTGTTTTACTTCCTGGTTCCTCAGGGAATAAATGAAGGGGTTCTGCACGGCGGCAACAGAGGTGTTGGCAATAGCAACTCCTTTGGTCAATGATGCTTTTCTTTTGCAGAGGGATTGGCATACATGAAGATGCAGCTTCCGTAAGAGGTGGAAATGACAGTCATGTGGGAGGAACAAGTGAAGAAAGTTTTTTTCTCTCACTGGAAGACAGGATTCTCAGAATAGTCCTGATGACACACATGTAGGACAAAATCATTAATGCCAAAGTGAATAGCAAAGAAACCAAAGCCAAGTAAAAACCAGTTACTTCTAGGAGCCATGTATTTGAGCAAGATAGTTGTAAGACGGGAAAATAGTCGCATGCAAAGTGATCAATGACTTTGGAAGCACAGTAATCCGGGGGGGGGAGAAGAAACATAAGAAGTGGGAATATGGTCAGAAACCCTCTCAACCACACACATAACACAAGCAGGGAGCAGAGTTTCCTATTCATGGTGCTTTTGTAATGCAGGGGCTTGCAGATGGCCACATAGAGGTCATAGGACATAGCCGTCAGAATGTAAAATTCTGTCACCCTCATGAAAATAAAGAAGAGTTGAGCTGCACAGTTGTTGTAGGAAATGGTCTTATCCCTGGTGATAATTGCACCCAGAAATCTAGGAATGCATACAGTTGTAAAGGAGATTTCTAGGAAGGAGACGTTCCGGAGGAAGAAATGCATAGGTGTCTGTAGATGGGAGTCCACCGAGGTTAGGGTGGTGAGAATCAGGTTTCCAGTGAAGCTTACTACATATGTGATAAATAGAAAGAGGAAGGTCACAATCTGAAGGTCAGGATCATCAGAAAGGTCTAGGAGGACAAGCTCTGTGACCACTGTGTAGTTGTTCATTTCTCTCTCTCTCTTCAATTTTTCTTTTAACCCCATTTAGACAAAAATAGTATTAAGGGAAAGAGATGAAAGATATAATTCATCATGATCAGCATCATCATCTCCAATATTCTAAAATATCCTATATAATCCATGCAATTTTTTTCTTATTTTTAGGATCTTGCTGGCATTCTTTTAATACATATTTATTAGTTCTTTTATATTAAAAATACAGTAGTAGATAAGAAATCTTCACACAACAAAGCACATCTTTGGGAGACAATAAAATAATTGTCATTTTATGTCCTATTTATGCAAACTCTGATCACAATTTTGTTGAAACAGTCATAAGAATTACATAGCCCTTTCTTTTCACTCAGAATTAGACAATCTATCTATTAAACAATCTATCTCCTAGAAACAGAAATGGGTTACTTTAACTTACCAAAAAGTAAAAGTCAAACTTAGAAGCCTGAAGTAACAACTCATTATTTTTTTTAGGATGCAAGAAATCAGTTGCCTTATTACAAGTAATATATTTAAATTTCTAACCCTAAGATTTATGGGTCTAATTGCCAAGACCATATGAGTACACTAAATAGAATTGCTACAAGACAGAATAAGTAACCCAATTATTTAAAAAATAGAAAAATTTCAATTACTCACTGGTTTGTCTTCTTATTCCATCACGATCTTTAATGTTCCACATTCTGTATGGCTTCCTATAAAGTACATGTGTGTATTTAAATATAAACATTTTTATTTTTGAACTGAAAGAGGCATAATGTATTTATTTTTCATTTTGACTGAAGCACAAATTGAAAAGTGACTGCTAGCCTTTTATCTTATCAACTCTGTCACTGGATTATGGCTCATTGCATTTTCCATGAAATTATCTTCCTGAGTGTCTTAGTCTAATGCTGCTGTAACAGAAATAACACAAGTGGATGGGCTTTAACAAAGAGAAATTTATTTCTTCACAGTGAAGTAGGGTAAAAGCCCAAATTCAGGGCATCAATCTTTCCCCAGATTAGGAGCTTCTCCACGGATGGACCCCAGATCCAAAGGACTCGCTCTGCTCCTGGTACTGTTATCTTGGTGGTATGCGGTCCCACAGTTTCTGCTTGTTTCCCTTCCTTTCATCTCTTGTAAGATAAAAGGTGGTGTAGGCCATACCCCAGGGAAACTCCCTTTATTTATGGATCTGGGATGTGACCTGGGTAAGGGTGTTACACTCCTACCCTAGTAGTTTTTAACATAAAATTACAATCACCAGATGAAGGACAACCACGCAGTACTGGGAATCATGGTCTAATCAATTTGACACATATTATTGGGGTATACAATTCAATCCATGACACTGAGTTATTAAGCTTTTTGGAAAAAATGTTTCATTCCCTTGTAATTCTTTCTCACGGTTATCTTCTCCATAAGTCCACTTATCCAAATGGATATCCAGAAAAGTTAAGAAAAAACTTTTTCCATTTTCCTAACCTACTCAGTTAGTTCCCACCTATTCAAATGCTATTTGGATGTAGTAATAGTTTATCAATTCTGTCTATTAACATCTTGACAGCTGTCTCCTTTTGATTTTAGAGAGTAAAATTTCTGTTGTGAAGAATAAAATGTAAAATCATTGCATACCTTCCAACAACTAGCAACATTCACACTAATCATATTTTATTTTATAATGGCTTAAAGCAGTTTTTCAGGACATAAAAAGTAGAACGTCAGAAACCTTCAAAAGATGTGGAAATATTTTTAACCTCAGCAAAGACTGTGTACTGATCTCCTGGAAACCAGACAAAGTCAGGCCACATCTCTGCTATATTATAGACCATAAGGGAAATCTGGAAGGGGCCCTTGCATTTCTCAGTAACCTGCTCACTCCTCTCCCTAGCAGATCTCTCTTGAGAAGAGTTATGTTCATCCTTGCATCCCACAGAGGACCTGAGATGGTGACTTCTATGCAATATTTATATCCATTAATAAGTTGCTTAATATTCATCCTTTCTTCATATTTTATGAGTAATAAAATAAGAAACCCACTCTCTTATCAAAGGTGAAATTTTGATCAAATTTGTAAAGAATCGTCTTCATTAGAAATGTGAAAGTTTTGAACATACGCCTTTCAATTAGCAGCTGAGAGTGTTAACCATTTGCAATAACCAGGGACTCCCATTATTAAAATACACTTCTTTATTTGTCTAAACCTAGTAAATATATACAATTTCAGAACTGTTAAACCATATACCTATAATTTTACCACTGCAAGCTCAGTATTTGTGATCTATTTCTCTTGGTTTTAGAGCATCCAAAAGATTTTTTTTACCCTGGCTGGGCTAAGATGGTAGAATATACAGATACCTCTGGCGAACCCTCTATACAACAAAGACACAAAAAACCAAGTGAAACAAGTATATTTACGACAAGCTAGAAGCCCTGAGCTTCAAAGGCAAGTTTAGAAAAAGAACAGAGGGGAAGGGGGAAGAAGAGACAGTACAGAAGTAGAGAGGAGTTACTGGGCCTGAATCTCGGAAAGCCCTCAGGCATCATTCTGGAGTGGCGGCAGTGGGTTGGTACTAGCATTTTGCCACAGTTTCCTTAGGGAGAAGCAGCCAGCCACACAGTCTACTCATACGTTTGGAACCAGAGAAGAATGGCGCTCTCAGCAAAAGCTAAGTACTTCTGTATATTTTACCACACCCCCCACTCACAAGCCAGCTTCAGCGGCTGAATTCCTTGGGCCTGAGATAGGCACTGTTGAGTGCCTAGAGGCATCCTCCCAGCCATGGAGAAGGAAAAAATATTGTAATTGGAGGGAAAGATAATTTGCCAGCTCCACTAACCAGGGGAGCTCAGCACAGAAGCCGCTCCTGTCCAGGCATAAACGGTCCATGGACTTTGAGCACCTTTCCCCTCTGCATGGACCTGTGTGGGCCGATTTCAGGAGACTAGACCCTTGTTGGCAGACTCTAACCATTACAGCTGTGCGGCGGAGAGGTGGGTGATGTTTGGCATTGCTTTGCCCATTAAACAGGGTCCTCACCTACCCACATGATGGGCCTAAGAACTGATACCTCCACTCAGGTCACCCAGCCACCCACTACAGGGTTCCAAGGATAACTACTACCTCCCAGTCTTTACAACCAAAAATATTAGGATCCCATGGTCCGTCTGAAGAACCCACCCTGCGCACTCTAGGGAACAGGGATGCGCTTTCCTCAGAGACACTCGGGGGTCAGTTCTCAGCCCCATGCCTTGTTCAGAGCGTGACCCCCTGCTGCAATCAGATATTGGTATATACGCCAATTACCACTGCCCCTCTAAGACTGTAGGACAGAAGCTGTACCACACACTTCATGATCAGCTACCTGGACACCTGAGCTGAATTCATACAAGAAAAGTGAATGGACTCCTAGAATGATATAACTGATAACAGCTCTTTCCATCTGGGGACAGGACGTCAGAGTTCCAAAGGTGAAAATAATCAAGCTAGCTCACTCAAGCAACCCATTTGGGCATATCAAAACAAAACAAAAGAAAGCAAGAGGCTACGACAGAGTAAGCAGGCATAAACTAATATAATAACTTTTAGATGGCTCAAAGACAACAGTCAATATCAAGTCACATAAAGAAACAGACCACGGTCATCTCAATAAGCTCTCCAAACAAAGAATCCAGGGATCTTCTAGATAAAAGTGCATTCCTGGAATTACCAGAGGCAGAATACAAAAGATTAATATACAGAACTCTTCAAGACATCAGGAAGGAAATGAGACAATACGCAGAACAAGCCAAGAAACACACAGATAAAATAATTGAAGAAATTAAAAAGATTATTCAGAAACATAATGAAAAATTTAATAAGCTGGAAAAATCCACAGACAGCAATCAGAAATTCAGAAGATTAACAATAAAATTACAGAATTACACGACTCAACAGAAAATCAGAGGAGCAGAATTGAGCAAGTAGAAGCCATAATTTCTCAACTTGAACATAAATCACTTGGCAGTAACATATTTGAAGAAAAATCGGAGAAAAGAATTAAAAAAAAATGAAGAAACTTTAAGAATGATGTGGGACTCTATCAAGAGAAATAACCTGCGAGGGACTGGAGAACAAGAACAGGGAGGGATAACAGAAAATACAGAGAGAATTGTTGATTTTTTGGCTGAAAACTTCTCTGATATTGTGAAAGATGAGAAGATATCTATCTAAGATGCTCATCGAACTCCACATAAGGTAGATGTTAAAAGATAGTCACCAAGAGATATTATAATCAAACTTGCCAAAACCAAAGATAAAGAGAGTATTTTAATAAACAAAAAGTCACCTACAAAGGAGAGTCAATAAGAATAATCTCAGACTACTATGCAGAAACCATGCAGGCAAGAAGGCAATGGGATGACTTATTTAAAAAAATTGAAGGAAAAAAATTGCCAACCAAGAATCATATATCCAGCAAAACTGTCTCTTAAATACAAAGGTGAAAGTAGGACATATCCAGATAAATAGAAGTTTAGAGAATTCGTAAAAACCAACCAAAACTACAAGAAATTCTAAAAGGAGTTCTTTTGTTAGAAAATCGATAATATCAGGCATCAACCCAAGACTGGAACACTGGGCAGAGCAATCAGAAGTCAACGCAGACAGAGAAATAAAAAAAAAGCAAGATAAAAAAACCCTCAACATTAAAAAAGTAAGAGGGACTAAGAAATGTAATCATAGATCTTCCATATGGAAAGGAAGATACAGCGATACAAAGAAGTGAAAGTAAGGTTTAAATTTAGAAAACCAGGGGTAAACTTAATCTGTGTGCTGAACAAATAATCTGAGAAGCTGGACTATATGAAGACGAACGGGGCATCAGGATTTGAGGAAGACTCATTAACAACCTGCGTTATGCAGATGGTACAACCTTGCTTCCTGAAAGTGAAGAGGACTTGAAGCACTTACTAATGAAGATCAAAGACCACAGCCTTCAGTATGGATTACACCTCAACATAAAGAAAACAAAAATCCTTACAACTGGACCAATGAGCAACATCATGATAAATGGAGAAAAGATTGAAGTTGTCAAGGATTTCATTTTACTTGGATCCACAATCAACACCCACGGAAGCAGCAGTCAAGAAATCAAAACACGCATTGCATTGGGCAAATCTGCTGCAAAGGACCTCTTCAAAGTGTTGAAGAGCAAAGATGTCACCCTGAACACTAAGGTGCGCCTGACCCAAGCCATGGTATTTTTAATCGCATCATATGCATGTGAAAGCTGGACAATGAATAAGGAAGACCGAAGAAGAGTTGACGCCTTTGAATTGTGGTGTTGGCGAAGAATATTGAATATATCATGGACTGCCAAAAGAACGAACACATCTATCTTTGAAGAAGTGCGGCCAGAATGCTCCTTAGAGGCAAGGGTGGTGAGACTGCGTCTTACATACTTTGGGCATGTTGTCAGGAGGGATGAGTCCCTGGAGAAGGACGTCATGCTTGACAGAGTACAGGGTCAGTGGAAATGAGGAAAACCCTCAAAAAGGTGGATTGACACAGTGGCTGCAACAATGAGCTTAAGCGTAACAACGATTGTAAGGATGGCGCAGGACCGGGCAGTGTTTTGTTCTGTTGTGCATAGGGTCTCTATGAGTCGGAACCAACTCGACAGCACCTAACAACAACAACAGGGGTAAATAATAAGGTAACCAAAAGGACACAAAGTATTGTACCCATCAAAATAAAATACAAGAAAAAAATACTCAGCAGAAACAAAATAAAAAACAATGAATATGAGGAAAGGACTATATATAATCTACTCAGCACATAAAATTAAGTCGGAAAAAGAAACTGTTAACAACACACACAAAAAGACATCAAAATGATAACACTAACTTCATACATATCCATAATCACGCTGAATGTAAACGGACTAAATGTACCAATAAAGAGACAGAGAGTGGCAAAATGGACTAAAAAACACGATCTGTCTATATGCTGCCTACAAGAGACACCTTAAACTTCGAGACACAAACAAACTAAAACTCAAAGGATGGAAAAAGTATATGAAGCAAACAACAATCAAAAAAGAGCAGGAGTGCCATTGTTAATTTCTGACAAACAGGCTTTAAAGTTAAGTCCATCATAAAGGATAAGGAACGACACTATATAGTGATTAAAGGCACAGTATACCAAGAAGATATAACCATATTTAATGTTTATGCACGCAATGATAGGGCTAAAAGATACATAAAACAAACTCTG
The DNA here is from genome assembly GCF_030014295.1 of Loxodonta africana. NCBI lineage: Eukaryota > Metazoa > Chordata > Mammalia > Proboscidea > Elephantidae > Loxodonta > Loxodonta africana. The sequence goes on from NW_026975124.1 coordinate 441,259, forward strand.
TCAACATTGAAAAGCGAGATAGACAGCTCCACAATAATAGTAGGAGACTTCAACACATCACTTTCAGTAAAGGACAAGACATCCAGAACGAAGATCAATAAAGACGCAGAAGATCTAAATGCCACAATCAACCAACAGGACCTCATAGACCTACAACAACCAACTATACTTTCTTTCCTAGTGCACATGGAACATTCTCTAGAGTATAGCACATATTAGGTCATAAAGCAATCCTTAGAAGAATTCAAAACATCGAAATATTACAAAGCATCTTCTCTGACCATAAGGCTATAAAAGTGGAAATCAATAACAGAAAAAACAGGGAAAAGAAATAAAACACTTGGAAACTGAACAATACCCTGCTCAAAAAAGATTGGATTATAGAAGAAATTAAGGATGGAATAAAGGAATACATAGAATTCAATGAGAATGAAAACACTTCCTATCAGAACCTTTGGGACACAGTGAAAGCAGTGCTCAGAGGTCAATTTATATCAATAAATGCACACATAGAAAAAAGAAGAAAGGGCCAAAATCTAAGAATTATCCCTACGACTTGAATAAATATAAAGAAAACAACAAAAGAAACCCTCAGCCACCAGAAGAAAACATTTAATAAAAATTAGAGCTGAACTAAACGAAATAGAAAACAGAAAAAGAAATGAAAGAATTAAAAAGACCAAAAGCTGGTTCTTTGAAAAAATCAAAAAAAAAAATTCATAAACCATAGGCTGAACTCACAAAAGAAAAACAGGAGAGGAAACAAATAACCCGAATAAGAATTGAGATGGGTGATATTACAACAGACTCAGATGAAATTAAAAGAATCATATCAGATTACTACGAAAAAGTGTACTCTAACAAATTGGAAAACCTAGAAGAAATGGATGAATTCCTAGAAACACACTATCTACCTAAACTAACACAAAAACAGGTAGCACAGCTAAACTGACAGATAACAAAAGAAGAAATTGAAAAGATAATCAAAAAACTCCCAACAAAAAAAGTCCTGGCTCTGACAGCTTCACTGCACGGTTCTACCAGACTTTCAGAGAAGAGGTTACTCCACCACTACTAAAGGTATTTCAGACCATAGAAGAGGACGGAATACTCCCAAACTCATTCTGTGAAGCCAGTATATCCATGATACTAAAATGAGCTGAAGACACCACAAAAAAGAAAATTACAGACCTATGTCCCACATGAACTGATACGCAACAATCCTCAACAAAATTCTAGCCAATAGAATTCAACAACATGTCAAAAAAATAATTCACCATGACTAAGTGGGATTCATAACAGGTATGCAGGAATGGTTCAACATTAGAAAAACAATGAATGTAATCCACACATAAATAAAAAAAAGACAAGAATCACATGATTTTACCAACTGATGCAGAAAAGGCATTTGACAAATTCAACACCCATTCAGGATAAAAAACTCTCAGCAAAATAGGAATAGAAGGAAAATTCCTCAACATAATAAAGGGCATTTATACAAAGCCAACAGCCAACATCATCCTAAATGGAGAGAGCCTGAAAACATTCCCATTGAGATAGGGAACCAGACAAGGATACCCTTTGTCACTGCTGTTATTCAACATTGTGCTGGAGGTCCTAGCTAGAGCAATGAGGCTAGATAAAGAAATCAAGTGCATCCAGATTGGCAAGGAAGAAGAATAATTATATCTATTTCCAGATGACATGATCTTAAACACAGAAAACCCTAGGGAATCCTCCAGAAAACTACTGAAACTAATAGAAGAGTTCAGCAGAGTATCAGGATACAAGATAAACATACAAAAATCTATGCCAACAAAAAGAAATTCGAAGAGGAAATTACCAAATGAATACCATTTACAGTAGCCCCAAGAAGGTAAAATAAGCCCTCAAGAAGATAAAATACTTAGGAATAAATCTTACCAGAGATGTAAATACTTAGGAATAAATCTTACCAGAGATGTAAAAGACCTTTACAAAGAAAACTGAAAAACACTTCTGCAAGAAACCAAAAGAGACCTACTTAAGTGGAAAAACATACCTTGCTCATGGACACAAAGCCTTAAAATTATAAAAATATCTATGCTGCCCAAAGTGATCTATACATTTAATGCAATTCCAATCCAAATTCCAATGACATTCTTTAATGAAATGGAAAAACAAATCCCCAACTTCATATTGAAAGGAAAGAGACCCCGGATAAGTAAAGCATTAATGAAAAAGAAGAACAAAGTGGGAGGCCTTACTCTACCTGATTTTAGGGCCTATTATACTGCCACAGTAGTCAAAATAGCCTGGTACTTGTACAAAAGCAGATACTTAGACCAATGGAACAGAATTGAGAATCCAGACATAAATCCATCCATACATGAGCAGTCGATATTTGACAAAGGCCTGAAAACAGTTAAATGGGGACAAGACAGTCTTTTTAACAAATGGTACCAGCATAACTGGATATCCATCTGCAAAAAAATGAACCAAAACCCATACCTCACTCCATGTACAAGAACAAGCTCAAAACGGATCAAAGACCTATGTATAAAATCTAAAACGACAGAGATCATGAAAGAAAAAATTGGGACAACGTTAAGAGCCCTAATACATGGCATAAACAGTATACAAAACATTACTAGAAATGCAGAAGAAAAACTAGGTAACTGGGAGCTTCTAAAAATCAAACACCTACACTCATCCAAAGACTTCACCAAAAGAGTAAAAAGATTACCTACAGACTGAGAAAATGTTTTTAGCTATGGCATTTCTGATCAGCACCTATTCTCTAAAATCTACATGATACTGTAAAAACTCAACTGAAAAAGACAAACAACCCAATTAAAAAATGGGCAAAAGACACTTCACTAAAGAAGACATTCAGGTAGCTAACAGATATATGAGGAAATTCTCACGATCATTAGCCATTAGAGAAATGCAAACCAAAACTACAATGAAATTCCATCTCACAACAGCAAGGCTGGCATCAATCCAAAAAACACAGAACAATAAATGTTGGAGAGACTGTGGAGAGATTGGAACACTAATACGCTGCAGGTGGGAAAGTAAAATGGTACAACCACTTTGGAAATCCATTTGGCGCTTCTTAAAAAGCTAGAAATAGAGCTACCATATGATCCAGCAATCCCACTCCTTGGAATATATCCTAGAGAAATAAGAGCCTTTACATGAACAGATGTATGCACTCCCATGTTTATTGCAGCACTGTTTACAATAGCAAAAAGATGGAAGCAACCAAGGTGCCTATCAACGGATGAATGGATAAATTATGGTGTAGTCACACAATGGAACAGTACGCATCGATAAAGAACAGTGAGGAATCTGTGAAACATTTCTTAACGTGGAGGAACCTGGAAGGCATTATGCCGAGTGAAAATAGCCAGTTGCGAAAGGAGAAATATTGTATAAGACCACTATCATAAGAACTTGAGAAATAGTTTAAACTGAGAAGAAAACACTCTTTTGTGGTTAACAGAGGGCGGAGGGGGGAGCGGGACAGAGGGGCATTCACTAATTAGATAGTGTATAAGAACTACTTAGGTGAAGTGAAAGACAGCACACAGTACAGGGGAGGTCAGCACAATTGGACTAAACCAAAAGCAAAGAAGTTTCCTGAATAAACTGCTTCGAAGTTCAGCATAGCAGGGGCAGGGGTTTGGGGACGCTGGTTTCAGGGGACATCTAAGTCAATTGGCATAATAAAATCTATTAAGAAAACATTCTGCATCCCACTTTGAAGAGTGGCATCTGGGGTCTTAAATGCTAGCAAGCAGCCATCTAAGATGCATCAATTGGTCTCAACCCACCTGGATCAAAGGAGAATGAAGAACACCAAGGACACAAGGTGATCATGAGCCCAAGAGACAGAAAGGGCCACATGAACCAGAGACTACATCAGCCTGAGACCAGAAGAACTAGATGGTGCCCGGCTACAACTGATGACTGCCCTGACAGGGAACACAACAGAGAACCCCTGAGGGAGCAGGAGAGCAGTGGGATGCAGACCCCAAATTCTCATAAGACCAGACTTAATGGTCTGACTGAGACTGGAAGAACCCCGGTAGTCATGGTCCCCAGACCTTCTTTTGCCCCAGGACAGGAACCATTCCCGAAGCCTGCTCTTCAGACATGGATTGGACTGGACAATGGGTTGGAGAGGGATGCTGGTGAGGAGTGAGCTTCTTGGATCAGGTGGACACTTTAGACTGTGTTAGCATCTCCTGCCTGGAGGGGAGATGAGAGTGTGGAGGGTGTTAGAAGCTGGCGAAAAGCACACGAAAAGAGAGAGTGGAGGGAGAGAGTAGGCTGTCTCATTAGGGGGAGAGTAATTGGGAGTGTGTAGGAAGGTGTACATGGGTTTTTGTGTGAAAGACTGGCTTGATTTGTAAATTTTCACTTAAAGCACAATAAAATTATTTTTGAAAAAAAGCTAGAAATAGAACTACCGTAAGATTCAGCAATCCCACTCCTTAGAATATATCCTAGAGAAATAAGAGCCTTTACATGAATAGATATATGCACACCCGTGTTCATTGCAGCACTATTTACAATAGCAAAAAGATGGAAGCAACCAAGTTGCCCATCAATGGATGAATGGATAAATGAATTATGGTATTCCACACAATGGAATACTACGCATCGATACAGAACAGTGATGAATCTGTGAAACCTTTCATAACATGGAGGAATCTGGACAGCATTATTCTGAGTGAGATTAGTCAGTTGCAAAAGGGCAAATATTTTATAAGATCACTATTATAAGAACTCAAGAAATAGTTTAAACAGAGAAGAAAATATTCTTTGATGGTTTAGAGAGGGGGAGATAGGGAGGGTGGGAGAGAGGTGTTCCCTAATTAGATAGTAGAAAAGACCTACTTTAGGTGATGGGAAAGATAACACAATACAGGCAAGGTCAGCGCAACTGGATTAAACCAAAAGCAAAGATGTTTCCAGAATAAACTGAATGCTGTGAAGGTCAGCGTGGCAGGTGCAGGGTTTGGGGACTATGGTTTCAGGGGACATCTAAGTCAATTGGCATAATAAAATCTATTAAGAAAACATTCTACATCCCATCTTGGATAGAGGCGTCTGGGGTCTTAAACGCTAGAAGCGGCCATCTAAGATGCATCAATTGGTCTTAACCCACCTGGATCAAAGGAGAATGAATAACACCAAGGACACAAGGTAATTACAAGCCCAAGAGACAGAAAGGGCCACATAAAGCAGAGACTACATCAGCCTGAGACCAGAAGAGCTAGATGGTGCCCAGCTACAACCGATGAGTGTCCTGACAGGGAACACAACAGAGAATCCCTGAGGGAGCAGGAGAGCAGTGGGATAGAGACCCCAAATTCTCATAAAAAGACCAGACTTAATGTTCTGACTGAGACTAGAAGGACCCTGGTGGTCATGGCCCCCAGACCTTCTGTTGGCCCAGGATAGGAACCATTCCCAAAGCCAACTCTTCAAACAGGGATTGGGCTGGACAATGGATTGGAGAGGGATGCTGGCGAGACGTGAGCTTCTTAGATCAGGTGGACACTTGAGACTATGTTGGCATCTCCTCCCTGGAGGGGAAATGAGAGGGTAGAGGGAGTTAGAAGCTTGTGAAATGTACACGAAAAGAGAGAGTGGAAGGAGTGAGCTGGCTGTCTCATTAGGGGGAGAACAATTGGGAGTATGTAGCAAGGTGTATATAAGTTTTTGTGTGAGAGAGTGACTTGATTTGCAAACTTTCACTTAAAGCACAATAAAAATAAAAAAAAAAAATTCTGTTTATCAAAACTACTCAGGATACTGATTTTCTTACTTGCCTTCTCATTTGTTAAAAAAAAAAACCCAGTGCCGTCTCATTTGTTAAATATCTCATTAATTCACAAAAAAGTAATTTCAATCTGCACTGCATTTTGAGTTCACCAACATCCTGGTAATTATTTTTAATTCACAGTCTATAAAAATAGTGCTTTGCTGTTATGTGGATGTTGAAAAACGCTTGGAGTCATGCATCCACCTGTATCATCTCACAGTTTTTGTGTTACACTTATTTAGTTAAACTTTTTTCCTTTCACAATTCCTGCCAGACTCTGTTTTGTTATCAATCCCTATATTTTTGTCACTCTAGAAAACCATACAAATAGGGTCATACAATATAAAGCCTTGAGTCTGGCTTCTTTCACTTAGGAAAATGAACTTGTGTTTCAGCCATGTTGATTTGTGAATCAAGAATTTATTCCTTCATAATTTTGGATTAGTTTTCCGTTATATGGATATTTCACAGTTCGTTTATCCATTCACCTACCAAAGCACATTAGAATGGTCTCCAGTTTTTGGTGATTATAAATAAAGATGTTACATGCGCTATCGTAGATATATTTTTGTAAATATAAGTTCTCAGTTCAATTGGGCAAAACACGTAGGAGTGGGATTGCTGAGTTCCACGGTAAGTGTATGTTGAACATAATAAGAAACTGTCAAACTTTTCCAAAAAGTCACCCTGCCATTTTGCATTCCACCAGAAGTGTGTGAGAGTTCCTGTTTCTCCACGTTCTCTGCAACAATAGAGAGATAGTATTTTTTTCTTTACTCTAGTTGTTCTAAGAGGTAAATGAAACTGTCACATTGTGGTTTTAAGCTTTATATTTTCCTTCTGTACAATGATGCTGAGTGTTTTTTTCTGTGCTTGTTGGTATCAATAAACTGATTTTGATGAGATTTCTCTTTACTTTTTTTATACATATATTTTTCCTTTATTTTGAGCTTGAGCATTCTTTATATGCTCTGGATATACATCCTTTATCAGAGAAGTGATTTGGGAATGCCCAATTTAATTCTTTGACTTGCTATTTTATTCTCTTAACAGTGTCTTTCACAGAGGAAAGGTTTATAATTTTGATAAAATCCATTATCAATTTTGGTTACCCATCATGTTCTTGATGTTATATCTAAAACTTGTTGCTTAATTCAAAGTTACACAATTTTCTCCTAGTTTCTCTTCTTGAATCATTCTATTTTTACATATCATTTTGCTTGCAAAACCTGGACAACGAATAAGGAAGACCAAAGAGGAATTGATACCTTTGAATTATGATGTTGGCAAGAAAGACAAACAAATCTGTCTTGGAAGAAATATAGGCAGAGGGCTCCTTTGAAGTGAGGATGGTGAGACTTGTCACGTACTTTGGATGTGTTATCAGGAGTGACCAGTCCCTGGAAAATGACATCATGCTTCTAAAGGAGAAGGTCAGTGTGGTAGGCCGTGTTCTCTAGAGAAGCAAAACCAGTAAATTGTATAAATAAATATATATAGAGAGAGATATTTATATCAAGGAAACAGCTCATACAATTGTAGAACCCAGAATATTCCAAGTCCATGGATCAGAATAGAGAATTCTCCTGATTCACGTAGCTTCAGGGGCTGGCAAACCTAAGATCGGTAGGTTGGAGAGCAGGGCTCTCGTTCACAGGCTGTGAAGATCAAGGAATCTCAAGGTCGAAAGGTAAGCTGCTAGCTCAAGTCCCGGGAACTGGCAGTCAGAGGAACAGGAGACAGCTGCAGGATTCTGAGCAGGCAAAGGCCAGAACATCCGCTTGTATTCAGATGCAGACCACACACCCAAAGAAACTCCCTTTCAACTGATTGGCTACTCACAGAAGATCCCATCATGGGGTGATCACATATAAACACTGAGAATCATGGCCTAACCAAGTTGACACATAATCTTATCCATCACATTCAGTAAAAAGAGGAAGACCTTCAGCGAGATGGATTGACACAGTGGCTACAACAATAGACTCAAACGTAACAATTGTGAGGATGATGCAGAACCAGTCAGTGTTTCGTTCTGTTGTACGTAGGGTCACTATGAGTGGGAACTGACAGGATAGCACCTAATAACACATATCATTTAGATATGTTTTCCATTTAGAGTAGTTTTACGTATAAAGTGCAAAGTGTGAGTTCATATTAATTTTTTCATTCATTCTGATTTCTCCCTTTTTTTCCTATAAGAATGACAAATTGCCTAACATCTTTAACAACAAGAATTGTGAGGATGGCACAGGACTGGGCAGTGTTTCCTTCTGTTCTACATAGGATCACTATGAGTTGAAACCAACTTGATGGCACCTAGCAACAAAAACATTTTGGGGGGCACAGTCATCATTGTGAATGCAGAGAATATAGGTGTGACAAGAAATAATATCCTTACCTTCATTAATTTCTTACACTGGCAGACATATGATGTTTACATTTTTAAACTCCTGATGCATACAGCATTGTCATTTCATACATTATTTTATTTTAATTTTTATTGTGCCTTAAGTGAAAGTTTACAAATCAAATCAGTCTCTCATACAAAAATTTATATACACCTTGCTATATACTCCTAGTTGCTCTCCCCCAAATGAGACAGCACAATCCTTCCCTCTAATCTCTATTTTTCATGTCCTTTTGGCCAGGTTCTGACCCCCTCTGCCATCTCATCTCCTGCCAGACAGGAGCTGCCCACGTAGTCTCATATTTCTATTTGATCCAAGAAGTTCAACCTTTACCAGCATCGTTTTCTATCCCATAGTCCAGTCCAGTACCTGTCTGAAGAGTTAGCTTTGGGAATGGTTCCTGTGTTGGGTTAACAGAAGGTCTGGGGACCTTCTAGTCTCAGTCAGGCCATTACGTCTGGTCTATTTATGAGAACTTGACACCTGCATCCCACTGCTCTCATGCTGCCTCAGGGGATCTCTGTTGTGTTCCCTGTCAGGGCAGTCATCAGTTGTAGCTGGGGACCATCTAGTTCTTCTGGTCTCAGGCTGGTATAGTCTCTGGTTTATGTGGCCCTGTCTGTCTCTTGGGCTTGTAATTACCTTGTGTCTTTGGAGTTCTTCATCCTCCTTTGATCCAGGTGGGTTGAGACCAATTGATGCATCTTAGATGGCTGCTTGCTAGCGTTTAAGACCCCAGATGCCACTCTCCAAAGTGGGATGCAGAATGTTTTCTTAATAGATTTTATTATGCCAATTGACTTAGATGTCCCCTGAAACCATGGTCCCCATAACCCTGCCCCTGCTACGCTGACCTTCGAAACATTCAGTTTATTCAGGAAACTGCTTTGCTTTTGGTTTATTCCAGTTGGTCTGACCTCTCCTGTAGAGTGTGTTGTCTTTCCCTTCACCTGAAATTGTTCTTATCTACTATCTACTTAGTGAATACCGCTCTTCCTCCCTCCCTCCCCCCTCTCTAAACCATCAAGGAATGTTTTCTCCTCTGTTTAAATTATTTTTAGAGTTCTTATAATAGTGGTCTCATACAATACTTGTCCTTTTGCAACTAATTTCTCTCAGCATAATGCCTTCCTTATTCCTCCATGTTATGAAATGTTTCATGGATTCATCATTGTTCTTTATTGATGCATAGTATTTCATTGTATGAATATACCATAATTTATTTATCCATTCATCTGTTGATGGGCACCTTGGTTGCTTCCATCTTTTTGCTATTGTAAACAGTGCTGCAATAAACATGGGTGTGCCTATATCTGTTCATGTAAAGGCTCTTATTTCTGTAGGATATAGTCCAAGGAGTGGGATTGCTGGATGGTATGGTGTTTCTATTTCTAGTTTTTTAAGTAAGTGCCAAATCGACTTCCAAAGTGGTTGTACCATTTTACATTTTCACCAGCAGTGTAGAAGTGTTCCAGTCTGCACAACCTCTCCAACATTTATTGTTTTGTGTTTTTGGATTAATGCCAGCCTTGTTGGAATGAAATGGAATCCCAATGTAATTTGGATTTGCATTTCTCTTAATGGCTAATGATCATGAGCATTTCCTCAGGTGTCTGTTAGCTATCTGAATGTCTTCTTTAGTGAAGTACCTGCTGATATCTTTTGTCCATTTTTAATTGGGTTATTTGTCTTTTTGTAGTTGAGTTTTGCAGTATCATGTAGATTTTGGAGATCAGACGCTGATCAGATGGATACGTCATAGCTAAAAACTTTTTCCCAGTCTGTAGGTAATCTTTTTACTCTTTTGGTGAAGTCTTTGGATGAGCATAGTTGTTTGATTTTTGGGAGCTCGCAGTTATCTAGTTTCTCTTCTACATTGTTAGTAATGTTTAGTTTACCGTTTATACCATGCATTAGGGCTCGTAGCATTGTCCCTATTTTTTCTCCCATCATCTTTATCATTTTTTATTTGATATTTAGGACTTTGAGGCATTTTGAGTTAGTTTCTGTGGATGGTGTGAGATACGGGTCTTGTTTCTTTCTTTTTTTTGCAGATGGATATCCAGTTATGCCAGCACCATTGTCTAAACGGAGTGTCTTTTCTCCATTTAACTGAGTTTGGGTCTTTGTTAAATATCAGCTGCTCACATGTGGATGTATTTATGTTGGGATTCTCCATTCTGTTCCATTGGTCTATGTATCTGTTTTTGTACAAGTACCAGGCTGTTTTGACTGTCATCAGGTAGAGTGAGGCCTCCCACTTTGTCCTTTCTCCATCTCATTAAAAAATGTTGTTGGAATTTGGATCAGAATTGCATTGTATCTATAGATAGCTTTTGGAGAACAGACATTTTTACAATGTTAAGTCTTCCCATCCATGAGCAAGGTATGTTTTTCCACTTATGAAAGTCTTTTTGGGTTTCTTGCAGTAGTGTCTTGTAGTTTTCTTTGTATAGGTCTTTTACGTCTCTGGTTGGATTTATTCCTAAGTATTTTATCTTGTCGGGGGCTACTGTAAATGGTTTGATTTGGTGATTTCTTCTCTGATGTTCTTTTTGTTGGTGTAGAGGAATTCATTTGATTTTTGTATGTTTACCTTGTATCCCAATACTCTGCTTGACTCTTCTATCAGTTTCAGTAGTTTTCTTGAGTATTTTTTTAGGTTTCTCTGTGTATAAGATCATGTCATCTGCAAATAGAGTTACTTTTACTTCTTCTTTTCCAATCTGGATGCCCTTCATTTTCTTTTTGTAGCCTAATTGCTCTGGCTAGGACTTCCAGCCCAATGTTGAATAAGACTGGTGATAAGGCGCGTCCTTGTCTGGTTTCTGTTCTCTAGGGAATTATCCTCAGGCTCACTCCATTTAGGATGATGGTGGCTGTTGACTTTGTATAAATGCCCTTTATTATGTTGAGGAATTTTCCTTCTATTCCTATTTTGCTGAGAGTTTTTATCCTGAATGGGTGTTGAACTTTGTCAAATGCCTTTTCTGCATCAATTGATAAAATCATGTGATTCTTGTCTTTTTTTATTTATGTGGTGGATTACATTAATTGTTTTTCTAATGTTGAACCATCCCTGCATACCTGGAACGAATCCCACTTGGTCATGGTGAATTATTTTTTTGACATGTTGTTGAATTCTATTGGCTAGAATTTTTTGAGAATTGTTGCGAATCAGTTCATGAGGGATATAGTTCTGTAATTTTCTTTTTTGTGGTGTCTTCAGCTCATTTTGGTATCAGGGATATGCTGGCTTCATAGATTGAGTTTGGGAGTATTTCGTCCTCTTCTATGGTCTGAAATACCTTTAGTAGTAGTGGAGTTACCTCTTCTCTGAAAGTCTGGTAGAACCGCGCAGTGAAGCTGTCAGAGTCAGGACTTTTTTTGTTGGGAGTTTTTTGATTATCTTTTCAATCTCTTCTTTTGTTATCTGTCAGTTTAGCTCTTGTACCTGTGTTTGTGTTAGTTTAGGTACATAGTGTGTTTCTAAGAATTCATCCATTTCTTCTAGGTTTTCCAATTTGTTAGAGTACAATTTTTCATAGTAATCTGATATGATTCTTTTAATTTCAGTTGGGTCTGTTGTAATATCACCCATCTCATTTCTCATTTGGGTTAATTCCTGTTTTTCTTTTGTCAGTCTAGCCAATGGTTTACCTATTTTGTTAATTTTTTCAAATACCCAGCTTTTTGTTTGTTAACTCTTTCAATTGTTTTCTGTTCTCTAATTCATTTAATGCTGCTCTAATTTTTATTATTTGTTTTCTTCTGGTTCCTGAGGGTTTCTTTTTTTACTCTCTTTCTTTGTGTCCAAGTTCTAGGGACAGTTCTTTGATTTTGGCCCTTTCTTCTTTTTGTGTGTTTGCATTTATTGACATCAATTGACCCCTGAGCACTGCTTTTGCTGTATCCCAAAGGTTCTGATGGGAAGTGTTTTCATTCTCATTGGATTCTATGAGTTTGTTTATTCCCTCCTTAATGTCTTCTATAATCCAGTCTTTTTGGAGCAGGGTATTGTTCCATTTCCAAGTATTTGATTTCTTTTCCCTGCTTTTTCTGTTTTTGTCTCTACTTTTATGGCCTTATGGTCTGAGAAGATGCTTTGTAATATTTCGATGTTTTGGATTCTGCTAAGGCTTGCTTTATGACCTAATATGTGGTCTGTTCTAGAGAATATTTCATGTGCACTAGAAAAGAAAGTATACTTTGCAGCTGTTGGGTGGAGTTTTCTGTATGTCTATGAGGTCAAGTTCGTTGATTGTGGCATTTAGATCTTCTGTGTCTTTACTGAGCTTCTTACTGGATGTCCTATCCTTCACCATATGTGGTGTGTTGAAGTCTCCTACTATAATTGCAGAGCTGTCTATCTCACTTTTCAATGCTGTTAGAGTTTGTTTTATGTATCTTGCAGCCCTGTCATTGCGTGCATATGTATTTAATATGGTTATATCTGCCTAGTAAATTGTCCCTTTAATCATTAGATAGTGTCTTTCCTTATCCTTTGTGGTGGATTTAACTTTAAAGTCTATTTAGTCAGAAATTAATATTGCCACTCCTGCTTGTTTTTGATTGTTGTTTGCTGGATGTATTTTTTCCATCCTTTGAGTTTTAGTTTGTGTCTCTAAGTCTAAGATGTGTCTCTTGTAGACAGCATATAGCTGGGTTATGTTTTTTTAATCGAATCTGTGACTCTCTGTCTCTTTATTGGTGCATTTAGTCCATTTACATTCAGTGTAATTATAGATAGGTATGAATGTAGTGTTGTCATTTTGATGCATTTTTCTGTATTGTTGACAGTTTCATTTTCCGCTTACTTTTTTGTGCTGAGAACTTTCTCTTTGTAAATTGTGTGTTTGTCTTCTTCGTTGTAGATGAATTTGTTTTTGCTGAGTCTTTATGTTTATCTTGGTTTTTTTATTTTGAAGTTTCGGATTGTTAGTCTTATTTGTGGTTACCTTAAAAAAAGTTTTTAAAATATTTACCCCTGTTTTTCTAAGTATGAACCTACTTTGTATCCCCCTATATTGCCTTGATTTCCTCTCCATGTGGAAGGTTTATGCCTGCTGTATTTCATCCCTCTTTATTGATTTTTATCATCTTTTGCATAATGATGTCAGTGATTCCACGTTTTGAGCATTTTTTAAGATCTTATTTCATTTTTCTGATTTCCCTGTCTTAGTTGATATCAGGATGCTCTGTTCTGTGGCCTTGTGTTGTGTTGATATCTGACATTATTGACTTTCTATCCAGAGAATTCCCTTAAGTATTTCTTGTAGTTTTGGTTTGGTTTTTGCAAATTCTCTAAGCTTGTGTTTATTTCTAAATGACTTAATTTCCCCTTCTTATTTGAGAAAGAGGTTTGTTGGATATATGATTCTTGGCTAGCAATTTTTCTCCTTCAGTGCTGTGTGTATGTCATCCCATTGCCTTCTTGCCTGCATGTTTTCTGCCAAGTAGTCGGAACTTATTCGTATTCATTCTGCTTTGTAGGTAACTTTTCATTTATCCCTGGCTGCTCTTAAAATTTTCTCTTTATCTTTGGTTTTGCAATTTTGATGATAATATGTCTTGATGATTTTCTTTTGGGATCTGCCTTTTATGTGGTTCGATGAGCATCTTGGATAGATATCCTATCATTTTCCGCCATGTCAGGGAAGTTTTCTGCCAACAAATCTTCAATAATTCTCTCTGTATTTTCTGTTATCCCTTCTTCTTCTGGAATTCTAATCACACACAAGTTGTTCTTGATAGAGTCCTACTTGATTCTTAGTGTTTCTTCATTTTTCTAAATTCTTTTATCTGATTTTTCTTCAACTACATTGGTGCCAAGTGCCTTATCTGCCATCTCCACAATTCTGCATTTCAATTCCTCAATTCTGCTTCTCTGACTTCCTATTGATTTGTCTAATTCTGTCATTTTATTGTTAATCTTTTGGATTTCTGAATGCTGTCTCTCTGTGGATTCTTATGGATTCTTGCAGCTTATTAAATTTTTCATTATGTTCTTGAATAATCTTTTTAATTTCTTCAACTCCTTTATCTGTGTGTTCTTTGGCTTTTTTTGTACATTGTCTGATTTCATTCCTGATGTTGTCCCTGAAGTCTTGAAGTGTTCTGTGTGCTTATCTTCTGTATTCTACATCTGGCAATTCCAGGATACATCTTCCTCTGGGAGAGACCTTGATTCTCTATTTTGGGAATTTGTAGAAGCAATCATGGTCTGCTTCTTTATGTGATTTGATATCGACTGCTGTCTCTGAGCCATCTGTAAGTTATTGTAATAATTTATTTTATGTTTGCTCACAGTGTCCTTTTTGTTTTATTTTGTTTCGATATACTCAGATAGGCTACTAGAGTACGCTAACTTGGTCTTTGGAGCCCTTGAAGCACTAATATCCTGTTACCAGATGGTTAGAACTATTACCGGGTATATAAGCCTATGAGTCCATTCACTGTTCTTTAATAGAATCAGCTCAGGTGTCCTGACAGTCAGCCACCTACTGTGTGGTTTAAGCTCTCACCTACTATCTTAGAGGAGTAGTGGTGATGGTTGTATACACTGGTTTCTGGTAGCGGCATGGGGTAGCACCCTGAGGAGGGTAGGGTGCTGATAGCTTTCCCCCAAGTGTCAGTGAGGATGCGGTGTCTCTGTTCTCTAGAGTGCTCTGTTGGGTGGGCTCTTAAGCTGTGCCTTAGGCACCCAATGCTTATATCCTTAATGACTGGTAGGCACCATTATCCTCAGACCCCTTTCGCGTGGTGCTAGGTGGCATGGATTAAGCCTCAGCCCTCCGGTCTGTACTGTGGGTAGGTGAAGGCTCTGTTTAATAAGTAGAGCAGTATCAGACCTCCAAAACCTGCCTCTCCATCACACAGCTGAAACAATTACAGTCAGACCTCTAACAGATTTGCCTTTGCATAATAGCCACCTGGTAGGGAACATAATTTTGAGGTTAATGAATAGCTTGAACGTGATGAATGCATTCTAACAAATATATCTCATCAGTTAAAACTGTATATTGAGGTGTTTATGACATTTTACTTCTTTTGTTGTAGGTTACCCTTGAGTCATCAGATTATTAACCACCTGATAAATCCACTAGAATCCTTCCTACCTACTTAAGGTGGCCTAGTGAATCCAGGGTTTCTGATAAATACACTCATTTTAATACAATGAGCTCAGTGTAAAATCATGTGTTTCCTTCCATGACTTTTGTTATGAGAATCCATTTCAAAATAATTTTTCATATTTATGATCAAATTAATGAGCAAAATATTGTAAAACTTTTAATATCTATGCTCTCCTTCTAAGTAAGAATTTTTCATCCCATGGATAATGGCAGGCCTGATACATGTTATACACTTAAAGACAGTCTAGGAGTGGTAAATACACTCATAAGAAGAATTTTAAAGGTAACTACTTCAGGTGAGGTAATCAGTGAGTTCTAAATAATACATGACCAATCTCATGAGGTAGAGGAAGAGGGATGCTTCTGTTGGCAAAGGAGGTTGGGTGGAACTTTTAGATTCAGGTACGCAGAGTCATTGAAACTCACAGAGACAGTGTCATCTCAATTCAAAATTCTTCCATCCATTTGTTGATTCATTTAACAAACATTTTACTGACTGAGTGATCTACATCAAGCCATTTGGCAGGCAATTCTGAGCAAAATGTTCTCTTTGCTCACAAAATGCTCATAATTTATCAAAAGAAAAGGTCAAGAGAAAAGATGTTTCAGTACGTTGTAAAAATTGCTATCATATTGATAATCGTACCACTAGGCTTGTCGTTCTACTAGGCTTGTGTCATCCTAAATAACAACTTGTGAAAAAAAATTAGACAGTGAAAAACTTATGAATAACAGCTGAAGCTTGTCTCTTATAATGCTGGAAGATTGCAAGCACCTCAGGTTGGAAGGCACTCAGAGTGTGACTGGGGAAAAGCTGCCTCCTCAAGGTACACTCGACCTTAATGACGTAGATGGAGTCAAGCTTTCAGGACCTTCATTTGCTGATATGGCATGACTCAGAATTGGAAGAACCAGCTGCGAACATCCACTAACAATCAGTATGGAATTTATGAAGTATGAATCTAGGGAAATTGAAAGTCAACAAAAATTATATGAAATGTATAATGATCAATATCCTAGGCATTAGATAGCTGAAAAGAACTAGTAGTTGCTGTTTGGGTTAAGGCAATCGTATGGTCTACTATGCCAGGAATGAAAAATTAAAGAGGGACAGCATCACATTCATCTTCAAAAAGAACATTTCAAGATCTATCCTGTAGTACAATGCTGTCAGTAATAGAAAAATATCGAGCAAGGGCTGGGGTTTGGGGACCATGGTTTAAGGGGACTTCTAAGTCAATTGGCAAAATAATTCTATTATGAAAACATTCTGCATCCCACCTTGAAATGTGGCATCTGGGGTCTTAAATGCTTACAAGTGGCCATCTAAGATGCATCAATTGGTCTCAACCCACCTGGATCAAAGGAGAATGAAGAACACCAAGATCACACGATGACTAAGAGCCCAAGAGACAGAAAGGGCCACATGAACCAGAGACCTACATCATCCTGAGACCAGAAGAACTAGTTGGTGCCCGGCCACAATCGATGACTGCCCTGACAGGGAGCACAACAGAGAACCCCTGAGGGAGCAGGAGATCAGTGGGATGCAGACCCCAAATTCTCACAAAAAGACCATACTTAATGGTCTGACTGAGACAAGAGGAACCCGAGCGGTCATGGTCCCCAAAACTTCTGTTGGCCCAGGACAGGAACCATTCCCGAAGACAACTTATCAGACATGAAAGGGACTGGACAATGGGTAGGAGAGAGATGCTGATGAAGAGTGAGCTATTTATATCAGGTGGACACTTGAGACTGTGTTGGCATCTCCTGTCTGCAGGGGGGATGGGAGGATAGAGAGAGTTGGAAGCTGGCAAAATTGTCATGAAAGGAGAGACTGGAAGGGCTGACTCATTAGGGCGAGAGCAAGTGGGAGTACTGCGTAAGGTGTATATAAACTTATATGTGACAGTCTGACTTGATTTTTAAACGTTCATTTGAAGCTCAATAAAAGTTCATTAAAAAAAAGGAAAGATCAAAATGGATGTCAGAAGAGACTCTGAAACTTGCTCTTGAATTTTGAGTAGCTAAAGCGAATGGAAGGAATGATGAAGTAAAATAGTTGAACAGAAGATTTCAAAGGGTGGCTTGAGAAGACATAGTAAAGTATTATAGGGAAATGTACAAAGACATGGTATTAGAAACCAAATGGAAAGAACACACTCAGCATTTCTCAAGCTGAAAGAACTGAAGAATAAATTCAAGCCTTGAGTTGCAATATTGAAGGATTCTGCTGCGAAAATACTGAACAATGGAGGAAGCATCAAAAGAAGATGGAAGGAATACACAGAGCCACTGTATCAAAAAGAATTGGTCAATGATCAACCATGGCCAAGAACCAATGGTAGTGAAGGAAGAAGTCCAAGCTGCACTGAAGGCATTAAGAAAAAAGGGTCTAGGAATTAAGGACTACCAATTGAGTTGTTTCAACAAATGGATGCAGTACTAGAGGTGTTCACCTGTCTATACCAAGAAATTTGGAAGACAGCTTCCTGGCCAAACAAAAGTGCCCATTCCAATGAACGGTGATCCCACAGAAAGTGGAAATTATCAAACAATATCATTAATATCACACACAAGTAAAATTTTGCTGAAGATCATTCAAAAGCAGTGGCGACAGTACATTATGGGAACTGCCAGAAATTCAAACTGGACTAAGAAGAGGACATAAAACAAGGGTTATCGTTGCTGTGTAGATCATAACAAATTATGGATAACACTACAAAGAATGGGAATTCCAGAACACTGAATTGTGCTTGTAAGGAAACTGTACGTGGACCAAGAGGCAGTTGTTCAAACAGAACAAGGGGATTCAGCAAGGTTTAAAGTCAGAAAAGGTGTATATCAGGGTCATATCCTTTCACCATATTTATTAAATCTGTATGCTGAGCAAATAATCCAAGAAGATGGAGTATATTAAGAAGAATGTTACATCTGGATTGGAGGAAGAATCATTAACAACCTGTGATATGCAGAGGACGTGACCTTACTTGCTGAAAGCCAATAGGACTTCAAGCACTTACTGATGAATATCGAAGACTAGAGCCTTCAGTATGGATTACACCTCAAAATAAAAAACAACAACAATAACAAAAACCCAAATCCAAAACTCTTCACAACTGGACCAATTAGCAGTATCATGATAAATGGAGAAAAGATTGAAGTTGTCAAGGATTTCATTTTACTTGGATTCACAGTAATGCCCATGGAAGCAGCAGTCAAGAAATCAAAGGATGCATTGTACTGGGAAAATCTGTTGCAAAATACCTCTTTAAAGTGTTCAAAAGCAAAGATGTTACTTTAAGGGCCAAGATGTGTCTGACCCAAGCCATAGTATTTTAAATCACCTCATATGCAGGCGAAACCAGGAGGCTGAATAAGGAAGATCAAAGAAGAATTGATGACTTTGAATTATGGTGTTGGCAAAGAATACCACGGACTGACAGAAGAATGAACAAATCCTTCTTGGAAGAAGTTCAGCCAGAATGCCCCTTAGAAGCAAGCATGGTGACACATTATCTCACGTGCTTTGGACATGTTATCAGGTGGGACCAGTACCTTGAGAAGGACATCATGCTTGGAAAAGTAGAGGGTCAGAGAAAAAGAAGATTCTCAACTAGATGGATTGACACAGCAGCTGCAAAAAAGGGCTCAAACATAGCGGTGATTTTGTGAATAGGGAAAGATAGGCTGTGTTTCTTTCTGTTGTACGTGATGTCGCTGAGTCGCAACCAACTGATGGTAACTAACAAGAACACAAATATTTGTTCCCAAGTACTTGGTTGGGCAACAATCTAGCTAACGGAATCTTAATATATTGCATAATGGAGTCCAGAAAATGTTTCCTGTTTGAGATAAAACCTCTGATCAGAAGAATGATTCATAAAGATTCAGGGTAGTGAAGCATCAGAATCTTGTTGACATGTTATGTAGTGTTTAAATCATTTCTAGTTATCTATTGGAGTAATGTCCCCTCAGATTTGTATTTAAAGCAATTTACAATTTTTAGCTTATTATTATTATATGTAATTGGTAGATCCTCAACACCAGTCTCCATAAGAGATTACTTTTTCTTCCTTCCTTTTATTTTAATTAACTCCCTTGAGTCTCTTATGAACAAACTGATAAAACTGTAGCAAGTGTGCAATTTTGTGCACAATTGCAAACATAGTCATTCTTTGTTATGAAAAGTGGGTTCCTTTAATCTGAGAGCGTTCCTAAAATATCCTTCTCTTAGAAAAGCATATTTTCATTTAAGTTTAAGTAATTAAGGGAAAAAAGTAGAGAAAAATTCTATCTGGCAATTAGAAAGCATATTCTAATTGAGTTATCGATAGTATCCTGGTCCTGTGATTTTTGTAGAGTATGTGAAATTGGGAAATATTAACAGATGGGTATACTTTCCCAATTGCCCCTTTGACTTAAATCCTTCTCAAGAAAAACACTGGAATTAAAGTTCTTATTCAAATAATTGAATGTTTTCTAATATTACAAAAGCAATAATATTCATCATTTATTGTTTGACTTTTGTTTATACCATATGCCCTTAGGGGAAAAAGAGTATCCACACTCCCTGCATATGGCAAGTCACTTGTAATTTGGAATAAATGTCTAGATAATAAAATTAGACAACTCTACAAATACAATGGTAATTACCATTGACATCTCAGGCATCACATATTTTCTATATGTAGATGCAGTACTCAAACCTGCCTGAATATACAGGGATACATATAAACTGTAGCATAATAGATTTTTTAAAAAATAATTTTTATTGTGCTTTAAGTGAAAGTTTACAAATCAAGTCAGTCACATATAAGCTTACATACACCTTACTACATACTCCCATTTACTCTCACCCTAATGAGCCAGCCCACTCCCTCCTTCCAGTCTCTCCTTTCGTGACCATTTTACCAGTTTCTAAAACTCTCTACCCTCCCATCTCCCCTCCAGACAGGAGATGCCAACACAGTCTCAAGTGGCCACCTGATACAAGTAGCTCACTCTTCATCAGAATCTCTCTCCAACCCATTGTCCAGTCCCTTCCATGTCTGATGAGTTGTCTTCAGGAATGGTTCCTGCCCTGGGGCAAGAGAAGGTTTGGGGACCATGACCTCCGGGATTCTTCTAGTCTCAGTCAGACCATTAAGTCTGGTCTTTTTATGAGAATTTGGGGTCTGCATCCCACTGTTCTCCTGCTCCCTCAGGGGTTCTCTGTTGTGCTCCCTGTCAGGGCAGTCATCGATTGTGGCTGGGCACCATCTAGTTCTTCTGGTCTCAGGATGATGTAAGTCTCTAGTTCATGTAGCCCTTTCTGTCTCTTGGGCTCATAGTTACTGTGTGACCTTGGTGTTCTTCATTCTCCTTTGATCCAGGTGGGTTGAGACCAATTGATGCATCTTAGATGGCCACTTGTTAGCATTTAAGACCCCAGACGCCACATTTCAAGGTGGGATGCAGAATGTTTTCATAATAGAATTTATTTTGCCAATGGATTTAGAAGTCCCCTTAAGCGATAGTCCCCAAATCTCCGCCCTTGCCCTGCTGGCCTTTGAAGCATTCAGTTTTTCCTGGAAAATTCTTTGCTTTTGGTCCAGTCCAGTTGAGCTGAACTTCCCTGTATTGAGTATTGTCCTTCCCTTCACCTAAAGTAGTTCTTATCTACTAATTAATCAGTAAAAAACCCTCTCCCACCCTCCCTCCCTCCCCCCTCTCGAAACCACGAAAGTATGTGTTCTTCTCAGTTTATGCTATTTTTTTTCTCAAGATCTTATAATAGTGGTCTTATACAATATTTGTCCTTTTGCATCTAAGTTCACTCAGTGTAATGCCTTCCAGGTTCCTCCATGTTATGAAATGTTTCACAGATTCTTCACTGTTCTTTATCGATGCATAGTATTGCATTGTGTGAATATACCATAATTTATTTAACCATTCATCCATTGATGGACACTTCGGTTGCTTCCAGCTTTTTGCTATCGTAAACAGTGCTTCAATAAACGTGGGTGTGCATGTATCTGTTTCTGTGAAGGCTCTTATTTCTCTAGGGTATATTCGGAGGAGTGGGATTTCTGGGTTGTATGGTAGTTTTATTTCTAACTGTTTAAGATAATGCCAGATGGATTTCCAAATTGGTTGTACCATTTTATATTCCCACCAGCAGTGTATAAGAGTTCCAATCTCTCCGCAGCCTCTCCAACATTTATTATTTTGTGTTTTTTGGATTAATGCCAGCCTTGTTGGAGTGAGATGGAATCTCTTCATAGTTTTAATTTGCATTTCTCTAATGGCTAATGATCAAGAGCATTTTCTCATGTATCTGTTAGCTGCCTAAATACCTTCTTTAGTGAAGTGCATGTTCATCTCCTTTGCCCACTTTTTGATTGGGTTGTTTGTCTTTTTGTGGTTGAACTTTAACAGAATCATATAGATTTTAGAGATCAGGCGCTGGTCGGAGAAGTCATAGCTGAAATTTTTTTCCCAATCTCTAGGTGGTCTTTTTCCTCTTTTGGTGAAGTCTTTTTTCTTTAGATGAGCATAGGTGTTTGATTTTTAGGAGCTCCCAGTTATCTGGTTTCTCTTCATCATTTTTGGTAATGTTTTGTATTCTGTTTATGCCTTGTATCAGGGCTCCTAAGGTTGTCCCTATTTTTTTTTTCCATGATCTTTATCGTTTTAGACTTCATGTTTAGTTCTTTGATCCATTTGGAGTTAGTTTTTGTGCATGGTGTGAGGTATGGGTCCTGTTTCAATTTTTTGCAAATGGATATCCAGTTATGCCAGCACCGTTTATTAAAAAGACTATCTTTTCCCCAATTAACTGACACTGGGCCTTTGTCAAATATCAGCTGCTCATGTGTGGATGGATTTATATCTGGGTTCTCAATTCTGTTCCTTTGGTCTACGTGTCTGTTGTTGTACCAGTACCAGGCTGTTTTGATTACTGTGGCTGTATAATATGTTCTAAAATCAGGTAGACTGAGGCCTCCCACTTTCTTCTTCTTTTTCAGTAATGCTTTACTTATCTGGGGCTTCTTTCCCTTCCATATGAAGTTGGTGATTTGTTTCTCCATCACATTAAGAAATGTCATTGGAATTTGGATCGGAAGTGCATTGTATGTATAGATGGCTTTTGGTAGAATAGACATTTTTACCATGTTAACTCTTCCTATCCCTGAGCAAGGTATGTTTTTCCACTTATGTAGGTCCCTTTCAGTTTCTTGCAGTAGTACCTTGTAGTTTTCTTTGTATAGGTCTTTTACATCTTTGATAAGATTTATTCCTAAGTATTTTATCTTCTTGGGTGCTACTGTAAATGGCATTGATTTGGTAATTTCCTCTTTGATGTACTTTTTGTTGGTGTAGAGAAATCCAACTGATATTTGTATGTTTATCTTGTATCCCGATACTCCCGATACTCTGCTGAACTCTTCTATTAGTTTCAGTAGTTTTCTGGAGGATTCCTTAGGGTTTTCTGTGTAGAAGATCATGTCATCTACAAATAGAGATAATTTTACTTCTTCCTTGCCAATCCGGATGCCCTTTATTTCTTTGCCTAGCCTAATTGCTCTGGCTAGAACCTCTAGCACAATGTTGAATAAGAGCGGTGATAAAGGGCATCCTTGTCTGGTTCCCGTTCTCAAGGGAAATGCCTTAAGACTCTCTCCATTTAGAATGATGCTGGCTGTTGGCTTTGTATAGATGCCCTTTATTATGTTGAGGAATTTTCCTTCAATTCCTATTTTGCTGAGAGTTTTTATCATGAATGGGTGTTGGACTTTGTCAAAAGCCTTTTCTGCATCAATTGATAAGATCATGTGGTTTTTGTCTTTTGTTTTATTGATATGGTGGATTATTACCTGGTATAAATTCCACTTGGTTGTGGTGGATTATTTTTTTGATATGTTGTTGAATTCTATTGGCTAGAATTTTGTTGAGGATTTTTGCATCTATGTTCATGAGGGATATAGGTCGGTAATTTTCTTTTTTGTGTGATGTCTTTACTTGGTTTTGTTATTAGGGAGATGGTGGCTTCATAGAATGAGTTGGGTAGTATTCCAATATTTTCTATGCTTTGAAATACCTTTAGTAGTAGTGGTGTTAACTGTTCTCTGAAAGTTTGGTAGAACTCTGCAGTGAAGCTGTCCGTGCCAGGGTTTTTTTTTTTTGTTGGGAGTTTTTTGATTACCTTTTCAATCTCTTTTTTTTTTATGGGTCTATTTAGTTGTTCTACTTCTGAATGTGTTAGTTTAGGTAGGTAGTGTTTTTCCAGGAATTCATCCATTTCTTCTAGGTTTGCAAATTTGTTAGAGTACAATTTTTCATAATAATCTCATGTGATTCTTTTAATTTCAGTTGGGTCTGTTGTGATGTGGCCCATCTCGTTTGTTATTCGGGTTATTTGTTTCCTTTCCTGTATTTGTTTAGTCAGTCTGGCCAATGGTTTATCAATTTTGTTAATTTTTTCAAAGAACCAGCTTTTGACTTTGTTAATTCTTTCAATTGTTTTTCTGTTCTCTAATTCATTTAGTTCAGCTGTAATTTTTATTATTTGTCTTCTTCTGGTGCCTGATGGATGCTTGTGTTGTTCGCTTTCTATTTTTTCAAGTTGTAGGGACAGTTCTCTGATTTTGGCTCTTTCTTCTTTATGTATGTGTGCATTTGTCGATATAAATTGACCTTTGAGCACTGCTTTCACTGTGTCCCAGAGGTTTTGATAGGAAGTGTTTTCATTCTCGTTGCATTCTATGAATTTCTTTATTGCCTCCTTAATGTCTTCTATAACCCAGTCTTTTTTGAGCAGGGTATTGTTCAGTTTCCAAGTATTTCATTTCTTTTCCCTTATTTTTCTGTTATTGATTTCCACCTTTAGGGCCTTATGGTCTGAGAAGGTGCTTTGTAATATTTCTATGTTTTGGATTCTGCAAAGGTTTGTTTTATGACCTAATATGTGATCTATTCTAGAGAATGTTCCCATGGGCACTAGAAAAAAAGTATACTTTGCAGCTGTTGTGTGGAGTGTTCTGTATAAGTCTATGAGGTCAAGTTGGTTGATTGTAGCAATTAGGTGTTCCGTGTCTCTATCGAGCTTCTTACTGGAAGTCCTACCCTTCTCTGAAAGTGGTGTGTTGAAGTCTCCTACTATAATTGTGGAGGTGTCTATCTCACTTTTCAGTTCTGTTAAAGTTTGTTTTATGTATTTTGCAGCCCCGTCTTTGGGTGCATAAATATTTAATATGGTTATATCTTCCTGGTCAATTGTCTCTTTAATCATTATGTAGTGTCCTTCTTTATGCTTTGTGGTGGATTTAACTTTAAAGTCTATTTTGTCGGAAATTAATATTGCTACTCCTGCTCTTTTTTGCGTATTGCTTTCTTGATATATTTTTTCCATCCTTTGAGTTTTTGTTTGTTTGTGTCTCTAAGTCGAAGGTGTGTCTCTTGTAGGCAGCATATAAATGGATTTTGTTTCTTTATCCAACTGAAACTCTCTGTCTCTTTATTGGTGTATTTAGTCCATTTACATTCAGTGTAATTATAGATAAGTATCATTTTGATGCCTTTTTGTGTGTGTTGACAATTTCATTTTTCCACTTGCTTTTTTGTGCTGAGATGTTTTTCCTTGTAAATTGTGTGTTCCTCATTTTCCTAGTAGTCGAATTTATGTTTGCTGAGTCGTTATGTTTTTCTTGGTTTTTATTTTGAGTTATGGAATTGTTAGGCCTCTTTGAGGTTACCTCAATATTTACCCCTATTTTTCTAAGTAAAAACCTAACTTGTATTCTCCTATATCGCCTTGTTTCCCTCTCCATATGTCAGCTCTATGCCTCCTGTATTTAGTCCCTCTTTTTGAGTATTGTGATCTTTTGCATAATGACTTCAATGATTCCCCGTTTTGAGCATTTTTTTCTTTTTAAAATTAATCTTAATTTGTTTTTGTGATTTCCCTATTTGAGTTGATATCAGGATGTTCTGTTCTGTGACCTTGTGTTGTGCTGGTATCTGACATTATTGATTTTCTGACCGAACAATTTCCTTTAGTATTTCTTGTAGCTTTGGTTTGGTTTTTGCAAATTTTCTAAGCTTGCGTTTCTCTGTAAATATTTTAATTTCACCTTCATATTTGAGAGAGAGTTTTGCTGGATATATGATCCTTGGCTGGCATTTTTCTCCTTCAGTGCTCTATATATGTCATCCCATTGCCTTCTTGACTGCCTGGTTTCTGCTGAGTAGTCTGAACTTATTGATTCTCCTTTGTAGTGCACCTCTCTTTTATCCCTGGCTGCTTTTAAAATTTTCTCTTTATCTTTGGTTTTGGAAAGTATGATGATAATATGTCTTGGTAATTTTCTTTTTGGATCAACCTTCTATGGTGTTCGATGAGCATCTTGGATAGATATCCTTTCATGATGTCATCATGATATCTTTCATGATGTCAGGGAAGTTTCCTGCCAACAGATCTTCAACTATTCTCTCTGTATTTTCTGTTATTCCTCCCCGTTCTGGAACTCCAATCACACGCAAGTTATTCTTCCTGATAGAGTCCCACATGATTTTTAGGGTTTCTTCCTTTTTTTTTTTTGATTCTTTTTTCAGATTTTTCTTCAACTATATTGGTGTCAATTGCCTTATCCACCAACTCCCCCACTCTGCATTCCAATTGCTCGATTCTGCTCCTCTGACTTCCTATTGAGTTGTCTAATTCTGTAATTTTACTGTTAATCTTTTTGGTTTCTGAATGCTGTCTCTCTATGGATTCTTTCAGCTTATTAATTTTTCCACTATGTTCTTGAATAATCTTTTTGATTTCTTCAACTGCTTTATCAGTGTGTTCCTTGGCCTTTTGTGTAGATTGCCTTATTTCATTTATGAGGTCATCCCTGATGTCTTGAAGCATTCTGTATATTAGTTTTTTATATTCTGCATCTGGCAATTCCAGGATTGTATCTTCATTTGGGAAAGATTTTGATTCTTTAATTTGGGGAGCTGTAGAAGCAATCATGATCTGCTTCTTTATGTGGTTTGATATCAACTACTGTCTCCGAGCCATCTATAAGACATTGTAATGATTTATTTTATATTTGCTCACTGAGTCTTACCTTGTTTTGTTTTCTTTCAATATATGTAGATGGGTTACTAGATCGTGCTGTCTTGATTGTTGTAGCCTTTGAATCACTTATGTCCTATTACCAGGTGGTTTGGGCTGTTACCAGATATATAAGCCTAAGAGTCTATTCACTATTCTTGAGTAGAATCTGATTTTGGGCCACCAAGTGTGTGGGGTAGACTGTCACCTATTAACTGAGAGGAGTAGTGGTGATAGTTGTGTGCACCAGATTCTAGTAGCAGCAGGGGGTCATACTCCGGGGGGGCAGGATACTGACAGGCTTCCCCCAAGTGCCAGTGAGGTAAGTGGTGTCTCTCTTCCTAAAGCACTTTTGTGGGTGGGCTCTGCAGCTATACCTTAGGCACCAAATGCATGTACCTCTACAGATTGGTTAAAAAAAGTAGGTGTCATTATCTTCAGACCCATACAGCAGGAGGCTAGGTGGTTTGCGTGGAGCTTCAGCCCTCAGTTCCCCCTTGTAGGTCAGTGAGGGCTCTGTTTAATAGGTAGAGATATCAGACCTGGGAAACTTGTCTTTCCAGTAATCTGCTAAAACATTTACAGTCAGATCACTATCAGAATTGCCTTTGCTTTATAATAGCCACTTTGTTCCCTGTAGGGATGAAAGCCCAAGACTGTGGATCGCAAATGCTTGGCTGGAGCTGGTTCTGTATTTTTGGTCCAATTTTGGGGAGTCAGGGAAGGATTTTTGGTCCCTGGTTTTTTTTTGTAGCTGCTTCTCTCAGGCCAGGAGAATGGGTTAGGAAAAGACAAAAACAAAACAAAAAAACCACAGAGCACTTCACTCTCTGGCCCAGGAAATTCCAATGTTAATGAAGCCCCCTGGGAACGGGAGGGGAGGGATCAGATAGGTAGCAGAGAGTAGCACCCAGGAATATAGACAAAGTTACTTATCTTGCTTGGAGATGACTGTTTTATCTTAGATTCCCAAGGGGCCTGTAGCCTGTGTGCATTGGCTGGGTTGAGATTGCCCCCGAGGGTCAGGCCCGCATCCTGTGCCTGTGCTGTATCAGAAGCCGTGGTCAGTTCCTCTGCTCCCAGTCCAAAGCCCAGCGCCAAAGTTCCCCGGCTGGGATGCCACACTACAGGTTCCAAAACCAGTCTCTGCCTTCCGGTGACTTCTCCTCCTGTCAGCCGTGTTGCTGCGCTGCCGGCGTGCACTGGCTGGGCTTACCCTGAGGTCACTTCTTGGGGCTAGGGCTGCGTCCCATGTTTCTGCTCTCTCGGGATACCTTGCTCCGCTCCCCTGCCCCCAGTCCAAAGCCCGGGGCCAAGGTTTTTCTGACTGGGACACTGGCTTCAGGCTCCGAAAACAGTCGCTGATTTCCCGTAGTTGCTCCTTCTCTCCTTAGCCGCGTCAGTGTGCAGCCTGCTTGTGCTGGCTGAGTCTCTGTCACTCAGGTCAACTCCTTAGCTTTGTATTCATCGGTCAGGGTTCGTAGATTGTAATGTATGTGATCAATACACTTGTTTTTCCGAGTCTTTTTGCAAGAGGGATCCAAGGTGGCTTCTACCTAGTCAGCCATCTTGGCCTCGCCTCCCATGATAGATTTTTTAACTACATGAAATTGTACTCCTTCAGGAATTTTGAAGAGCAAAAATAGCATCTATTTTACAGATTCTTGAAACCAGCATGTAGATTTGTCATCTAGCCACATGATGTTAGCAAATATTGTTGAACTGACTCTGTTCTCTTTCTGACTGAGTGTAGACCAAAACTGAGAGTTGAAGAAATGAAAGTACTGGAACACATTCTTGATAAATAAACACTTGTGATCACTCAGTTTATGATCTTTTTAGTGGTCAAGGAATAAAACAAAAATGGCTGCTATCCTTGACTTCAGATTTTGAGATTTACTGAAATCATTAGTTTGAATCTATCTGCCAATGTATCTGTCGATCTCCCAATCTATCATCTAGCTATCTATCTAATCTATTTTCCAAAGCAAAAAAAAAAAAAAAAAAAAAACCCAAACCCTTTACCATCTAGTTGATTATGACTCATAGCAACCCTATAGGACATAGTAGAACTGCCTTATAGGATTTCCAAGGAGTGACTTGTGGATTCACCGTAGCTCTTAATCACTGTGCCACCAGGGCAATTTGAATCTATATACCTGCCTATCATCTATCTATCTGTCTGTCTGTCAGTTGGTCTGTCTGTCGGTTGGTCGGTCTGTCTATCAATCATCTATCTATCATCTATCTATTACCTATCATCTATCTATTATCTATCATCTATCTATCTATCGGTCTGTCTATCTATCTATCTAATCACCTACATCTCTCTAACTATCATCTAACCTATTTTCCAAAACCAAAAAGAAACTCAAATATAAATATAAAATATTGGGGAAAAATACTTGAAAATAGGGACATGGTAGATTATTATTGCTATAAATTGCTATAAAACCATTGCCGTTGAGTTGGTTCCAACTCACAGCGACCCTGTAGGACAAAGTAGAGCTGCCCCATAGGGTTTCCAAGGAGAGTCTGGTGGATTCGAACTGCTGACCTTTTTGGTTAAGAGCCATAGCTCTTAAACAGCATGCCACCAGTGTTTCCTATAGCACCTCAGATTGTCAATAGCTGTCATTCAAAACCAAAACAAAAATTTTATAAGAAAATACACATTTTTGCTACATTAAGTAGAGTGAGAAAAAATGAAATTAGGGGAAACACATCCTTCTATGCAAGGGTCAAACATTTTTATTCAAGTAAGATGTATATATTAATAACCTAGTGGAATGATTTTTAAAATGAATAAGGTAATTGATTTAGAGATAGAAAAATACCCTAATTTCAATACCCAATGGGACCTGTATATTAACTCTGAAATTAAATACATGAATGTTCAGATAGCACTTCAACATCTTCATTAAAATAAAGAGAAAATATCTCTTTTCCACCATGGATATACATACAAGACAGTAGTCTACTGAACATAAAGTATACGATTAACTATGTAGCAAACAATGGGCCTATTCATTTATAGAGAAATTTTTTACTTATGTATTTAAGAAAAGTGAAGTTGAGTGTCAGAAATAATATAATTAGGATCACAAGTGACTACTGACTCTCACTTCTATACTAGTCCTAGACTAACAAAAAGATTTAATGAAACTCCTTATTCCTAGTAATTAATATCACCCTCATCATTAGACTAAGAAGACAAAATTATTTACTGCAGTCTGAACAAACAGGAAAAAAGTAATATTTAAGACCTTATAGATTGAATCCAAGACAAAGAAAAATAAGAAAATAATTGATTGTGTTTGTTTTTCCTATAGCTACATTTCTTTCCCTACTTTATTTAGACTTTTGAAATTACTAACTGTGTCTTGAAGATATTTCAAAATGATGAGTTCGAATGCAACAGATTATGAGAAGACTGATGATTTGGAATCAGAAAAAATAATCATTGAAGAAAATAAGTCAAAGGAACAATGGAGCAATACTGCATCAAAGCTAAAAAATTAATGGCGTATACTGGAGAATTTTGATCATACTTACGGAAAATATATAACTCCTAATAATTCTATATGTTTGATAAATTTAAAAAGTCTTTTCATAAAGTAAAAGATGTTGAACATGCGTAGTAAATTGACACTGGCAAAGTTGGCAAAATTTTATAAAAACTTATTGCAATAATTTATTAAACGTACACAGAAAACACATCTCAAATAATACTTATCCTCTCTCTATTTAGAACATTTAAGCAGAATTCAGATTATTTGGAAATGATTAGCCAATATTTAAATCACTTTTCAAGTCCAAAGGAGAAAGAGAAGAAAGAACTTCGTATTGTAATAAGTAAAACTTTAATGTATACGGTACAGTGAATTAGAAGATGTTTAGGCTGATCTGTACTATAATTTTAGGGATCACCTGCTTTGTCAAACTGTGACAAATATTTACACTTGTTTACATTTCTGGTTATCAAGTTTTTTCTGATAGTAGCTTTAAAAAAGATCCTGTTATTTCTGCTTTTGTGTTTTTTTCCCAATGTCGATTTAATAGGATTCATAAGTGAAATGAAGAACCAGTCAGAGGAGATAGAGTTCATTCTCTTGGGACTGACAGATGACCCAGAGTTGCAAATTGTGATTTTTATATTTCTCTTTCTCAATTACATTTTGAGTGTGATGGGGAACTTAGCTATCATCCCCCTCGCGCTGTTGGATCTTCGCCTCAAGATGCCAATGTATTTTTTTTCTCTGAAATTTCCCCCACTTGGAAATCTTATTGACAACAATATCTATTCCTAGATTTCTGACAAGCATTGTGACTAAAAACAAAATCATTTCCTGCAATGGTTGTGCATCTCAATTGTTCTTTTTCCTCTTAATATGTGTTACAGAGTTTCACCTTCTGCCTGTCATGTCTTATGACCCTTATGCAGACATCTGCAAACCGTTGCATTATCCCATCATTATGAGAAGCCAAGTGTGCTACCAACTGGTACTCAGTTCATGAACAGCTGGCTTTCTGATTACCTTTCCACCGTTGGTCATAGGGCTGAAACTAGAACTCTGTGCTTCCAAAGTAATGGATCATTTCATGTGTGACACTTCTACTTTACAGATGTCTTGCATAGACACTCACTTCCTAGAATTAATTTCATTTGTTTTTATCAGCTATAATACTTGTGGTCACATTGCTGTTAGTGATTTTTTCCTATACATATATAATCAAGACCATTCTAAAAATCTCTCCTACTCAGAAAAGAACGCTTTTTCCACTTGTTCTGCCCACATGATTGTAGTTTCCCTTACTTATGGTAGCTGTATCTTCATTTACATGAAGCCATCAGCAAAAGAAAGGGTGACTTTATCCAAAGGTATAGCTGTTATCTATGCTTCATTTGCTCCTTTATTAAATCTCTTCATTTATAGTCTAAGAAACCAGCAAGTGAAACAAGTTTTCAAGGATACATTCAAAAAGATTGTCACTGTTTTCAAAAAATGAGGAAAAATTTTTAAAATTTTGATGTAAACATTAAATAAAGATTATTGCTCCTATGTTCCTGTTTACCTAATCTGTTCTTTCAATTAACTGACTTTCTTATAGCATTTTAAACAAATTCAGTGTGATTCACTCTTCCCTACTTCTCTTTATGATTAATATTTCCTGCAGTGTTATAGAATTCTCCCTTTTAGATTTCACCACAAATTTATTATTATTATTACCTCCCAAGATATGGAACTCTTTTTCCCTTAAAAAAAACTGAGAAAAAATCCAATTATAATTATTTATTAATACACCGTGTACAGAAGTCCTGATGGTGTAGATGTTAATTGCTATGGCTGCTAACCAAAAGGTTGGCAGTTCAAATCCACCAGGTCCTCTGTGGAAACCCTATGGGGCAATTCTATTCTATCCTATAGGGTCGCTAGGAATCAGAATCAACTCACCGTCATCAGGTTTGGTTTTTCATTTTATACCCTGTACAAATGGTTGGATGAGTATAATTGATTAACATCCATTTATTATAGGTACGCTTATCCTAGGTTCTACACTAGTCAAAATTTTGGTCCTTATTAGGATGAAAAAGCTTACTGTGGAGGAAACAAAGAAACCAACAAATATCATAGATAGTAATTTCTCTTATAATGGAGCAATATACAGAATTATGTGTTCATAGTAATGAATGCTTAATTATTTTAGTGAATCAGGAATGCAGTTCGAAAAGAGGTGATTCTTGTGACACTTGCAATATACATGAAAGAAAGTGTAAAGGAATGATATAGACGTGTATAAGAGCATGCACACTATTCGGGGGCACTAGGAAGTAGTTCAAATACTGCTAGCTAGTATCACTAACCCGAAAATGAGTAGCACAGTGTTCTGTGTCAGCTAGCCAGGTTGTAACTCCAGATTTACATGTCAGCCTGGTTAAGTTTCCCAAACTCTCTATCGATAAATTTCTCCATTCATGAGATATAAATAACAATTGTTCTTACTTGATAAGGTTATTTTCAGAATGAAATGAAGTATGTATAAAACAATTCAAGGTCACCACGTGGCCTACAATGAGCTCTCAATAAGTGTTAGCTGCCCTTTGGGAGGAAAAATTGTGTCAGTTAGGGTAGATTGTAACAACGCAAGAAAAAGAGGAAGGCTTTAAATCATAAAAAATTTTGTTAATTTTGTTGTTAAACAGTGCCTTCAAGTCAGTTCGACTCATAGCGACCCCATGTACAAAGGACAGAAACATGGGTCCTGCGCCACCCTCACAATTGTTGCTATGTTTGAGCCCATTGTGGTAGGCACTGTGTCAATTCATCTTGTTGAGGATCCTCCTATTTTTTGTAGATCTTCTGCTTTAGCAATCATGATATCTCTCTCAAGGTACTTGTCTCTTATAATAACATGTCTAAAGTACTTGAAGTCTCGCCATCTTCATTTCTAAGGAGCACTCATTCTGTACTTTTTTGAAGACAGATTTTTTCACCCTCCTGGCAGTCCATGGTATAGTCAATAAAAAAAAAAACAAAACTTTTTTTCAATACCCTTTGCCAATGCCATAATTCAAATGGAAAAATTTTTCTTCAGTAATTTTTATTCCTTGTCCTGCTTTTGCATGCATATGTGGCAATTAAAAATATCATGGCTTTGGTGGGGTCCACCTTAGTCCTAAAAGTGAGGTCTTTGTTTTTAACACTTTAAAGAGATCTTTTGCAACAGATTTGCCCAATGCAATGTGTTGTATGATTTCTTTTTTCATTTGACCTTTTTCTTTTTTTGTATTGTCATTTAGATGAAGGTTTACAGAGCAGATTCGTTGCTCATTAAACAATTAATACACATATTGTTTTGTGACATTAGTTACCAACCCCATAACATATCAACGGTCTCCCTTCTCAACCTTGGGTTCCCTATTACCAGATTTCCTGTCCCCTCCTCCCATCTCATCCTTGCCCCTGGGTTTGTGTGACTATTTACTCTCATTTTGTTTTATGAGCCTGTCTGATCTTTGGCTGAAGGGTGAACCTCAGGAATGACTTCAGTACTGAATTTAAAGTGTGTCCAGGGGGCATACTCTGGGTGTTTCTCCAGGCTCTGTCAGACCAGTAAGTCTAGTCTTTTTTTGTGAGTTAGAATTTTGTTGTACATTTTTCTCCAGCTGTGTCCAGGACCCTGTATTGTGATCCCTGTCAGAGCAGTACGTGGTGGTAGCCAGGCAACACGTAGTTGTGCTAGACTCAGTCTGGTGGAGGCTGTGGTAGTTGTGGTCCATTAGTCCTTTGGACTAATCTTTCCCTTGTGTCTTTGGTTTTCTTCATTTTCCCTTGCTCCAGATGGGGTGGGACCAGTGGAGTATCTTAGATGGCCACTCACAAGCTCTTAAAATGCCAGAAGCTACTCACCAAAGTAGGATGTAGAACATTTTCTTTATAAACTATGTTATGTCGATTGAGATAGATGTCCCCCGAGGCTGTGGTCGCCAGCCCACAGCCCAGTAATTCAGTCCCTCAGAGAGTTTGGATCTATGAAGCTTCCATGTCCTTGCCTTTGTCAAGTTGTGCTGAATTCCCCAGAATTGTGTATTGTCTTACTGTTCACCAAATTTACCACTTATCTATTGTCTAGTTGGCATTTTTCCTTCCCCAACCCTCCCCTTCCTAGGATTGTTTCTTGCTGTGTGTAAGCCTTTTTATGAGTTTTTATAATAGTGGTCTCGTGCAGTATTTGTCCTTTTGTGATTAATTTTTTACACTCAGCGTAATGCCCTCCAGATTCATCCATGTTGTGAGATATTTCACAGATTCATCATTGTTCTTTGTTGTTGCATAGTATTCCATTGTGTGTATGTACTATAGTGGTTTATCCATTCAACTGTTGATGGCACTTAAGTTTTTTCCATCTTTTTGCTATTGTGAATAATGCTGCAGTGAACATAGGTGTGCATGTGTCTGTTTGTGGGATGGCTCTTATTTCTCTAGGATATATTCCTAGGAGTAGGATAGCTGTGTCATAAGGTATTTCTATTTCTAGCTTTTTAGGGAAGCTGCCGTAACGTTTTCCAAACTGGTTGCACCATTTTACTTTCCCACCAGCAGTGCATAAGAGGTCCAGTCTCTCTGCGGCCTCTCCAACATTTGTTATTTTCAGTTTTTTGGATTTGTGCCAGTAATGTCACGGTGAGACGGTATCTCATTGTAGTTTTGATTTGCGTTTCTCTAAAATTTTTTTTTTTTAATGGTTAGTCATCTCGAGCATTTCCTCATATGTCTGTTAGCTGCCTGAATGTCTTCTTTAGTGAAGTGTCTATTCATATCCTTTGCCCATTTTTTTAAATTGGATTATTTTTTGTTGTAGAGGTATTGGGTTTTCCTATAGATTTTAGAGATTAGACCTTTGTCAGATTTGCTATAGACAGTTTTTTTCCCAGCGTGTAGGTTGTCTTTTTACCCTTTTGGTGAAGTCTTTTGATGAGCGTAAGTGTTTAATTTTTAGAAGATCCCAGTTATCTAGCTTATCTTCTGTTGTTTTTGTATTGTTAGTTATGGTTTGTATGCTATTTATGCCATGTATTTGGGCCTCTAGTGTTGACTCTGGTTTTTCTTCTATGATCTTTATAGTTTGGGGTTTTATATTCAGGTCTTTGATCCATTTGAATTAGTTTTGTTTATGGTGTGACATATGGGTCTCATTTCATTTTTTTACAGGTGGACATCCAGTTTTGACGGCACCATTTATTATAAAGACTATCTTTTCCCCATTTAACAGGCTTTGGACCTTTGTCAAAGATACAGTGACCAGGTGGGTGGACTTCCGTCTGGGCTCTCAGTTCTGTTCCACTGGTCAAAGTGTCTGCCGTTGTATCAGTACCAGTTTTTTTGACTACCATAGCTGTATAGTAGGCTCTAAGGTCAAGTAGTAGGAGTCCTCCTACTTTGTTCTTTTACTTCAATAGTGCTTTACTTAGGCATTTTTGCATTGCCTTTTGCTTTGCCTTTTAGTCTTTATTCCTTTCCTTGCCTTGCCGTTTTGCCTTTTTTCTTTTTGCCTTCCTTTTTTTCTTTTTGCTGTTTTGCATTTTTACCTTGCTTTACCTTGCCTTTTCCTTTGTCTTTTTGGATTTTTGCCTTTTTTCCATTTTAACTTTTGCCTTATCTCTTCCTATTTGCATTTTGGCATTGCCTTTTTGCTTTGCCTTTTAGGCTTTGTTCTTTTCCTTTCATTGCCTTTTGTCTTTTTACTTTTTTACCTTTTAGCCTTTTCGCTTGCCTTGCCTTGCTTTGCGTTTTAGCCTTTTTGTCTTCCCTTGTGTTTTTGCCTTTTTCCCTTTCCTTTTTGCCCTGTGTGTTGCCTTTTTGCCTTGACTTTTCCCTTTTAACTTTGCTTTTTTCATTGCCTTTTTGCCGTTATGACTTGCCTTTTTACCAGTTTGCCTTCCCTTTTTGCCTTTTTACCATATTGCCTTGCCTTTTCCCTTTTTGTC
This sequence comes from Loxodonta africana, assembly GCF_030014295.1. Classification (NCBI taxonomy): domain Eukaryota; kingdom Metazoa; phylum Chordata; class Mammalia; order Proboscidea; family Elephantidae; genus Loxodonta; species Loxodonta africana. The sequence goes on from NW_026975124.1 coordinate 477,200, forward strand.
TTCCCTTTTTACCTTTTTCCTTTTTACCTTGTGTTTTACCTTTTAGCCTTGTCTTTTGACTTTTTGCCTCTTTTCCTTTTTTACGTTAGCCTTACCTTTTTGGCTATATATACTTTTGCCTTGCCTTTTTGCATTTTTCCCTTTTGCTTTTTTGCCTTTTTGCTTTGCCTTTTTGGTTTTGTGCCTTTTTACCTTGCCTTGCCTTTTTTCCCTTTTTGCCTTTTTCCCTTGTCTTTTTGGCTTTTTGACTCTGCCTTTTTACCTTTTGCTTCTTTGTGGTCTTTTTGTCCTTTTGCCTTTCTTTTTTGCCTTTTTTCCTTGCCTTTTCCCCTTACCTTTTCCCTTTTTGCCTTTCCTTTCAGTTTTTTGGCCCCTGTTTTTGACTTTTTCTCTCTTTGCCTTATCTTTTTGCATTTTTGCCCTTTTGCCTTGCCTTTTTGCCTTACCTTTTTTCCATTTTGACTTGCCTTTTTGCCATTTTTCTTTTTGACTTCCCTTTTTCCTTTTTTGAATTTTTATCTTGCCTTGCCTTGCCTTTTTGCCTTTTTGCTTGCCTTTCCCTTGGCTTTTTGGATTTTTGCCTTTTTTCCATTTTTGCTTTTGCCTTATCTCTCTTCCTTTTTGCATTTTTGCATTGGCTTTTGCCTTTTTGCTTTGCCTTTTAGCCTTTATTCCTTTCCTTTCATTGTCTTTTTGCCTTTTTACTTTTTTGCCTTTTTCCTTCCCTTGCCTTGTTTTATGTTTTGCCTTTTTGTCTTTCCTTGTGTTTTTGCCTTGTTCCCTTTTTCCCTTTCCTTTTTGCCTTGACTTTTTCCCTTTCAACCTTGCCGTTTTCATTGCCTTTTTGCCTTTATGACTTGCCTTTTTACCGATTTGCCTTCACTTTTTGCCTTTTTACTGTATTGCCTTGCCTTTTTGCCTTTTCCCTTTTGCCTTGCATTTTACCTTTTTGAATTGTCTTTTGACTTTTCCCCTATTTGCCTTTTGCCCTTTTGCCTTATCTTTTTGCCTTTTTGTCCTTTTGCCTTGCCTTTTTGCCTTGCCTTTTTCTCTTTTTGCCTTCCCTTTTTCCCTGTTTTGCCTTCCGTTTTAGCTTTTTGCCTTGTGTTTTTTACTTTTTCCCTCTTTGCCTTTTTTCCTTTTGCCTTGCCTTTATTCCTTTTTGCCTTGCCTGTTTTCTTTCTTTTTACTTTTTTGCCTTTTTACCTTTCCTTGCCTTACCTTTTTGCCCTGTCTTTTTCCCTTGTCTTTTTGGCTTTTGCTTTTTTCCTTTCCTTTTTTCCATTTTAACTTTTGCCTTACCTCTTTTCCTTTTTGCATTTTGTATTGCCTTTTTTCCTTTTTCACATTTTTCCTTGCCTTGCTTTGCATTTTTGTCTTTTTGTCTTGTCTTGTGTTTTTGCCTTTTTGTCTTGACTTGCGTTTTGACTTTTTCCCTTCCTGCCTTTTCGCCTTTCCCTGTCTTTTCTTTTTGCCTTTTTGCAGTGCTTTGCTTTTTTGCCTTTTTCCCTTGACTTTTTGATTTTTCACCTTGCCTTTTTGCCTTCAAGCCTTGCCTTCATGCCTTGTGTTTTTGTCTTTTTGCCTTGCCATTTTGTCTTTTTGACTTTCCTTTTTGCCTTGCCTTTTTGTCTTGCCTTTTACCCTATTTGCATTTCCTTTTTGCCTTCATGCCTTGCCTTTTTGCCTTAATGCCTTGTCTTTTTCTCTGTTTGCTTTATTGTCTTCCTTTTTGCCTTCTCTTTTTGCATTTTTACCTTTTTATATTGCTTGCCTTGCTTTTTGCCATTTTTGCCTTGACTGGCCTTTTTTCCTTTTTTTGCCGTGCCTTGCATAGCCTTTTTCTTTGCCATGACTTGCCTTGCCTAGTGATGCCTTTTTGCCTTTTGGCCATGCTTTTCTTCCTTTTTCCCTGGCCTTTTTACTGTTTCCCCTTTTTTCTTTCGTCTTGCATTTTTGCCTTCGCTTTTGGTCTTTCTGCTTTTTTGCATTTTTGTATTGCCTTTTTGCTTTTTTGCCTTTTTACCGTGACATGTCTTGCATTTTTGCCTTATTGCATTGCAAGGAGCTCGGCAGATCTGCCCTTTGGAAATGAAATGTTTCCTCAGGAAAACTCCATTGCGGTAGCCCTCTTCTGGAAGTGGAACGAGCATGTAGAGTTAGCGTTAAGAGATTGTTAAAGCACTTTTTAGCCCAGAAAAAATAAGTGCATGGTGAAATCCTAACAAGCTCAAGTGCCTTTCCACAGTTCAAAGTGTATAAATCTACACTCTTTAGCAAGTAAGTGGGCGAGGAGGCAAAATCAGTCTGCATGTTACTCAGTGAAAGAAAGAACTCGCTGACTTCATCCACTCCTCTGAGAAAAGCAGGTATTATGAGAGACTGTCTGTTATTTTCTCTTTCCAGCAATGAGCTCAGAAAATCTGACCCTTGCAAAAGAAACTTCCCTCAAGAAAAATCCATTGTGGTAGTCCTGTTGTTGAAGCAGAAAAAGTATGTAGTGTTTTCATTAAGAGTTGTGAAAGCAAGTTGTTGACCAAGGAAAACAAAGTGCATGGTGAAATTCTAACAAACCCTGGTGCCTTTCCACAGTTCAAAGTGTGTAACTATACACTGTTTTCCAATTAAGAGAGCACAGAAGCAACATCAACCTCCATGAGTCTCAGTGAAAGAGAGAACACTCTGAGTTCTTCCATTCCTCTGAGGAGAGCAGTTAGAATGAGAAAACCATCATTTGGTTTCACTTTCCTGCAATGAGCTTGGCAGATCTGCCCTTTGCAAATGGAAGGTTTCCTCAGGAACCTATATTGCGGTACCTCTCTTCTGGAAGTGGAACGAGTACGTAGAGTTAGCGTTAAGAGATTGTGAAAGCAGGTGGCTGCCCAGGAAAGACAAAGTGCTTGGTGAAATCCTAACAAGCCCAAGTACCTTTCTACAGTTTTTAATCTATACACTCTTTTCCAAGTAAGAGAGCACAGAGGCAACATCAGTCTGCATGTTTCTCAGTGAAAGAAAGAACTTCCTGACTTCATCCACTCCTCTGAGAAAAGCAGGTATTATTTGAGAATGTCTATTCTTTTCTCTTTTCTGCAATGAGCGCAGTAAGTCTGACCATTGCAAACATAAGCTTTCCTCAGGAAAGTCAATGGCGGTAGCCCTGTTCTTGAAGCAGAAAAAGTATGCAGTGTTAGGGTTAAGAGATTTTGAAAGGAAGTATTTGCACAGGGAAAACAAAGTGCATGGTGAAATCCTAACAAACCCAAGTGCTTTTCCACAGTTAAAAGTGTGTAACTACACACTCTTTTCCAAGAGAGCACAGGGGCAACATCACCCTGCATGTTTCTCAGTGAAAGAGCTCTCTGACTTCATCCAGTCCTCTCAAGAAAGCAGTCAGAATGAGAAAACCTTCATTCGGTTTCTGTTTCTTTCAATGGCAAAAGGTCAAAAAGTCAAGACATGAAGGCAAAAAGGCAAGGCAGTAAGGTAAAAAGGATATAAGGTAAACAGGCAAAAAGGCAAGACATGAAGGCAAAAAGGACAAAAGGCAAAGCAAGGAAAAGCAAAAAGGCAAGGCAAAAACGAAAAATGTGCAAAGGCAAGGCAAAAGGGAAAAAGGCAAGTCAATTTAAAAAGGCAAAAAGCCAAGAAAAAGAGGCAAAAAGGCAAGGGAAAAATGAAACGCAAGGCAAGAAAAAAGGGAAAAAGGTAAAAAGGCCTGGCAAGAGAAGGTAAAAAGGTAAAGGCAAAAAGGCAAGAGAAGGTTAGGCAAAAAGGTAAAAAGGCAAGGAAAGGAAAGCAAAAATGGCAAAAAGGCAAGGTAAAGCAAGGCAAAAAGGGATGGCAGGGCAAAAAGTCGAAAGGGCAAAAAGGCTTGGCAAGGCAAGGCAAAAATGCAAAATTAAAGGCAAAAAGGCCTAAAGGCAAAGAGGAAACGCAAAAACGGAAAAAGGCAAATAGGCAATAAGTCAAAGGCAAGTCAAGGCAAAAAGGAAAAAATGCAAGGCAAAGCAAAAAGGCAAAAACAGAAGGCAAGGCAAGGAAAAAGGCAGAAAGGTAAAAAGGCAAAAAGCAATGCAAGGAAAGGCAAAAAGCTAAAAGGCAAAGCAAAAAGGCAATGTAAAATTGCAGAAAGGAAAAAAGGCAAGAAAAAAGACAAAAAAGCAAAAAAGAAAAACGCAAAGCAAAAAGGTAAAAAGTAAAAAAGGCAAGGCAAAAAGGAATAAAACCCAGGAAAAAAGGCAAAAAGGCAAGGCAAAAGGGCAAAAAGGCAAAAAGGAAAAGAGGGAAAAAGTCAAAAAGAGAAGGCAAACAGCTAAAACAAAAGGGAAAAGGGAAGGCAAATAAGGAAAAAAGCAAGGTAAAAAGGCACCACAAAGGCAAAAAGGGAAAAGGGAAAAAGACAAGAGAAAAAGGCAAAAAATCAAGATAAAAAGTCAAAAGGCAAGTGAAGACAGAAAGGCAAAAAAGTAAGGCAAGACAAAAAGGCAAAACCACAAAGCAAGGCAAGGAAAAAGGCAAACAGATAAAAAAGTAAAAAGACAATGAAAGGAAAGGAATAAAGGCTACAAGGCAAAGCAAAAACAAAAAGGCAATGCAAAAATGCAAAAAGGAAAAGAGATAAGGCAAAAGGTTAAAGGAAAAAAAGGTAAGGAAAGAAGGCAAAAATCCAAAGAGAAAAGGGAAAAAGGAAATGCACAAAGGCAAAAAGACAAAAAAGGAAAGGGAAAAAGGAAAAAGGGAAGGGAAAAAGGCAAAAAGGCAAGGCAAAAGACAAAACGGCAAAAAGATAAGGCAGAAAGAAAAAAGTAAACAGGTGAAGAGGCAAAAAGTCAAAAGGCAAGGGAAAAAGACAAAAAGGCATGACAAAAAGGCAAAAAGGCAAGGCAATACAGTAAAAAGGCAAAAGGGGATGGCAAACTAGCAAAAAGACAAATACTAAAGGCCAAAAGGCAATGGAGAAGGCAAGGTAAAAAGGGAAAGAGTCAAGATTAAAGGCAAAAAAGAAAAGAAAAAAGACAAGGGAAAAAAGCAAAAAGACAAGGAAAAAAGGCAAAAGGCAAGTCAAGACAAAAAGGCAAAAACACAAGACAGGACAAAAAGGCAAAAATACAAGGCAAAGCAAGGAAAAAGGCAAAAAGACAATGCAAAGAAAGGAATAAAGGCTAAAAGGCAAAGCAAAAAGGGAAAAACTCAATGCAGAAATGCAAAAAGGAAAAGACATAAGGGAAAAGCTAAAATGGAAAAAAGGCAAGGAAAAAGGCAAAAAGCAAAAAGACAAGGGAAAAAGGCATAAAGAAAAGGAAAAGCAAAGAAGCAGAAAGGAAAAAGGCAAGTCAAAAAGAAAAAAGGCAAAAAGGAATAAAGGCAGGAAAAAAGGCAAAAAGGCAAAGAAAAAGGCAAAGAGGGAAAAGTCAAAAAGACAAGGCAAAAAGCTAAAACAGAGGGCAAAAAAGGGAAAAGGGAAGGCAAACAGGCAAAAACGCAAGGCAAAAACGCAAGGCAAAAGGACAAAAAGATAAGGCAAATGGAAAAAAGGCAATGAGGCAAAAAGTTCAAAGTCAAGGAAAAAAGTTAAAATGCAAGGTAAAAAGGGAAAAGGCAAAAAGGCAAGGCAATAGGTTAAAAAGGCAAAAAGACAAGGAAAAAAGGCAAAAAGGCAAGGCAAAAGGACAAAAAGGCATAAAGATAAGGCAAGTGGAAAAAAGGCTAAGAGGCAAAATGTCAAAATCCAAGGCAAAAAGGTAAAATGCAAGGCAAAAAGAGAAAAGGCAAAAAGGAAAGGCAATACAGTTAAAAGGCAAAAAGGGAAGGCAAACTGGTAAAAAGACAAAAAGGTAAGTCATAAAGGCAAAAAGGCAAGGTTACAAGGGAAAAAGTCAAGGCCAAAAGGCACAAAGGGAAAAAGGCAAAAAGACAAGGGAAAAAGGTAAAAATAGAAAGCAAAAAGTCAAGAAGTCAAAAGGCAAGTCAAGGCAAAAACACAAGCCAAGACAAAAAGACAAAAACGCAAAGCAAGGCAAGGAAAGGAAAAAGACAAAAAGGTAAAAAGGCAAAAAGGCAATGAAAGGAAAGGAATAAAGGCTAGAAGGCAAAGCAAAAAGTCAAAAGGCAATGCAAAAAGGAAAAGAGATAATGCAAAAGTTAAAATGGACAAAAGACAAATATCTAAAAATACAAGGGATAAAGACAAGGCAAAAGAGGAAAAAAGGAAGGCAATATGGTAAAAAGGCAAATAGGGAAGGCAAACGGTTAAAAAGACAAATCATAAAGGTAAAAAGGCTATGAAAAAGGCAAGGTAAAAAGGCTATGAAAAAGGCAAGGTAAAAAGGGAAAAAGTTAAGGCAAATAGGCAAGACAAAAAGCAAAAAGGCAAGGAAAAAGGCAAAAAGACAAGGAGAAAAGGCAAAAGAGCAAAAAGTCAAAAGGCACGTCAAGACAAAAAGCCAAAACCACAAGGCAAGACAAAAAGGCAAAAATGCAAAGCAAGGAAAGAATAAAGACTAAAAGACAAAGCAAAAAGGCAATGGAAAGTGTAAAAAGAAAAGAAATAAGGCAAAAGTTCAAATGGAAAAAGGCGAGGAAAGAAGGCAAAAAGCCAAAAAGACAAGGGAAAAAGGGAAAAAGGAAAGGCAAAAAGGCAAGGCAAGGCAAGGTAGAAAGGCAAAAAAGTGAAAGGCAGAGGAAAAAGCAAAAAAGGCAAGGAAAAAGAAAAAAGGCAAAAAGGCAAGGCAAAAAGAAATAAAGGCAAGGAAAAAGGCAAAAAGGCAAGGCAAAAGGGCAAAAAGGCAAGGCACTAAGGTAAAAAAGCAAAAAAGGAAGGCAAACCAGTAAAAAGGCAAAAAGGTAAATCATAAAAGCAAAAGGCAATGAAAAAGGTATGGTATAAAGGGAAAAAGTCAAAGAAAAAAGCAAGGCAAAAGGCAAAAAAGACAAGGGAAAAAGGCAAAAAGACAAGGAAAAAAGGCAAAAGGCAAGTCAAGACAAAAAGGCAAAAACACAAGACAAGACAAAAAGGCAAAAATGCAAAGTGAGGCAAGGCAAGGATAAAGGAAAAAGGGAAAAAGACAATGCAAGGAAAGGAATAAAGGCTAAAAGACAAAGCAAAATGCAAAAAGGCAATGAAAAATGCTAAAAGGAAAAGAGATAAGGCAAAATTTAAAATGGAAAAAAGGCAACAAAAAAAGGCAAACAGCAAAAAGACAAGGGAAAAAGGCAAAAAGGCACAACAAAAAGGCAAGGCGAGGCAAGATAAAAAGGCAAAAAAGCAAAAAGTCTAAGCAAAAAAGCAGAAAGGGAAAAAAGAATAAAGGTAAGGCAAAAAGGCAAGACAAAGAGGCAAAGAGGCAAGGCAACATGGTAAAAAGGCAAAAAGGGAAGGCAAACCAGTAAAAAGGCAAACAGGTAAATCATAAAGACAAAAAGGCAAGGTAAAAAGGGAAAAAGTCAAAGCAAAAAGGCAAGACAAAAGGCAAAAAGGAAAGGAAAAAAGGGAAAAAGGCAAAGAGACAAGGGAAAAGGGCAAAAAGACCAGGAAAAAGGATAAAAGACAAGGGAAAAGGCAAAAAGGGAAAAAAGCAAGGTAAAAAAAAGACCAAAAGGCAAGGCAATAAGGAATAAAGGCAGGAAAAAATGCAAAAAGGCAAGGCAAAAAGGCAAGGCAAGGCAAAAAGGAAAAAGGCAAAGCAAAAAGGCAAAAAAGCAAATAGGAAAAAAGGCAAGGCAAAAAGAAAAAAAGCAAAAGGCAAGGCAAAAAGGAATAAAGGAAAGGAAAAACACAAAAAGATAAGACAAAAAGGAAAAAAGGCAAAGAGGAAAAATGTCAAAAAGAGAAGGCAAAAAGCTAAAACGGAATGCAAAAAGGGAAAAAAGGCAAGGCAAAAAGGTAAGGCAAAAAAACAAAAAAGCAAAAAGATAAGGCAGATGGAAAAAAGGCAAAGATGCAAAAAGTCAAAAGGCAAGGCGAGAGGTAAAATGCAAAGCAAAAAGGGAAAAGGCAAAAAGACAAGAGAAAAAGGCAAAAAGGCAAGGAAATATGGTAAAAAGGCAAAAAATCAAGTCATAAAGACAAAAAGACAATGAAAAAGGCAATGTTAAAAGAGAAAAAGTCAAGGCAAAAAGGTAACACAAAAGGCAAAAGGGAAAGGGAAAAAGACAAAAAACAAGGAAAAAGGCAAAAACAGAAGGCAAGACAAAAAAGCAAAAATGCAAAACAAGGCGTGTTCGGGGGGCCGCGGGCGTTTGCCCGTGCAGTGTCTTCCGCGTGGGCATCCCCCTGTGCACCGCGGGGTGCCGTGGTGCGTCGCGTCGGCACCGCACGGAGTGCCTGCCGTGCCCGTGGGTGGCGCGGGCGCACTGTGCGTCCACGTCCGTCTGAGCGTGCGAGTGTGGCACGGCGGCTTAGGGACGTCACGCTTGTGCACGGTGCTGGAGGTGCTCGTACATTCGCTTCGTCCGCCCGTGTTTTGGGTGCTCAGTCTGTCCGCATGTGTCGCCGGCTGTGTCTCTGAGCCCGCGTGACACCTGCTTGTGGGTGCCACGTGTACAGGGCCACATCCGTGTCCGCATCCCCGAGCATCCCGTGCAGCGCGTGCACATGCGGACCGTGCCTGCATGCTCCGTGTATCGTGTGCGCGGGGGTGACGTGTGTCTGCATTCCCACGTGTTCCGCCTGCCCGCGTCTACCTCTGCATCTCCTGAGCGTTCCATTCGTGCATCTGCTGTGTGCGTGTGTCTCCGTGTTTCCGCGTGCTCCAGGCGTTCATCCATGTCTCCAGAGGACACTCTGCGGGGCGTGTATGCAAGCCCATGCGCGCGGGAGCATTTCCGTCCTTCCGTCCGTCCTCCTCCTCCTCCTCCGCTCCCCACCCCCCACAGCCCCCCACCGCCCCCACCACCTCCACCATCTCCAAACCTCTTCCCCGCCTGGTGGGTGCCACCTGGCGGCCACATTGGGCTGGATCTGGATATCACCAGCATGGGGCCGACGGAAAGGGCGCAGGCTGGGTGGGGTTGGGGGTGAGGGTGGGCGGTGGAGGGGGGTGGCGCCAGTGGTCCTCGACGGCGGCGGGGCTAGCACCGCCAGCATGTGCCCCTCCGGTTTCAGTCGGGACCGCCTCCGTGACATCGAAGAGAGTTTCCCCATCCGTCCAAGGGCGCAGGGGTTCGAACGACCGAGGGTGCCATCGTCCCTCGAGGACCGCCTTTGGGTGGCGCACACACTCGGAGACGTCCTGTCTCAACTGAAAGGAGTCAGTGGAGTAGAAACCGCAGCCCTCGAGGCAGCTACCTAACACCGGGTGCGTGCGCACGGACCCGCCCAGGGGGGCGTGTACCGGCGCAGGTGCACCTGTATGCGCATACTCACCTACGCACGTGTTCCTGCGCGAGTACGCACGGGCAGGCACATGCGTACGAGTACGCACATGTGGACGCACCGTCTCCGCACAGGCGCGTGTACGTGCCTGCGTGTCCGTATCTGCAGCCATGTTCGTGCGCACGTACGCGCCTACCACTCTTTTCTACCTAACGCTGTCACTGGGGTGGCTCAACATCGAGGTACTCCTCTTCCTCACACTCTCCCTCCCTCTCCCTCTCCGTCTTCCTTTCCATCTACCTCTCTCTCTCTTTCCTTCCTTTTCTGAAACCGGGTTTTCCTCTCCGAGAGCCGTTCAGCTCCTCAGGCGAAACCAACTCACCGAGTACTGGAGACCGAGTGCAAAGACGGAGCCCTGCGGCGTGGCGGCTCGGAGCTCAGCTGCCAACTGAAACGTCGGCGGTTCAGATCCACCGGCTGCTCCTCTGGAAGCCCGTGGGGTGGATCGACTCTCTCCCCTAGGGTCGCTCCGAGTCCCGACCCGCTCGATGGCAAGCGAGGGCAGCAGTGCAGAGAGTTATCTAAACAGAAATGAGAATGATGACGAACGTGAGTCTTCACTGCCATGCCCTACTCCCCACGCGAGCACCGTTCAAACTCGGGTGTTTCTCTCCATGTGGGAGGTTTCCCCCGACTGAGAAAAAATAAACCGCCCCCAAGGACGGCCTGCGTTTAGAGCCCCTTCATAGTAGCGCATCTTCACGGGACGACGGCATGCGCACCCATCACCCGCTTTCCGGAAAGATCCCCCTGTAGAGAGTCGCGAACACGGGCGAAGACGGAAGAGTCCACGTACCCGTCACCTAAGTTCAGCCATCGTCCAATTTGAAACCGGTGCCTTCCCGGCCCCATCTTCCCGTCGATTGAAGCCTCCCGGGGATGGGATGTCTTCCACCCAAACCAGCCTACTGTACCCTTCCCCTCCTACATATCTCAGGAGGTCCCTCGGACAGGGAGTGACCCGTCAGATGTCCAGTCCGCCGTGAGCTTTCCACGACGACGGTCGGTCGGGTCCGAGCACGGCACGAACTTCACACACCTTGTTCCTCCCGCTTCCCAGGAGGCGTTCGTGGCATGGTAACGCGTGCAACGTGGGAACGGCGACACTACCCTTGGCCTTACAACCCCCCCAAGCTGAATATGGCCCCGGCCTTCACCTCGGGCTGAGTTGGGGGGTGGGGGTCGGGCAGGGGGATCGGCAACAGCGGCCCTTGTCGGCAGGCGGCGCTAGCGCCACTGGGGTGCAGCCTTATGGTTTCTGTTGCGATTCTCCCCGTGGGCGCGGAGACAAGCTTCTCCATCCGGCCAAGGGGGCTCCCGTTCGATGGACCGAGGGTGACGACGCGGGCTTGCCGTCCGCCTGAGCGAGCGTGCAGATACACGCACGCAAGCAGGCACAGACACGCGCAGACGTGCACAGATGCACGCACAGACGCATATGCTCAGACATACACTCATGCACAGACACGCACACACACGCACGCACGCACACGCAGACGCGCACTCATATCCACTCAGACACGCACGCACACAAAGATGCACACACGGACGTGTGAGCACGCATACACAGGTACAGGAGCACACACAGACACGCGCAGACGTGCGCAGACGCACGCACACAGGGCACGCACGTGCACAGAGATGCACTCACACGCAGAGACACGCACACACGCACACACAGATGCACACACACAGACACGGACTCACATCCACAGGCGTGCACACACAGACACACACACGGACTTGCCCACATATGTGCACACAGATGTGCACACAGATACGCAGATGTGCTCAGACACGTACACACAGACATGCACATGCACACACACGCAGGCGCACACGCACAGACACGCACTCACACCCACCCAGACGCACACTCACACCCACACAGATGCACACAGGCACACACACGGGCACGCACGCACACACGCACACACACAGTCACGCACACACACGCAGATGCTCACACACAGGCACACACAAGCACAGATGCGCACGCACATGCACACGCACAGATGAGCGCACACACAGACACGCACATGGGGACGCACACAGACCTGCGTGCACACATGCACACACGCAGAGCCACGCACACACACAGACGCGTGCACACACAGGGACACGCACACACACAGATGCGCGCTCAGACACACGCACACACGCGTGCACACACACGCACGCACCAGGGCACCCGGAACGTTTGCCAAATCCCCGCCCCCCTCAGCACCCCAGGCCCCGGCCCCAACGCGCATGGTTCCCCACCGCCCCACCCTCCTACTCCCCCACCGCCCCACTCTCGGTCCCCTACCCCCAACCCCCCTCCGGCCCTCCACCCCCCATGACTCAGCACGCCCTCCTGTCCGCCCGCGCTCTCATGCTCGCGACGCCGACTCACCCCGCTCCCTTTCCCCCCGCCCCGGAGACGCCACCTTCCCGAGTCCGCCCGCGAGCCTGGAGACCACTCACTCAGGCGGAGCCTCCTGAGAGCCTCTGGTTGGGCGTTCGCGGCCGGGCCGCCGAGCCTCTGCTAGACCTAAGTCGGGCCTCCCTCGGTGAGATGTTTTCCGCAGTCGGACCGGGGGGCCCAGAGCCCATCCGTACCAGCTTTGGGAAGGAGTTCCCGGCTGCCCCCCCATTTGTCCGCCGGCGTCGCGGAAGGATGAAAAGCAGTGAGGAAGAACGCTCTCAGTGGTGGCCGTGGTTTTCTCTTGTGACGAGGATGCCGGCAAACGCATGGCTCCCCCCCTCCCTCGGAACGCAATTTGCCCGTTCAACCTGCTTCACGCCTACCGTTGGCTCGGCAACAGGGACGACGGGGAAAAACGTTTCCCAGTCTGCCTGCTGTGCCACGCGGGAACTCAAAGAACGAGGAGGAAAACCTCATCTCGTTTCGTTTGTCGCGTCCGTCCAAAGGATACGGATCGGAGAACACCTGCCCATCCCACACTTGGGACGTGCTCTCCCTCCCGCCCCCGGTGGACGCTCATCCCCTTGGGCGCCTACCCGTTTGGCCCTTTCAGTGGCGCGCGCCCCATGACGCTCCTGAGAGGTTTCCCCGGAGGCCTAGGCGAGTCTGTCCCCTCCCCCACCCCCAAGCCCTGGCAGGTGCCCAGGTGGACCTGGTTCCGCCCCGCCGCCCTTCGCTCCAGTTGTTGGCCGTCACCTTGCGGCCGCTTCTATATCGTTCCCCTCTGGAGCTCTGCGGCGCCAACGAGATGGGAAGCGATCCCAGCGAACGCGCACAGGCCACGGCAGCCCAGGGCCTCCGCTCAATTTCCCTGAGTCCGGCCTGTCTCCCTGGGTCCTCCCTCCCAGGGCCCCCCCGAGTGGTTTGCCCGCCCACCCACCTGCTCGCCTGCCTGCCTCCCAACGAGAGGGGATCTCTATCCGGACACACCGGCTGGCCGGCATGGTGCTCCAGGGCTCCAGCGGGGTAGACAGGATCTTCCTGGCTGAGGGGTGAAATGGCCCGGCTGGGTGGATCCCCTTGGATTGGAACTTTGGGAGATGGAGCCAAGATGGTGGAATAGACTGACGCTTCCGCCTAGCCCTCTTTACAACAAAGACCTGAAAAAACAAGTGAACGAGTATATTTGTGACAAGCTGGAAGTCCTCATCATCAAAGGCAAGCTTAGACAACGCACTGAGGGGCAGGAGGAGGAAGAGACCTTTCAGAAGCAGAGAGGGTTTACCGGACCTGCATCGCGGGAAGCCCTCAGGCACCATTCCCAGAACGGCTGCTGCAGCGGGCTGGTACTATAATTTCACTGCTGTTTCGTCAGGGAGAAGCAGCCAGTCACACAGCCTACTCACACCTCCAGAACCTGAGGAGAACGGAACTCTCAGCAAAAGCTAAGTACTAGCGTATATTTTACCGCACCCCTCCACCCCCAAGCCGGCTTCAATGGTTGAATCTCTGGGCCTGATATTGCCCTGTTGAGCACCTAGAGCCATCCTTCTGGCCTTGGGGAAAGAAAAAATGTGTAATGGGGGAAAAGATAATTTGCTAGTCCGTTAACCAGGGGAGCTCAGGACAGAAGAGGCTGCTGTCCAGGCATCAACCGTCCATGGTCCTTGAGCACCTTTCCCTTCTGCATGGACCTGTGTGGGCCTATTTCAGGAGAATAGGCCCTTGTTGGCAAACTGCAGCCATTTCAGCTGTGCAGTGGAAAGGTGGGTGTTTGACATTTGGCATTGCTTTCTGTATTAAACAAGGTGTCCTCACCTACCCACATCAGGTACCTAAAAACTGGTACCTAAGGACTGGTAATTCCACTCAGATCACCCAGCCACCCACGACAGGGGTCCAGAGATAGCTGGTATCTCCCAGTCCTTACAACCAAAAACTTTGGGTGCCCATGGTTCATCTGCAGAACCCACCCCCCAGGATGCTCTAGTTAATACAGACACGTTTTCCTCAGAGTAAATCGGGGGTCGGTTCTCAGCCCCCTGCCTTGTTCAGAGCACGACCCCCTGCTGCAATCAGATACCGGTATATACACGGATCACCCCTGCCCCTGTAAGACTGTAGGACAGAGCCTGTACCACACACTTGATATCAGCTACCTGGAAACCTGAGCTGAATTCATACAAGAAAACTGACTGGACTCCTAGACTGATATACCTGATCACGGCTCTAGCCAGCTGGGGACAGGACCCCAGAGCTTCAAAGGTGAAAATAATAAAGCTAGCTCACTCAAGCAACCCATAGGGGTATACCAAAACAAAACAAAGCAAACAGCTATGATGCAGTAAGCAAGCATAAACTAATACAATAACTTATAGATGGCTTGGAGACAACAGTCAATATCAAGTCACATAAAGAAACAGACCATGATCACCTCAACAGACTCTCAAAACAAAGTATCCAGGGATCTTCTAGATGAAAATGTATTCCTGGAATTACCAGAGGCACAATACAAAATTTAATATACAGGACCCTTCAAGTCATCAGGAAGTAATCAATATGCAGAACAAGCCAAGGAACACACAGATAAAGCAATTGAAGAAATTAGAAAGATTATTCAGGAACATAATGAAAAGTTTAATAAGCTGGAAAAATCCATAGACAGGCAGCAATCAGAAATTCAGAAGAGTAACAATAAATTTAAAGAATTAGACAACTCAATAGAAAGTCAGAGGAGCAAAATTGAGCAAGTAGAAGCTAGAATTTGTGAACTGGAAGATAAATCACTTATCACTAATATATTTGGAGAAAAATCAGATAAGAGAATTAAAAGAAATCAAGAAACCTTAAGAATCATGTGGGACTCTATCAAGAGAAATAACCTACGAGTGATTGGAGTAGCAGACAGGGAGGGATAACAGAAAATACAGAGAAAATTATTGAAGGTTTGACAGAATACTTCCCTAATATTGTGAAATATGAGAAGATATCTATCCAACATGCTCATCAAACTCCACATAAGGTAGATTTTAAAAGAGAGTGACCAGGATGTATTATAATCAAGCTTGCCAAAGCCAAAGATAAAGAAACAATTATAAGAGCAGCAAGGGATAAAAAAAAAGTCAACTACAAGGGAGAGCCAATGAGAATAAGCTCGGACTACTTGGCAGAAACCACGCAGGCAAGAAAACAATGGGATGACATATTTAAAAAATTGAAGGAAAAAATTGTCTGCCAAGAATCATATATCCAGTAAAACTGTCTCTTAATATGAAGGTGAAATTAAGACATTCCCAGATAAACAGAAGTTCAAGGAATTTGTAAAAACTAAACCGAAACTACAAAAAATACTATAGGGAGTTCTTTGGCTAGAAAATCAATAACATCACGTATCAACTCAAGACTAGAACACTGGGCAGAACAACCAGAAGTCAACCCAGAGAGGAAAATTCAAAAAAACAATGTAAGTTTAAAACAAAAGCACAAAACAGAGTAACAGCGATGTTTTTGTATAAAACAAGACAACGTTAGAATAATAAACGGGAACTAAAAAATGTATTCATACACCTTCCATACGGAGAGAAAAACATGGCGATACAAAAAAGTAGTTTTTAAATTTAGAAAGACGGGTAAATAATAACGTAACCACGAAGCAGACAAACTATTCTCATCGACATAAAATGCAAGGGAAAAAGAAACGCACCAGAAACAAAATCAACAAAAAATACGAAGAAAGCACAACATACAAAGAAAATCCGCGTGGAATATAAAATTAAGTGGGAAAAAAAACATGTTCGGCGGTGGTGCTGGTGGTGTTAGTTGGTGGGCGGCCGGGCGGCCGGGCGGCCAGGCGCCCGGCGGTGCGCCCTCGCCGGCCGCCGATCCGGATTCGTCCCTCTGTCGCCTGCGCCGGGTGTCGGCTGCCACCTGGCGGCAGCTTTTATATCGTTTTCCTCCGGAGCTCCGGCGCCGACGACGTGGGATGCGATGTGGCTGCGCTGGACGAGGCGACGTTCCAGGACGCCCCCGGCGTCGGCACGATCTTCCCGGTCTCGGTGGGGCGTCGTCACCAGACCCATGTCCCGGGATTGGGCCTGCAGGTTAAACGGTGTGGGGTGGTCTCTGCCGCATTAGTCACTGCTTTATGGATGAGACGTTTTCAGCTGCTCGACCGGGTCAACCAGTCCACGCCGGCTCATCCACCTCCCCATGTTTCCGCATACTGAACGTTACAGGAACGAGATGGTTCAGGAAAACGAGTGGAAAAAAGCATGCTAAGAACTTTCACGTGTTTTTTTCCGCATGACCGTCTCGTCGCCGGTCTATGTGGTGTAAATATGCTGTGCCCTATATAAACACCACGTGCTCGCTCGCGCGGGTCCCGGATCGTCAGAAGAGTTAAACCTCCCGAGAATATTTTTGCAAGTCCTGCTTCGTGGGTCCCCGGGGCAACCCTGTCTGCCCATTGGTGGCCTTTAAGGGTGCTGTTCTCCATCTGGTCCTAAAGCACGTGTGTTCGTGCGTGGCTCGTACTTTTGGAACGGTCCCACTTTCTGGAATTTTTTCTAAAGTTTTTTTGCTGGGGGGTTATTTCAAGCGTTCACTGTTGGTGCAGTCTTCCCGTGGCGCGCACAAGCAATCACTCTAGCGGTTGCACGGTCCCGGCCGGCTCCATCACACTGTCTCGTGCATCGACCAGAGTACCCTTGGATCTCCGGGGCTGCGAGAGATGGGGTCGTGTTACCCCGCGATGTATGAGGAGCAGTTCCTTTAGAACGGTGTGACGCGGGTGCGTGTCTTGCCGTGAGTTGCTTTGTTTCTTATACTGTAAATACGCGGTTTGGTTCACGAGATAGCTACCGTTATGCTCTGCTTGTAGGGTGACTGTTGTCAAATAACACATGATTCTGGGTTTTGAGTCCACGGGCCACCGATTTCCCACGTTGATGTGCTGCCTGTTTGAAGGCGTACCTGGTGCATTTGTGCCATCTTTTGTGCTTTTAGTTATACGATGCTTCCATCTTCCCTGGGTTCCCGTGACCGACCGCGGTGTTGTGACCACGGTGTGAGTCGTCTAAATGGCATGCTCCCTTCTGAAAGCAATGTGTGGTTTCCACAATATTCATACCATCTTGCATTTTTTTTTTTTTGTTCCTTTCATGTCAGGTGTTCACTCACTGGAGCTTTTTCGGCCGCTTTCCTACAGCATGTGATTGGAGAGCGGGGAAGAACGTAATCCCTACAAAAACCTTCTAGCCCACTACTAGCCATGCTCGTTTTGTGTGTTTTTTGCTGTGCGTTTTTTGATTTCATCACTGTAGCGAGCTGTCCCAGTCCGGGTTTAATCTGCGGACGACGAGGCACTTTCGTTGTTTACCCAGAGTACGAATGCCCCGTGCCCGTGAGACGGTGTGTTTTCTCGTCTCTGAGGAGAAAAAAAATGACTTTTGGAGCCGATACTGTTGCAGTGATTTGTCCTTGCTTGCAAAGGTGGTGGGTGGAGACGGGCTTGCGTTTTTTTTTTAACAAAACCTGATGAGCAATGAAACAGGAGTTTCTCTTCCTAGCTGTGAAAGAGAGCTGTGTTGAGTTTATTTTCTGGAAGCGGTATGGCACAGACCTCTACATTCTTCTGGACATTGAGTGTTTTGCATGGTACGAGGTGGTGGTCGATGGAGGGGGAGGCTCTCTCCTTAGTAAAGCGTTCTTTTATATGTCTTTGACAGTGTTTTACGGGCTTTGCAAGCCGTTGCCAAACGCCTTACACAATGTGTTAGTGGTTCGTACGCAGGGCTCCTCTAATTTGCGGGAGCAGTCTGCTGGCGCAGTGTGGATGACGAGGAGCACTCTCCGCCTATTGTTATCACTAGACACGCCCTTTGAGCTGTTGGAGGGGCTTGCCAGTCAACCAGCTGGCATCATATAGTGGGAATATGAGTGTGCCTCTGTAGTTTTCCAATCACCACGTTCCAGGACGGAAGATGTGGGTCCGCCGTGGAAACACATATAATGTTTTGTAGTTCTCTGCCTACAAACACCTGGTGCTCAACGTGCTGGAGGAGGAAAGGTGCGGGTTGCTTAGGATGTGCACTTACTGACGTGGCCATAGGCTAGATGAATAGATATATGAAGCGTTCTCTGAAGCACCTGTTGCTTCAGTCGTTTACTCTTGTTCAGGGGGAGTGCACGCATGCCTCCTGGCTTGGTAGAAAGAACACCTTCACAATGTTGGTGTAGCCAAGAGAGACAAGACTTGTCCTCTCGTGACGTACTCCTGGACCAGGCTTGCTCCCATGTGTGGTGGGGTCTTTGGGGGTATGTGGCCATGGAATGCACAACGGTCGCTCCTGTTGGGATAGAGGTGTCTGTGGCCTTCAGTGACCGGGGGTAGTCGTTGAATTCTGGCTCCCCATGTGCCTCTGCCATTAGTGTCTGCACCTCCCCCACCCACTGCAGTCTTCTGTCTGGCCCTCTTTGCACATGTTAGCACCCCACCCAGGGCCCCAACTCGCTTGATACTTTCATTCTGCTTTTCACCCCCCAACACCTGTAGATGCAAAGACATAGGAGGGAGTTGTCAGAGATGTCGTGATGGCTCCGTTGGCGCTGTACTCCTGAGTTTGCCAGGAGCCTGGGGACCAATCGCTAATGATGTCATGTCTGTGAGTCACTGGGTGGCTGTGTGTGGTTGCTTGTGCGTATGCTAAATTTTGCTGTCTGGTGTTGCTCCCCAGATCTTTGCAAGGCATCCCCACTCAGCAACTCTTGCCTTTCTGTCTCTGGATGTGTTCATTCTCTGAAATCTCTTCCTTCTCGCCCTGAGTCACTTCACAGCTTGGAGTGCCTGGCAGAGTGCCTAGAGTGGAAAGAGCAAAAGGGGAAGGCACCTGGCTGTACTGGTTGTGCATGGGCAGAGAAGATCTGGTAGTGTAGGTGGAAGGTCTAGAGAGTCATTGATTGGGGAGATACATCAGGGGTGGACCCTGGCCAGGTGAAGCAGGCTGAAATGTGGCAGACTCTCCGGAGATGACGAATTCCCCTGATAACATTGTTTGCAAATATCTGGCTGAGTGCCATGGACAGGGAACATTGACACATACCTGCCAGATGCCTACCCTGGGTCTGGAGAGTCCACCCTGGTCTCCACCGAGTCATCTCAGCACACACTTTGCCTGCACGCATGGAATTTGCCTAATTTCATGAATGCCTTCTAGGAACACAGGTTGTCACTCAGCCAAAGGAGAGCAGAGACACAGTCAACCGAAGCCCCTATTTTCAAGTTTTTGCCCTTGGTTGGTCCACAACCCCTGGTGGCACACTGCATGTGTGTCACTTCTCTGAAGACAAGGCCCAAATCTGGGAGTCCAGGGCCCCACCAGTCCAGAGTCTATGGATGGTGGCATACATATGTCTTTGCCACATACAGGAGGGAGCTCTGGGCCCTAGACTGGCTCTACAGTTCCACAACCTCATGTATTTTCCATAACATTTGGCCCCTCCCCTGGGGAGTGTGTGTTCTCTCGTTACATTTCTCTAACCACTGTGAATGTGCCACCTGCAGATGCCTGTGCGTGGACATCAACATCACTGGCTGCAGTGTCACAGGTCACTAGGTGTCTAGGCTCAGGCTGACCTTGGCTGTCTTCTACCCAGGAAGGAGCCTAATCCTTCAAAGGAAATGAGGGCACATGGTCACGGACCTACAGTCTTTCTTTCATCCACACAGCAGGGGAGGTGAGGGCAAAGAGGCCAGGTAGGCCAGGTGAAGGCTGAGTGGGGGGGCCTAAGGCTTCTTTCCCAAACACCATGGAGACAGCCACCGGAAGGCTGGTTGGAACTTCTGATGGGGATGGGTCACAAACACTGAGCCAATAGGAGAGGTCCAGCCTAACTGGCAAGTCCTCCAGAGCCCTCCATTTTACCCATGGACACACAATGGACCCTTGTGTCTTAGGCCCCAAAGTCGAGGGCACCCAGGGAACAACTTCACAGTAGGCAACCCCTGATGTTGACATGTTCGAACCAATAGGCCAGCAGGCAGGGTACCTCCTTTCCACTTATGCTAGGGTATCAGTAGGCAAGGTGCCCTTCCTCAGTATCTATGGCCCCTCTCTGGATGTGTTCATTCGGAGAAATTTCTTCATTCTTCCCCTAAGACACAAGTGTGAGGGGCCTGAGAGACAGCCTGGAGATGAAATGGGGGAGGCTTCTGGCTGCGTCACTTCCCCGTGGGCAGACAATAGCAGGTAGTCTCTCTGGAAGGTCTTAGCTTCTGTTGATTGACATGGGCAATACAGTAGGGATGGACCCTGGCCAGGTGGAGCTTGTGGGCAGATGCAACCCCTCTGGCGATGAATAACTCTGCTGCTGCTTTGTAGGATGAAAACCTCCCCCTGCCAACTGGAATGGGCAGAGAACTTTGACCCACACCTGCCATGGGGCTTTCCTGGGTTTGAAGACCGTACTTGGGCCTATTCTTGCCTATGGGGTTCATCTATTCAGGCCTATTCTGGCCTGCAGTACTCTGTTCTCCCCTATTCTTGCTCTGGGAATGTCCATTAGGGCTATTCTCGCCTCTGAGACCCCTGAGCATTTTTGGCCTCTGAGACTCTCCGTTCAGGTCTGTTCTTGAGCGGGTCTCTAATGAAGTGTATTCTTGCCTACAGGACTCCTCTATTTGGGCCTATTCTGGCCACCAGGAATCTCCATTCGGTCCTATTCTCGCCTGTGGGACTGTCCGTTTGGGCCTTTCTGGCGTTCCGGACTCTGGGCCTGTTTATTGCCTGTTGGATTCTCCATTTGGGCCTGTTCTTGTCCTGGGGGCTCTGTTCTGGCCTCTTGCCTCACGGTTCCTCTACTCGCACCTATTCTTGCTTGCGGGCCTCTGGGCCTACTCTTACCTCCTAGAATCTCTGTTCGGGCCTATTCTTACCTCCGGGTCTCTCCCTTTGGGACTATTACCTGCAGAACTCCGTTCGGGCTTATGCTGGCCTCCGTGATTCTTAGTTTGGGTGTATGCTATCATTCTGGACTTCCCTTCAGGCCTATTCGCGCCAGTGGGACTCTCCGTTCACGCCAAATCTTGCCTCCAGGACTCTGCGTTTGGGCCTATTTTTGCCAGCAGGACTCTATTCAGGCCTATTCTTGTCTACAGGGCTCCTCTATTTGGGTGTATTCTTGCAGGCAGGGATCTCCATTTGAGTCTATTCTTCACTTTGGGACTCTATTGCGGCCTATTCTTGCTTACAGGGCCCCTTTATTCGGGCCTATTCTGTTCTGCAGCACTCTCCATTTGTTCCTATTTGTGTCTGCGGGTTTGTCCGTTCGGGCCTATTCTCCCGGCAAGACACTCTGTTCAGGCGTTTCTCGCCTCCCACACTCTCCGTTCGTGCCTATTCTTTGAAGTGGATCTCTAATCGGGCCTATTCTTCCTACGTGGCTCCTATATTCGGGCCTATTCTGGCCTGGTGGACTCTCCGTTTGGGCCTATTCTCACTTCTGGGACTCTCAGGGCCTATGTTGGCCTGCGGGTTTCTCAGCTTGGGCATATTCTCGCCTCCAGGACTTCCCTTCGGCCTATTTTGGCCTTTGGCGCTCTGTTCGTGCCTAGTGCCTGTGGATTCTCCCTCCAGACCTATTTTTGCCGGGGGGACTCTGTGCGGGCCTCTTCTTGTCTGCACAGCTCCCCTACTTTGGGTCTCTGATTGCCTGTGGGACCCTGTGCAGGCCTGTTCTGGCCTGCTAGACTCTCCATTCGCGCATATTCTGGCCTTCTGGACTCTCCTTTTGGTTCTATTCTTGTCTGCAGGACTCTATTCGAGCCTATGCTGGCCTATGGGGTTCTCGGTTTGGGTGTATTCTCGCCTGTGGGACTTCTGTTCAAACCTATTCTGGCCTCTGGGACTCTCCGTTTGGACCAATTCTTGTCTCCAGAACTCTATTTGGGCTTTTTCTTGCCTCCGGGACTGTGTTCTGGCCAATTGTTGCCTCCTGGCCTCCTCTATTTGGGTGTATTCTTGCCTGGCGGACTCTGTTCGGTCCTATTTCGAGCCTGTGAGACTCTCTGTTCAGGCCTATTCTTGCCTCCGGGACGCTCCACTCGGGCCTACTGTTACCTGCAGGACTTTTCTTTCGGGCTTCGCCTTACCTCTGGTGCTCCTGTATTCGCGCAAGTTCTTGCTTCCGGGGCTCCACGATTCGGGCTTGTTTGTGAGTACGGGGCTCCTTTATTCGGGCCTGGTTTTCCATGCGGGGCTCCGCTATGCGGGGCCCATGAGGGCTACACTATACGACTGTACAATGCAGAATATAGATTATAGAGCAGAGAAATACAGAAAATACGATGTAGAGTACAGAATAAAAAATACAGAATGAAGAGTGTGGATTACAGATTACAGGATATAGAAAATTCTGGAATGTAGGAAGTAGAATATAGAAGAATATATGTGTAATAGAAGAATGCAGAATGGAGGATATAGAATATGGAACATGGAATATACCACGCAGAGAAATGGAAATAGTAGAACATAGAACTTTGAATATATAACATATAATACAGAGAATGGAACATAGAAGCTGAATTATGGAAGAATATAGAAATAGAAATATAAGAGAATATATAGAACACCAGGATTTTATAAATGATACGATATAGAAAATAATGGAATAGACTGTACCACATAAAATATAGAGTATAGGAGAACAGTATATAGAATATGTTGTACATTTTGTATTGTTCTGTATTTTGTATTCTAAGTTTATATTCTATTTCTGTATTCTGTATTCTTTATCCTATATTCTTCTGTATGTATATTCTACATTCTTTATTCCAAACCCTCTACACCATGTTCTATTTTCAAAGTTCTTTTATATTCTCTCTTCAGTGTTCTATATTCTATATTGCATATTTCATATTCCATTATTTTATATTGTACAAACTGCACTCTATATTTTAAGTTCTTCCACATTCTGTATTCTTTATTCTACATCCTAAATTGTTTTATGTTCTTTCATATTCTTCTATTTTCTGTTTTTCTGTATACTATATTTTCCTGTAATCTTTATTCCATATTCTAATTTATTACTTCTACATTCTATATTCTTCTACATTCCGTATTCTATATTCTTCTAAATTTTATATTCCCTATTTTACATTCAATACTCTATATTCCATTGTCTTCTGTATTCTATAACCTATATTCTTCTATATTCTGTGTTCTCTATACTTTAATGATTGTATTCTATATTCTATGTTCTTTATTCTCATTAATATTCTGTATTTTCTATATTTTATGTTGCATACTCTTCTCTATTCCATGTTCTTTTTCCATATTCTATATTTTTCTATATAGTTTTCTGTATTCTATATTCTACATTCTATAATCTATATTCTTCTAAAGTCTGGATAATATATTCTATCTTCTGTATTCTGTATTTTACATTCTAAATTCTATATTCCATACTCTTCTATATAATTTCTATTCTCTATATTATGTATTTTTCATTCTCTATTCTGTATTCTACATTCTATATTCTAAATTCTTTTTCTATATTCTACTGTCTGTATTCTATATTCACTTTTTTCTGTATTCTGTATTTTTTATAATTTTCTGTATTCTATATTCCATATTGCATATTCTGTATACTATATTCTACATTCTATATTCTCATATTCATCTTCTATATTCTATAGTCTATATTTCTACATTCTATATTCCAGAATCTTCTAGTTTCTATAATCTATACTCTTCTATATTCTATGTTCTTTATTCTATATTTTATATTCTACATTTTGTATTCTACTTTGCACTTACTCTATTCTATATTTATCTCTATTCTTTATTTTTCTATATTCTCTAGTCCATAGTCTGTATTCTATATTCCATATTCTATGTTCTATTCTATGTTCTGTATTCTATATTTTTATATACTATGTTCTTCTGTATTCTACATTCTGTATTCCATATTCTATATTCTATGTTCTGCATTCTATATGCTATATTCTTATATGTTCTGTATTCCATACTTTCCTACATTCTTACTCTACATTCTATATTCTCTTATAATCTATACTACTCTATCTGCTATATTCTGTATTATACATTCTATATTCAAAATTCCACTGTCTACATTCTCTATTATAAAATTTTCAATATTCTTTATTCTTCTCTATTTTCTATTCCATATTCTGTGTTCTCCATTCTACATTCTGTATTCCATTTTCTTCTATATTCTATTCTACATTTTATATTTAAAATTTTCTGAATTCTATATTCTATATTTTATTGTATATTCTACCTTCTAATCTCTATATTCTATAGTCTTCTGTAATCTAATATTCTCTGATACCTCTATTCTACATTCTATATTTTGTAATCTATATTCTTCTACTTTATTCTATATTCTTCAGTAGTGTACACACTATACCCTATATTCCCTATTTGTCAGTATTCTATTTTCTTCTACTTTCTATCTTTATATTCTGTAGTCTGTCATTTATATTCTTTATTCTTCTATATTCTGCATTTTATATCCTATATCTTCTATATTCTAAATTTATGTTCTATGTTTTCCTATATTCTGCATTCTGTATTTTTCAATATTCTATATTCTTCTATAATTATATTCTACATTCTCCTTTTTTCCATATTCCAGTCTTCTATACTCTATATTCTTCTATATTCTCTATTGAATCTTTTATGTTCTATGTTCTTCTATATACTATACTCCTCTATATTCTATAGTCCATATTCTATATTCTACTTTCTAAATTCTTCTATATTCTGTATTTTATATTCTACATTTTTAATTCTATATTCTTCTATGTTCTATATTTTTATATTTTTCCATATTCCAGGTTCTATATTCCATACTCTGTATTCTATATTCAAACTTCTATGTTCTGTATTCTTTATTTATCTATATACTATATTTTTCTGTATGGTATATTCTATGTTCCATATTCTATATTCTATATGCTACATTCTATCTGTATTCTTCTATAATTTACATTCTATATTCCATAATTTTCTGTTCTATAATCTGTATTCTGTAGTCTTTATTCTGTATTTTATATTCTGTATTCTACTTTCTATATTCTAAATTCTGTATTCTATGTTCGACATTATAGAAGAATATAGCATAAAGAATAGAGAATATAGAAGAAAATAGAATATAAATATAGAATACAGAAGAATATAAAATGTAGGATGTAGAATACAGAATAGAGAACGCAAAATGTAGAATGAGCAGTTTCAGAGAATATAGATTATAGAATATAGAAGATTATAAATTATAAAATATAGAAGATTATGGAATAACGAATGTAGAATGTAAAATATAGAATATAGGAGAATAGGGAATATAGAAGAATACAGAATGTTGACTATAGTAGAAAGAATATGGAATATACAAAACATAAAAATATAGTGTATGTAAAAATATAGAAAATAGAAGATTCAATATAGTATATAGAAAAATATAGAATGTAGAATATAGAATACAGAATGTAGAATATAGAAGATTTTAGAATATAGAATGTAGAATACACAATATGGAATAAAGAATACAGAAGAATATAGTATACAGAAAAATATAGAATATAGAACATAGAACATCAAATATAGAATAGAGAGTATGGAATATAGGATATAGGAAAATACAGAATATAGAAAAACATAGAATTTAGAATGTAGAATACGGACTATAGAAGGATATAGTATATAGAACAATATTGAACATAGAATACAGAAGGCAGAATACGGAATAAAAAAGAATATAGAAAATAGTACAATATAGAATATACAAGAATATGGAACATAGAAGAATATAAACAAGAATATAGATTAGAGAATATACATTACAGAAGACTACAGAATATAAAATATCAACGTAAATTTAGAATATAGGAGAATATAGAATATAGAAGGCTATAGAAAATACAAGAAAAAGAATATAGTAGAGAGTAGAATACAAAATATGGAAGAATAGAGAACATAGAAGAATTAGAATATAAAATACAGAAGAATATAGAATATACATTATAGAAGAATATACACAATAGAAGAGTATACAAGACAGAATATAGATTAACAAGAACATAGAATACAGAATTTAGAATATACAAAGTAGAATGTAGAATACTGAATATAAAATATAGAATAAAGACTATAGAATACAGATTATAGAATATAGAAAGTTACATAATGTAGAATGTAAAATACAGAAGAATGTAGAATATAGAAGAATACAGAATGTAGAATATAACATGTACAATATAGAATATGGGACATAGAATATACCATACAGAAAAATATAGTATATAGAAAAATAAAGAATATAGAACACAGAAGTTTGAATATACAATACAGAATACAGAGTATGGACTATAGAACCTAGAATATGGAAAAATATAGAAATAGAATATAAAAGAATATAGAATACAGAATATAGACTATAGAAGAATTTAGAATGTAGAATGTAGAATATGGACTATAGTTTATAGAGGAATACAGTACATAGAAGAACACAGAACATAGAAAATACAATACAGAATATAAAAGAAAAAAGTATGTAGAAGAATCTGGAATATGGAAAATACGAGAATGCAGAATATAATTATAGAAGAATATAGAATACTGAAAAATATAGAATACAGAATATAGGAAAACAGAGCATAAATTTAGAATATAGAAGATACAGCATATAGAATGCAGAATGTAGAAGAATAAAGAATATAGATGACAGACTACAGAATATAGAACATAGAAGAAAATAGAATATTGACAAATAGTGAATATAGGGTATAGGATATACACTACTGAAGAATATAGAATAAAGTAGAAGCATACAGATTACAAAATATAGAAGAATATAGAAGGTAGAATAGAGAATATAAGAGATTATTAGATTACAGAAGAATATAGAATATAGTGATTAGAAGGTAGAATACACAATAAAAATATAGAATATAGAATTCAGAAAAATTTAGAATATAAAATGTAGAACACAGAATATAGAAGAAAATGGAATATAGAATTTAGAAAGGAGAACATATAATATGGAACAGAGTAGAGAAGAATAAAGAATATTGAAAAATTTAGAATAAAGAAAAGAATGTAGACTGTAGAATATTGAGTATAGAATTTAGAATGTACAATATAGAATATAGCAGATAGAAGAACAGAGATTACAACACAATATAGAAAGTAGAATAAGAATGTAGAAAAGTATAGAATACAGAACATAGAAGAATATGGAATGCAGAATGTAGAATATGGAATATAGAATACAGAAGAATATAGGATATAGAACATCGAATATGGAATAGAGAATATAGAAAAATATAGACTAGAGTATGTACAAAGTAGAATACAGAATATAGAATATAAAATATAGATTATAGAATATAGAAGATTCTGGAATATAGAATGTAGAATAAAATATAGAAGATAGAAGATGGAAAATAAGAGAATATAGAATGTAGAATATAGTATACAGAATATGCAATATGGAATATATAAAACAAAAAATAGGATACAGAAAATTGAAAAATATATACAATATAGAAAACAACATTGACTATAGAATACGGACAATGGAATTGAGAAAATATAAAATGTAGAATACAGAATATAAAACAGAATAAAAATACATAATGTAGATAATATACATTATAGAATATAGAAGACTATGGAATATAGACTGTAAAATAGACTGTAGAATGTAAAATACAGAATATACAATATAGAAGAATATATGAGACAGACTATAGAAGAATAGAGTATAAAATGTAGACTATAGAATACAGAAAATTATATAGAAAAATATAGAATATAGAAAAAGAACATTGAATACAGAACACAGAGTATGGAACATAGAATATATAGAGTACAGAAGAATATAGAACATAGAATATAGAATGTAAAGTGCAAAATATAGACTATAAAATAAAGTATAAAGAACACAGAATATAGAAGAATACAGGTTGTAGAATATAGAAGATAATGGAATATAGAATACAGAATATACAATATAGAAGAATATAGAATACAGAACATAGAAGAATATAGAAGGAAGAACTTAGAATATAGAATACAGAAAAATATAGAATATAGAAGAATATGGAAGAACATTGAATAAAGAATTTAGAATGTAGAATACAGAACATAGAATATGGAAGAATTTAAAATATACAATATAGAATATGAAATATAGAATATAGAAGAATATTGTATGTAGAAAAATATAGAATGTAAAAAAATTAGAACATCAAATAGAGAATACAGAGTATGGAATATAGAATGTACAAAAATATAGAATATAGAAGAACATAGATTATAGAATATAAAGAATTTAAAATATAGAATATGGAACATAGAACACTGAAGATAGAATACAGAATATAAAAGAACTTTTAAAATAGAAGAGTATAGTTTATAGAGGATTTGGAATAAAAAAATTATAGAATATACATTATAGAAGAATATAGCATAAAGAATACAGAATATAGAAGAAAATAGAATATAAATTTAGAAATCGAATACTGAAAAATGTACAATGAGAATATAGAATGCAAAACAGAGAATGAAGAATTTAGGAGAATATAGAATATAGAAGATTATAAATTACACAATATAGAAGATTATGGAATATAGAATGTAGAATGTAAAATATAGAATATAGGAGAATATAGAATGTTGAATACAGTAAAAGAATATGGAATACAGAATACACAAAAATATAGTATATGTAAAAATATAGAAAATAGAATGAATATAGAACATAGTATATAGACAAATATAGAATATAGAAGAATATAGAATGTAGCATATAGAATAGAGAAAGTAGACTATAGAAGATTTTAGAATATAGAATGTAGAATGTACAATATGGAATACAGAAGAATATAGTATAGAGAAAAATATAGAATATAGAACATGGAACATCAAATATAGAATAGAGAGTATGGAATATAGGATATAGGAAAATATAGAATATAGAAGAACATAGAATTTAAAATGTGGAATATAGCAGAATTTAGATTATGGAATATAGTATATAGAAAGATATAGTACATAGAAGAATATTGAACATGGAACACAGAACACAGAGGATAGAATATAGAAAATAGTAGAATATAGAATATACTAAGAATATGGAATATAGAAGACTATAAACAAGAATATAGATTATAGAATATACCTTGCAGAATATAGAATACAAAATACAGAAGAATATTGAATATAAATTTAGAAAATAGAAGAATATAGAAGGTTATAGAAAATGCAAGAAAAAGAATATAGTAGAGTGCAGAACACAGAATATTGAAGAATACAGAATATAGAAGAATTAGAATATAGAATACAGAAGAATAGGGAATATATATTATAGAAGAATATACACAATAGAAGAGTATACAATACAGAATATAGATTATAGAAGAACTTAGAATATAGAAAGTAGAATGTAGAATACAGAATATAAAATATGGAATAAAAACTATAGAATATAGAAAAGTGTGGAATGTAGAAAGTAAAATATAGAAGAATATAGAATACAGAATATAGAACATAGAACACAGAATGTAGAATATAGCATATAGAATATGGAGCATAGACTATACCATACAGAAAAATATAGTATATAAATAAATAAAGAATATAGAACATAGAAATTTGAATATACAATATAGAATACAGAGTACGGAATATAGAACCTAGAATATGGAAAAATATAGACATAGAATATAAAAGAATATAGAACATAGAAGAATATAGAATTTAGAATGTAGAATATAAAATACAGAATATAGAATTTAGAATGTACAATATAGAATATGGACTATAGAATGTAGAATACAGAAGAATATAGGCTATAAAAACTACAGAATATAGAACATCGAATATGGAATATAGAATACAGAGTATGGAATAGAGAATAAAGGAAAATATAGAATAGAGATAAATATAGAATAGAGTATGTACAAAGCAGAATACAGAATATAAAATATAGAATAAGGAACATAGAATATAGAAGAATATAGATTACAGAATATAGAAGATTCTCTAATATAGAATGTAGAATTAAATACAGAATATAGAATATAGAAGATGGAATGTAAGAGAATATAGAATGTAGAATGTAGTATACAGAATATGCAATTTGGAATATAGAACACAGGAAATTATAAAAATATAAACCATAGAAAGAAACATTGAATATAGAATACAGAAAATGGAATATAGAAAAATACAGAATTTAGAATATAAAATATAGAATAAAAAATACATAATATATAGAATATACATTATAGCATATAGAAGATTATGGAATATAGAATATAAAGAATATACAATATAGAAGAATATATGATACAGACTATGGAAGAACATAGTGTATAGAATGTAGAATACAGAATACAGAAAATTACATACAAAAATATAGAATATAGAAAAAGAACATTGAATATAGAACACCGAGTATGGAATATAGTATATAGAAAATATAGACTATAGAAGAATATAGAATACAAAATATAGAATATAAAATGAAGTATAAAAACACAGAATATAGAAAATAGAAGTCAAAATAGAATGTAAAATACAGAATATACAATATAAAAGAATATAGAATACAGATTATAGAAAATATAGAATATAGAAGGAAGAATATGAAATATAGAATACAGAAAAATATAGTCTATAGAAAAATATAGAATATAGAATATGGAAGAATATAGAATTTAGAATGCAGAATATAGAATACAGAACATAGAATATAGAAGAATTTAAAATATAGAATGCAGAATATTGAATATGGAATATGAAATATGCAATATAGAATATAGAAGCATATTGTAGGTAGAAAATATAGAATATAGAACATCAAATATAAAATACACAGTACGGAATATAGAATGTAAAAAATATAGAATATAGAAGAACATACATTATAGAATATAGAGAATTTAAAGTATAGAGTATGGAACATAGAACACTGAAGATAGAATACAGAATATAAAAGAATTTTGAAAATAAAATATAGTGTATTCTTCTATATTTTACATTCTACATTCCATAATTTTCTATATTCTATAATCTGTATTGTATAGTCTTTATCCTATATTTTATATTCTGTATTCTACACTCAACATTCTATGTTCTAAATTCTGTATTATATGTTCTTGTATAATCCATATTCTGTATTATATAGTCTTCTATTGTGTATATTCTTCCATGGAATGTAGAATATACAAAAATATAGATTATAGAATATAGAGAATTCAAAATATAGAATATGGAACATAGAACACTGAAGATAGACTACAGAATATTAAAGAAATTTGAAAATAGCAGAATATAGTATATAAGGGATTTGGAATAAAGAAGAATATAGAATATACATTATAGAAGAACATAGCATAAAGAATACAGAACATAGAAGAAAATAGAATATAAATTTAGAATATAGAATACAGAAGAATATAAAATGTATAATATAGAATACAGAATATAGAATGTAAAATATAAAATGAAGAACATAGAAGAATATAGGTTATAGAATATAAAAGATTATAAATTATACAATATAGAAGATTATGGAATACAGAATGTAGAATGTAAAATATAAAATATAGGAGAATATAGAATATGGAATATAGAAGAACATAAAATGTTGAATATGGTATATAGAATATGAAATATAAAATACACAAAAATATAGTATATGTAAAAATATAGATTGAATATAGAACATAGAATATAGAATAGAGGAAATTATAGAATATAGAAGAACATAGAATATAGAATGTAGAATATAGTATAGGGAATATGAAAAATGGAATACAGAATATAGAATACAGAAAAATACAGTATATAGAAAAATATAGACCATAGAACATCGAGTATACAATTTGGAGTATGGAATATAGAATATAGAAAAAGATAGAATATAATGACATAGAAGAATATAGAATATAGAAGAACATACAGTATAGAATGTAGAATGTAGAATAAACCAAAACCACACCAAACCTGCTGCCGTCGAGTCGATTCCGGCTCATAGCAACCCGGATGGCATAGTGGTTAAGTGACCAAGAGGTCAGCAGTTTGAATCTGCCAGGCGCTCCTTGGTAACTCTGTGGGGCAGTTCTACTCTGTCCTGCAGGGTCACTATGAGAATGTAAAATACAGAATTCACAATATAGAATACAGAAGAATATAGATTATAGAATATATACGATTATGGAACATAGAATGTAAAATACAGAATATAAAACATTGAAGAATATGGAATATAGAAGAATATAGAATATAGAAGAACATAGAATAGAGAATACAGAATGTTGAATATAGAATGTAGAATATACAATATGGAATATAGAATACAGAAGAATATAATATATAGAACATAGAACATCAAATATAGAATACAGCGTATGGAATATAGAATACAGGGAAATATAGAATATAGAATATAGAATGTAGAATGTAGAGAAGGGAATATGAAAAATGGAATACAGAATATAGAATACAGAAAAATACAGTATATAGAAAAATATATAATATAGAACATCGAGTATAGAATACAGAGTATGGAGTATAGAATATAGGAAAATATAGATTATAGAAGAACATAGAATATAGAATGTAGAAAATAGAAGAATATAGAATATAGAAGAATATAGTATTTATAGGATAAATTATAGAATAAATTTATATTATAGAACACAGAACATGGAAGATAGAATACAAAACATAAAAGAATATAGAAAATAGTAGAATATAGAATATAGAAGAATACAGATTATAGAATATACATTACAGAAGAATATAGAATACAGAATATAGAATATAAATTTAGAATATAGAACATAGAAGAACATAGAATATAGATGACAGACAATAGAATGTAGACTATAGACAGAAGATAGAATACAGAATATTGACAAATATCATATATAGGATATACAATATAGAAGAATTTAGAATGTAGAAGAATATAGATTATAGAATATAAAAGAATATAGACGGTAGAATATGGAATATAAAACATAGAATATAGAATGTAGATTATAGAACAGTATAGAATATCGAGTTTAGAATGTAGAATAAAGAATACAGAATTCAGAACATAGAATATAGAAGAAAATAGAATATAGCAAAATTTGGAGTATAGACTATAGAAGAAAATGAAATATAGAATATATAATGTAGAATATAGATTACAGAATAGAGAAGAATAAAGAATATAAAGAATTTAGATTATCGAATGTAGACTGTAGAATATAGATTACACAATACAGAATATAGAATATAGAACAATATAGATTATAGAACATAGAAGAATGTAGAATACAGAATGTAGAGTGTAAAATATAAAATATAGAGGAATATAGAATACAGAACATGGAAGAATATAGAATGTAGAATATAGAATATGGAAGATAGAATATAGAACACAAAAAAATAGAGTATATGGAAGAATATAGAACATAGAACACAGAAAATAAAAGAATATAGAATATAGATGAATATAGAATGCAGACTATATAAGAATATAGAAGGATATAAAAGAAAATAGAATATAGAATACAGAATATTGAAGAATATAGAATGATATAGAATATAGAAGAATTAGAATATATTATATACAAGTATAAAGAAAAAAGAACATACATTATAGAATATAGATGATAGAAGACTATACAATACAGAATATAGAATATAAATTTAGAATATAGAATGTAGAAGAATATGAATATAAAATGCAGAAAATTGAATATGGAATATAGAATGTTGAAAAATATGGTCTATAGAATACAGGAAATAAGATATAGAATATATGGTATAGAAGAATACAAAACATAGAATGTAGAAAAATATGGATTATAGAATGTGGAATATACAAAAATATACAATATAGCAAAATATAGACTATAGAATTTAGACAGTAGAAAATAGAATAAAGCATATAGAATATAGAAAATAATATAGAATATAGACAAATTTAGAAGATAGAATGTAGATTATAAAATAGAATACAGAATAAAGAATAGAGAACAAAAAATATACAAGAATTTAGAATGTAGACTGTAGAATATAGAATATAGAATGTAGAATGTAGAATAAAAAATACAGAATATAAAATATAGACTAAAGAATATACAAAAATATAGATGATATAAGATTATAGAATACAGAATGTAAAATATAGAATAAGGAATGCAGAAGAAAAGAGAATGTAGAATGGGCAATATAGAATATAGAATATGAAATATGAAATAAAGAACAATATAGCATATACAAAAATATAGAGCATAGAACATCAAATATGGAATATAGAATACAGAGTATGGAATATAGAATATAGAAAAATATAGAATAAAAATGTATAAGAATATAGTATATAGAATATAGAGTGTAGAATGTAGACTACAGAGTATATAATAATAAACATAGATTACAGAATTTAGAAGATTATGGAATATAGAATGTAAAATATAAAATATAGAAAAGTATAGAATATGGAATATAGAATATACAATATTGACCAATATGGAACGTAGAATATAGAATATAATATGTAAAATGTACAATATAGTAGAATACAGAATATAGTGTACAGAATATAGAATGTGGAAGTATATACAATATGGAATACAGAAAACATAGAATTTAGAATATAGAAAATAGAATAGAGAATACAGACTACAGAAGAATATAGATTATATAATATAGAAGAATATAGAAAATAGAATGTAGAATATATAATATGGAATACAGAATATAGATTGTGGAGTGCAGAATATAGAATATAGAACACAGAATATACAAGAGAGAAGAATAAAGAATATTGAATAATTTAGAATATAGAATGTAGACTGTAGAATATAGAATGTAGAATTTATTATACAAAATATAGAATAAAGTATATAGAATATAGAAGAATATAGATTATAGAATATAGAAAAATATAGTATATACAATGTAGAATATAGAATGTGGAATAGAGAATACACAAGAATATAGTACATAGAAGAATACAGAACATAGAACACAGAATAAAAAAGAATATAGAATATAGAGGAATAGATAATATAGAATATAGAAGAATTTAGAATATAGAAGAATATAAAATACAGGAAACTGAAGAATGCAGAATATGGAAGAATATAGAATTAGAATATTGAATACAGAAGAATATAGAATATACGTTATAGAAGAATATAGACAATAGAAGACTATACAATACAGAATATAGAATTTAGAACATAGAATATAAAATATAAAATAAAGATATAGAATATAGAAGAATACAGATTATAGAGTATAGAAGATGAGGGAATATAGAATGTAGAACACAAAATACAGAATATAGAATACGGAACATAGAGGAATATAGCATATAGAATACAGAGTATAGAATATGGAACATAGAATATAGCATACAGAAAAATATAGTATATACAAAAATTTAGAAGATAGAACATTGAATATACAATATAGAATACATGGCATGGAATATAGTACATAGAATATAGAAAAATATAGAAGTAGAATATAAAAGAATATAGAATATAGAAGAATATAGAATTAAAATGCAGAATATAGAATACTAAACATAAAATGTAGAATATAGAATATGGAATAGAGAATATAGAAAAATACAGAATAGAGAAGAGTATAGAATATAAAATTTAGACTACAGAATATAGTATAGAAGATTATGGAGTATAGAAGAATATGGAATATAGAAGGATATAGAACGTAGAGTGTAGAATATGGAATATAGAATACAGAAAAATATAGTACATAGAGAAATATAGGATATTCAACATAGAACATGGAACATCAAATATAGAATACAGAGGATGGAACATAGAATATAGAAAAATATAGAATATAAAAGAATATAGAAGAACATAGAATATACAATTTAGAATGTAGAATATAGAATACAGAATATAGAAGAATTTAGAATACAGAATGTAGAATATAGAGTATGGAATATGGAATATAGAAGAATATAGTATATAGAGAACTCTAGAATATAGAACTTAGAAGAGAATACAGAACATAGAAGAATATAGATTATAGAAGAATATGGAATATACGAGAATATAGAATATACATTATAGAAGAATACAGAGTATAGAAGAATGTGGAATATGGAATATAGAATATACAAGAACATAGAAAATAGATTACAGAGGAATATAGAATATAGAGTTTAGAAGGTAGGATATAGAATAAGGAATATAGAACTCAGAATATAGAATACAGAAGTATACAAACCCAGTGCCGTAGAGTCGATTCCGACTCATAGCAACCCTATAGGACAGAGTAGAACTGCCCCATAGAGTTTCCAAGGAGCGCCTGGCATAGAACTTAGAAAAATTTAGAATATAGAAGAAAACGGAATATAGAATGCAGAATGTAGAACATAGAATATGGAATACAGAATAGAGAAGAATAAAGACTATAGAAGAATTTAGAATGTAGAATGCAGACTGTAGAACAGAAAATAAAGAATATAGAATATGGACTATGGAATATAGAATACAGAAGTATATAGTATATAGAAAAATATAGAATACAGAATATAGAACATAGAACACCAAATATGGAATATAGAATACAGAGTATGGAATATAGAAAAATACAGAATAAAGAAGAATATAGAACATAGAATAATATAGAAAAGAGAATATAGAATATAAAAAAATATAGTAGATAGTAAAAAGAAGAATGTAGAATATACAATAACATGGAATATAGAATATAGAAGAATGTAGAATACAGAATACGGAATATAGAGTATAGAAGAATACATCATATAGAAAAATATACAACATAGGACATAGAATATAGAATATAAAAGAATATATATACTGAATATAGAAGAACATAGAAGAAGGATATAGAATATAGAAGGTTATAGAATACAGAAGATTATTGAATATAGAAGAATATAGAATATACATTATTGGAAAATATACAATACAGAGCATAGAATAAAGAAAGTAGAGGAATATAGAGTATAGGAGAATTTCAAATATAGAATACAGGAGAATATAGAATATAGAAGAATATAGAATGTAGACTATTGATGAATATGGTATATAGAATATAGAACATATGATATACAATATACAATGTAGAAGAAAGTAGAATATAGATAATGCTTTGCTGTAGAATATAGAATATGAAATATAGAATATAGAAGATAAAACACAGAATATAGAATATTGATGAATATGGTATAAAGAATATAGAATAAATGGTATAGAATATACAATATAGAAGAATATAGAATGTAGAAGAATACAGATTATAGAATATTGAAGAATACAGAATATTGAATACAGAATGTAGAATATAGAACATACATTATTGAAGAATATAGAAGAACATAGATACAGAATGTAGGAGAATATAGAATAAAAATATAGAATATAGAAGAATAGAGAATACAGGGGAATATAGAAGATAGAACATAGAAGAAAATAGAATAGTGATGAATATGGTATATAGAATATAGGATATAGAATACACAATATAGAATTATATAGAATATAGAATGTAGGAGAATATAGAATAAAGAATTTAGAATGCAGAATATATAATATAGAAGAATATGGAATATAAAATTTAGAATGTAGAAGAATATAGTATATAGAAGGATAGAGAATATAGATTATAGAAGAATATAGAATATACAGTTTAGAAAGTAGAACATGGAATACAGAATAGAGAAGAATAAAGAATATACAAGAATTTAAAATATAGAATGTAGACCATAGAATACAGAATATAGAATATACAAGAATATATAGAAAAATATAGAATACACAGAGCAGAACGTAATACATAGAATGTAGAAAATAGAACATAGAATATAGAAGAATACAGAATATAGGATATTGATGAAAATGCAATATAGAATATAGAAGAATATACTATATAGAAGAATATAGAATATAGAACATTGATGAATATGACATATAGAATATAACCTATAAAATGTACACTATAGAAGAATATAGAATGTAAAATATAGGATATAGAATATGGAATGTAGAATATAGAAGAACATAGAACAAAGATGAAAATGGAATATAGAATGGAAGATACAAAATATAGAATATAGAAAATAAAAGTACATCGATTATAGAATATAGAAGAATACAGAATGTAGAATATAGTATATAGAACAAAGAACATAGAATACAGAATATAGAAGAATACAGATTATGGAACATAGAAGAATATAGAATATATAAATACAGAAGAATAAACTACATAGAATATTGATGAATATAAAACAAGATATAAAATATGGAAAATAAAAGAACACAGAATAAAGAATATAGAATGTAGAAGTATATTGATTATAGAATACACAAGAATATAAATTATTGAATACAGAAGAATATAGAATGTAGAATATAGGAAATAGAATATAAGAGAATAAAAAATACAGAATATAGAGAAACATAGTATATAGAACATAGAACAAAGAGAATATAGAATGTAGAATACAGAATATAGAGTACAGAATATAGAAGATAGAATATAGACTGTTGAATGTAGAATATAGAATACGAAATATAAAAAAACAGAATATAGATAAATACAGAATATAGAAAAGTATAGAGTAGAGAATGTAGAGGAATATAGAATATAAAAAATCAAATATAGAATATAGAACATACAAAGTAGAGTATAGAATATAGAAGAATATAGACTACAGATTATAGAAAATAGATTATAGGATACTGAAGAATATGGTATATAGAATATAGAAGAATATAGAATGTAGACTATAGAATATGGAATACAGACTATAGAAGAATACAGTATATAGTAGAATATAGAATATAAAATATAGAACACAGAATATCAAATATAGAATAGAGTATGGAATATAGAATATAGAAGAATACAGAATAGAGATGAACATAGAATATAGATTTTAGAATGTAGAATATAGAAGAATTTAGAATATAGAATGTTGAATGTAGAATATGGAATATGGAATAAATAATATAGAATATAGAAGAATATGATATATAGAAGAATATAGAACATAGAAGATAGAATACAGAATATAAAAGAATATAGATTATAGGAGAATGTAGAACACAGAATACAGA
Organism: Loxodonta africana; assembly: GCF_030014295.1. Classification (NCBI taxonomy): domain Eukaryota; kingdom Metazoa; phylum Chordata; class Mammalia; order Proboscidea; family Elephantidae; genus Loxodonta; species Loxodonta africana. The sequence continues at coordinate 516,137 of NW_026975124.1, forward strand.
AGAATATAGAACATCGAAGAATATAGAATATTGATGAATACAGTATATTGAATATAGAATACAGGATATAGGACATACAATATAGAAGAAAATAGGATATAGAAAGTAGAAGAATATAGATTAAAGAATATAGAAGAATATAGAATGTAGAGCATAGAATATAGAAGAACATAGAATATACAAGAATACAGAATATAGAGTTTAGAATGTACAGTACAGAATATACAGTTCAGGATATAGAATAAATATAGAGTATAGAAAAATTTAGAATATAGAATAATACAGAATATAGAATACAGAACACAGAATATAAATGAGAGAGGAATAAAGAATATAGAAGAATTTAGAATATAGAATGCAGACTATAGATTGCGCAATACAGAATACGGAATGTAGTATATGGAATAAAGAATATAAAATAAAGAAGAATATAGTATATAGAAAATATAGAATACTGACAAATATGGAATATAGAATATAATGTGTAAAATGTGAAATAGAAGAACATAGAATATAGAATACAGAATATGGAATGTAGAGGTATATAGATTATACAATACAGAAGCATATAGAATAGAGAATACAGAGCATACAAGAGAGAATATAGAATTCAGAAGAATATAGATTATAGAATATAGAAGTATATAGAATACAGAAAATTTAGAATATAGAATGTAGAGTGAGAATATAGAAAACATTAGAATATACAATGAAGAATGTAGAATATAGCATATAGAAGAATAAAGATTATAGAATATAGAATGCACAAAGCAGAATATAGAGTACAGAATATAGAATGTAGAATATAGATGAGTATAGAATTAGAATATAGAATTTAGAACAAAAAATATAGAATATAAAAAATGTACAAGAATTTAGAATATAGAATGCAGACTGTAGAATACAGAATATAGAAGAATGTAGATTATAGAATGTAGAATATAAAATATAGAAGAATATGCAATATAGAATATAGAAGAATATAGAATGTAGAATATAGAATTTGGAAGATAAATTATAGAATATAGAAGAATATAGTATAGAGAAGGATATAAAATATGGAAGAATATAAAATATAGAACAATATAGAATAGAGAATGTACATTATAAAAGAATATAGACTACAGAATATAGAAGATAATAGAATGTAGAATATAGAAGATGACAGAACATAGAAAATAGATTATAGAAGAATATAGAATAGTGATGAATATGGTATATAGAATATAGGATATGGAATATAGAATAAAGAATGTAGAATACAGATTATAGAATACAGAGGAATATAGAAAATAGAATGTAGTATGGAGAATGTAGAATATGTAATACAGAATATAGAAGAAAATAGAATATAGAGTTTAGCATGTAGAATATAAAACAAAGAATATAGAATTCAGAATATAGAATATAGAGGGATATAGAATACAGAAAAATGTAGAATACAGAATGTAGACTATGAACACACAATATAGAAGAATACAGAATATAATATGTAAAACATAGAAAATAGAACACAGTATTTAGAATATAGAATATTGAATATAGAATATACAGATTATAGAACATAGAAGAATATAGAATGAAGAAAGTAGAATATAGAAGAATATAGAATATGGTATATAGAAGAATATAGAATACAGAATATGGACTAAGAAATATAGTATATTGAATAGAGTACATACAAGAATATAGAATACAGAATATTGACGAATATTGAATATAGAAGAATATAGATTTAGAACACAGAAGAATATACAGTATAGAGAACAGAATATAGAATGTAGAATTTAGAACGTAGAAGATGGGATATAGAAGAATACAGAATATAGGATATTGACAAAAATGGAATACAGAATATGGAATACAGATTACAGAAGAATGTCTTACATACAAAAATATAGACTATCGATAAAAATGGAATATAGAATATAATATATAAAATGTACAACATAGAAGAACGTAGAATATTGTATATACTATACAGTATATACAACACAGAACATAGACTGTAGAAGTACATAGATTATAGCATATAGAAGTATATAGAAAATAGAATTTAGAATGTAGAATATAGAACATAGAATAGAGAATATAGAATACAGAAGAATATAGATTTTAGAATATAGAAGAATGTAGAATGTAAAATATAGGATACAGAATATAGAAGAATATAGAATATAGAAAAATTTAGAATATAGAATGTAGAGTGGAGAATATAGAATATAGAAGAATGTAGAATATAGAAAACAGAATTTAGAATGTAAAATGTAGTATATAGAATATACAATATAGAATAAAGAATATAGAACAGAATGTGGATTATAGAATATAGAAGAATATAGAGTACAGAACATAGAACATGGATCATAGAAGAAAGAAAACAGAAAATATAGATTATAGAACATTGATGAAAATGGAATAAAAAATATACAATATACAAGAATATAGAATATAGAGTTTAGAGGTATATAGATTATAGAATATCAAGGAATATAGAATATTGAATGCACAATGAAGAATCTAGAATATAGAAAAATATAGATTATAGAATACAGGGTGATATAGAATGTAGAATATACAATATAGAAGAATATAGAATACAGAATGAAGAATGTAGAATATAGGATATAGAATACAGAGTCTGGAACACACAACATAGAATATAGAATATGGAATATAAGATATAAAATATACAAAATAAAAGAATACAGAATATAAAATGTAGAAGTATATTGATTATAGAATATAGAAGAATATAGATTCTAGAATAGAGTGTAGAATGTAGAGTATACAATATAGAATACAGAATATAGAAAAATACAGAACATAGAAGAATATAGTATATAGAAGAATACAGAATATACAGTTAGAACATAGAAGACATAGAACGTAGAATATAGAATGTGGAATATAGAGCACAGAATATAAGATACAGAATATAGAAGAGTATAGATTACAGAAGAATATAGAGTATAAACGATCGTATAGAATATAGTATATAAAATAGAGAAGAATAAAGAACATAGAAGAATATAGAATGTAGACTGTTGAATATAAAATATAGTATATAGAATATTTAATATAGAATACAGAATAATACAGATTATACAATATAAAATCGTGGAATATAGAGAACAGAACATAGAATATAGATTATAGAATATAGAACACAAAAGATAAAAGAATATAGAACATAAATATTGGCTATTCACGAAAATGGAATATACAATATAAGATATAAAATAATCAGTATAGAAGAATATAAAATATACAATGTAGTAGATTATAAAATATATAACATAGAATGTAGAATACACAACGTAGAATATAGAAGAATATAGATTGAGGAATACAGAATTTAGAATATAGAAGAATATAGATTACAGAATATAGAACGTAGAGTATAGAATATGGAATACAGTTTAAGAAATATGAATTATAGGATGTAGAAGAATATAGTATATAGAAGAATATAGAATACAGAATTATGACATATATGGAATACAAAATAAAATATATAAAATGTAGAATGTTCTATAGAATACAGAACACAGAATACAGAATGGAGAAATACATAGATTATAGAATATAGAAGAATTTAGAATGTAGAAGGGAATACAGAAGAATATAGATTATAGAATATAAGAGAATACAGAATATAGAGTGTAGAATGTAGAACACAGAACACAGAATATAGCGTACAGAAGAATATAGAATATAGAAAATTTCTGAATGTATAATGTTGAGTGTAGAATATAGAGTATAGAATACAGAATATAGAAGAATGTAGAATATAGAAAAACATAGAATATAGAATGCATAATATGGAATATACAATACAGAATATAGAATAATATAGTATAGAAAATAGAAGAATATAGAATGTAGTATATAGAATATCAAAGAATATAGAATTTAGAATATAGAATGTAGCATATAGAATATACAAGAATATAGATTAAATAATATCAAAAATATAGAATGTAGAATATAGAAGAATATAGAATACAGAATATGGGATATAGAATATTGAAGAATATAGTATATAGAAGAATATAGAATATAGAACAGAACACAGAAGATAGAATATAGAATATAAAAGAAAATAGAATATAGAATAATGTAGAAAATAAAATCTAGAATATAGAAGGATATAGACTATAGAGAAATATAGAATACAGAGGAATATAGTGTATAGAATATAGAATACAAAATATAGAATAAAGAAAATAGAAGAATATAAAATATAGAAGAATATGGGATATAGAATATACATTATAGAAGAATATAGAATATAGAAGATTATAGTATACAGAATATAGAAGAATATAGAATGTAGAATGTGGAATATAGAATACAGAAAACAGAATATAGAATGTAGGATCAAGAATCTAGATACTAGAATATAGCATATAGTAGAATATAGAACATAGAATATAGAAGAGTATAGAATATAGAATTTACAAAGTAGAATGTGGAATGTAGAATACAAAATATAGAATGTATAGAAGAAATTAGAATATAGAATGTAGAATATACAAATTAGAGAAATACAGATTATAGAATATGGAAGAATATAAATATAGAACATAGATTATAGAAAAATATAGAATATAGAAGAATACAGAATGTAGAATATAGAATACTGAAGAATATATTATATAGAAGAAAATAGAATATAAAAGAATATAGATATTGAATACAGAATTGTACAGAATATGGAATATAGAGTATAGAATGTAGAAGAATATAGAATACTGAATATAAAGGAATATACAATATAGAAAATTATAGAATATAAAAGAATATAGAAGATACATTATAGAAGAATATACAATACAGAATGTAGAAGAACATAGCATATAAAATATAGAATGTGGAATATAGCATATAGAGGAATATAGACTACAGAATGTAGAAGATAAAATATAGAAGAATATGGTATATAGAATATACAATATAGAAGAATATAGATTATAAGATTATTGAAGAATGTAGAATGTAGATTATAGAATATAAAAGAATATAGATTATAGAACACAGAATATAGAGTTTACCATGTTGAATATAGAATAAAAAATATAGAATACAGAATGTAGAATATGGAATATAGAAGAATGTAGAATGTGGAACACAAAACATATAATACAGAATAGAGAAGAATAAAGAATATAGAAGAATTTAGAATATATAATACAGACTGTAGAATATAGATAATAGAATATAAAAGAGCATAGAATATAGAGCACAGAACATACAATATAGAATACAGAACATAGAAGTTAGAAAATAGAATATAGAAGAATATAGAATATAGGATATTCACAAAAATGGAATATAGAGCATGGAATATAAGTCATAAAATATACAATATAGAGGAATATAAAGAATATAGAATGTAGAATATAGAATATAGAAGAATATAGATTAAAGAAAAAAGAATATAGAATATTAAATATAGTAGAATATAGAATGTAGAATATGGAATATACAATATAGTATATAGAAGAATATGGAATATTGACAAATATAGAATTTAAGATATAAAATACACAATTTAGAAGAATAAAAAATAGAATACAGAATACAGACTGTAGAAGTATATAGATTATAGAATATAGAAGAATATAGAGTATACAGCATAGAAGGTAGAATAAGGAATATAGAACAAAGAACAGAGAATTTAGAATATAGAAGAATATGGAATATAGATTATGGAATACAGAATATACAAGAATATAGTATATAAAAGAATATAGAACACATGACATAAAACATAGAATATTGATTATAAAGTATAAAATGTAGAATATAGAAGAATAAAAAATACAGAAGAATATAGAATATAGAATAGACTATAGAAGGATACAGAAAATAGATGTAGAATATGGAATATAGAATACAGAATATAGAAGTACATAGAATATAGCAGAATATGCAGTATAGAAGAACATAGAATAGAGGAGAATATAGAAGGCAATAGAATACAGGACACAAAAGAATATAGAAAACAGAAGAACATATAATATCAAATATAGAAGACAATAGAAGATAGTAGATAGAAGACACAAGATGATAGGAGACAGATTGAACATAGAACACAGTACAAAGAATACCAAATATAGAAGAATATAGACTATACAGCACAGAATATTTAATATAGAAGAATATTAAATACAGAATTTAGAATGTAGACTATAGAAGAATATAGAGTACAGAATATAGAAGATAGAATATTGAAGAATACGGAATAAAGAATACAGAATGTAGGATACAGAATATATAATAATATAGAGTATAGAATATAGAACATAGAATATAGAAGAATGTAAAATATAGAATGTAGAATATTAATAAAGAATATAGAATGATATAGAATAAAGGAGAATATAGAACATAAAATCTAGAATATAAAATATATAAGAATGTAGATTATAGCATATAGAAGAATGTAGAATGTGGAATACAGAATATATGTACAGTATATAGAAAATAGAAGAATATAGAATATATAACATAGAATGTAGAATATAAAATATATTTTAGAATACAGATTTTAGAATATAGAATACAGAATAAAGAATGTAGAATATAGACTGCAGAGTATAGAATATAGAATACAGAAGAATATAGAAAATGGAATAAAGAATATGGAATATAGATATAGAAGAATATAATATATAGAAGAATATTGAATATAGAATATGGAATGTGGGATGTAGAATATAGAGGAAAAAAGAATATAGAGGTATATAGAATATAGAAGAATATAGAATATAGAAGAGTATAGAATATAGGAGGATATAGAATATACAAGAATATGGAATATAGAATAATATAGGATACATGATATAGAATAAAGCAGAATATAGACTACAGAATGTAGAATGTATAGAAGAATATAGATTTTTGAAGAATATAGAATTTAGAATGTAGAGTATAAAATATAAAGACTATAGTATTTAGAATGTAGAATATAAAATAAGAGGAATACAGAATATAGAATACAGAATGTGAACTGAAGAATATAGAATGTAGAATATAGAAGAATATAGATTATAGCACATAGAGGCATACAGAATATGGCATGTAGAGTGTGGAATATAGTATACACAATGTGGAAGAATATAAAATATAAAAAATAGAAGTGTACAGAATATAGAATGTACAATATTGGATATAAAATATGGAATGTAGAATATATAAAATAGGACAGTATAGTTTATATAATATGGAATATAGAGTACAGAATATAGAATAAAGAACGTAGAGGATAGAAGATAGAATACAGAAGAGTATAGAATATAGAATATTGATGAATATAGAATATAAGACATAAAATATACAATATAGAAGAATATAGAATATAGAAGTATATAGATTATAGAATATAGATAAATATAGAATGTAGATTATAGAATATAGAAGAATATAAAATATAGAAAGTAAAAATAGAACATGGAATATAGAATATGGAACATAGAAGAACATAGTATTTAGAAGAATATAGAATATTGATGAATATGGCAAAAAGAATATAAGACATAAAATATACAATATAGAAGAATATAGAATACAGAATACAGAATGTACAAGTATATAGATTATAGAAAATAGAATGCAGAATGTAGAATATAGAATACAGTACATAGAATAGAGAATATAGCAGAATATAGATTATAGAATATAGAAAGTAAATGTAGAATATAAAATATAGACTATAGAAGACCATAGAATATAGAAGAATACAGAATATAGAATAGAGAAGAATATGGTATACAGAAGAATATAGAACAGCAAACAGAATATTGAATATAGAATGTAGAATATAGAATAAAGAAGAATATAGAATGTTGAAAGTAGGATATAGAATGTAGAATACAGAGTATAGAATATAAAATTTAGTATATGCAATATAGAAATAGAAGAATATAGAATGTAGAGTTTAGAATGTAAAACGTAGAATATAGAATATGGAAAAATATAGAAAAAAGAATATTGAATATAGAACGTAGAATACAGAATGTGGAATACGGAATACAGAACATAGAAGCATACAGTATTTCGAAGAATATAGAATACAGAATATAGGGCATAGAATATAGAGTACAAAATATAGAATATAGAAGAATATAGAATATAGCATATAGAAGAACATAGAATAGAGAATATAGAAGAATATAGAGTAGAGAATATAGAAGATAAAATATAGAAGATAGAATATAGAATAAGGAATATTGAAGAATATGGATTATAGGATTTGGAATATAGAATATAGAAGAATATAGACTAGAGAATATAGAAGATAGAATACAGAAGAATAAAGAACATTGACAATTATGGTATATACAATATAGAATAAAGAATATTGGATATACAATATAGAAGAATATAGTTTATAGATTATTGAGGAATGTAGAATATAGAAGAATATAGAATATAAAAGAATATAGAGTTTAGAGTGTAGAATATAGAATAAAGAAAAATTTAGATTATAGAAAGTAGAATATAGAATATAGAGTTATATACAATATAGAACATAGAATATGAAGAATAGAGAAGAATAAAGAATAGAAAAGTGTTTAGAGTACAGAATGTAGACAGTAAAATACAGAATACAGAAAATGAAATATAGAGTATAGAATGTAGACTATAGATTATAGAATATAGACGAATATAGAATATAGAGAACAGAATATAGAATATAAAATAGAGAATATAGAACATAGAAGATAGAAGGATATAGAATACAGAATACAGGATATTGACAAAAATGGAATATAGAATGTAAGATATAAAATATACAATATAGAATATTACAGAATATAGAATGTAGAAGTACATAGATTATAGAATATAGAAGATATAGAATGTAGAATATAATATATAGAAGAATATAGAATACAGAATAAGAAGAATATAGAATGCAGAATATAGAACATGGAATATAGAATAGAGTATATAGAAGAATATAGAATATTGATGAATATCTAATATAGAATATACAGAACAGAATATAGAACATAGAATATAGAAAAATATAGAATATAGGATAGAGAATATGGAATACAGAATATAGAATATTGATGAATATGGAATGTAGACTATGATATATAAAATGTACAATATAGAAGAATATAGAATATACAAAACAGAATATAGAATGTAGAAGAATATAGATTAAAGAATATAGAAGAATATTGAATATAGAATTTAGAATGCAGAATATGGAACATAGGATAGAGAATATAGATTATAGAATACAGAACGTGGAATATAGAATATAGAAGAATACGGACTATAGGAAAATTTAGAATATAGAATGTAGAGTGGAGAACATAGGATATAGAATACAGAACATACAAGAAAATAGAATATAGAATGTAGGATATAGAATACAGAATATAAAAGAGAGAAGTTAAAGAATATAGAAATATTTAGAATACATAATGTAGACTGTAGAATATAGAAGAATATAGAGAAGAGAATATAGAACATAGAGGATAGAACATAGAATATAGAAGAATATAGAATAGAGGATATTCAGGAAAATGGAATATAGACTATAAAACATAAAATATACAATATAGAAGAATATAGAATAAAGAATGTAGAATACAGATAATACAATACAGAACATAGAATAGAGACTATAGAGTGTAAACGTATATAAATTACAGAATATAGAAGAATATAGAATACAGAATGTAGAATGAATATAAATTATAGAACATAGAATATAGAATACAGAAGAATATAGATTATGGAAAGTAGAATACAGAAGTATATAGAATATAGTAGAGAATGTTGAATATGGAATATAGAATATAGAAGAATATAGTTTATAAAAGAATATAGAAAATAGAATATTGATGAGTATAGACTATAAGACATAAAATATACAATGTAGAAGAATATAGAAAACAATGTAGAAGTATATAGATTATAAAATACAGAAGAATATGGAATATATACTGTAGAATGTAGAATATACAATATAAAACACAGAATACAGAACATAGAATTTAGAATATTGAAGAATATAGGTTATAGAATATAGAAGAATATAGAATGTAGAAAAATATAGACTGTAGAATATAGATTACAGCATGTGATATAGAATAGAGCATGTAGAAGAATACAGAATATAGAACATAGAAGATAGAATATTGAATATAGAAAATAGAATGGTGATTATTAAATACAGAAGAAAAATATACAGAAGATTATACGATGTAGAGTATAGAATGTAGAAGAATACAGAAGGGTATACAATATGGAATATAGAATATAGAAAGTAGAATACGGAATATAGAAGAATATAGAAGATAATAGAATATAGGACACAAGAATATAGAAAATATAATATAGAACAGAATATACGATATAGAAGAAAATTGACGATAGAAGATAGATTGAAGATAGTAGATAGAAGAAAGCAGATGATAGAAGAGGATTGAACATAGAACATAGAACACAAAACATAGATTATAGAGTATAGAATACAGAATATAGAATTTAGAATGTAGATAGAATACAGAATATAAAACATAGAATATTGAATAAGGAATATAGAATATAGAAGAAAATAGAATACAGAAGAATATAGAATATAGAGTGTATATAATGTAGAATATAGAAAATAGAATTTATAATTTACAATATAGGTAAATATAGAATAATACAGAATAAGAATAATATAGAATATTGTTGTTGTTAGGTGCTGTCAAGTCGGTTCCGACTCATAGAGACCCTATGCACAAAAGAATGAAACAGAGTTGGTCCTGCGCCATCCTTATAACAGGTGTTCATTGTTGCAGCCACTGTGTCAATCCACCTCGCTGAGGGTCTTCCTCTTTTCCACTGACCCTGTACTCTGCCAAGCATGACGTCCTTCTCCAAGGACTCATCCGTCCTGAAAACGTGTCCAAAATATGTAAGACGCAGTCTCGCCATCCTTGCCTCTAAGGAGCATTCTGGCCGCACTTCTTCCAAGATAGATGTGTTCGTTCTTTTGGCAGTCCATGGTATATTCAATATTCTTCGCCAACACCACAGTTCAAAGGTGTCAACTCTTCTTCGGTCTTCCTTATTCATTGTCCAGCTTTCACATTCATATGATGTGATTGCAAATACCATGGCTTGGGTCAGGCACACCTTAGTCTTCAGGGTGACATCTTTGCTCTTCAACACTTTGAAGAGGTCCTTTGCAGCAGATTTGCCCAGTGCAATGCATCTTTTAATTTCTTGACTGCTGCTTCCATGGTTGTTGATTGTGGATCCAAGTAAAATGAAATCCTTGACAACGTCAATCTTTTCTCCATTTATCATGATGTTGCACATTGGTCCAGTTGTGAGGATTTTTGTTTTCTTTATGTTGATTTGCCGTCCACACTGAAGGCTGTGGTCTTTGATCTTCAAATATAAAATATTGAACATAAAATGTAGAATATAGAAGAATATAGATTATAGCATATAGAAGAATATAAAATATAGAATGTAGAATGCGGAATATAGAATATAGCATATAGAACGTAGAATACAGAATATAGAAGACTATAGAATATAGAAGACTATAGAATATAGAAAATAGAAGAATATATAATGTAGAATGTAGAATACAAAATATATAATAAAGATGAGTATATAGAATATCATTATAGGATATAGAAGAATATAGAAAGTAGAATATGAAATAGAGTATAGAATAAAGATGAATATAGAATATAGAAAAATACTGAATGTAGAATATAGAATATGTAAGATAGGAAATAGAAGAATATAATATATAGAATATAGAACACAGAATATTGAACATAGAATGTAGAATATAGAACAATAAAGAATATAGAAGTATATAGTATTTAGAGGAATACAGAACATAGAATATAGGATATAGAATATAGAACAGTATAGAATATAGAATACAGAAGAACATAGAATATAGTATGTATAATGTAGAACATGGAATAGAGAATACAGAATATAGAAGAATACAGAAGGATATAGAATATAGAAGAATATAGAATATAGAAGGATATAAAATATAGAAGAATATAGGGAGAATAAAGGGAGAAGCAGAGAGAGATTTCATAAAGACACAAGCGGAGATGACAATGTGACCACAGAGGCAGAGATTGGATGATGCAGCAACAGCCATGGAATAGAGACAGCCACCAGAAGCTGGAAGAGGCAATGAACAGATTCTCCCCTGGAGCCTCTGAAGAGTGTGTGGTGTGGTTCTGCCGTGACAGCTTGATTAAGGCTCAGGTATTTTGGCTCTGACTTTGGATTTCTGGCCTCCTGAGCTGTGGAAGAATAAATTTCTGTTGTTTTAAGTCACTCAGTTTGTAGCAATTTGTTATAACAGACACAGAAAATGAATTAACTGACCAATAAAAGATGTGGTAATCTATGCATCATTACAGTATTGTAACCTGATGAGGGTGGATCCTGCCCGGCGCGACCCCTTGAGTCAAATGAGAGACACCAGGCCTTTGAAAAAGAGAAAACAGACTTTATTGCAAGCCGGTCAAGCAAGGAGCTCAGAGATTAAGTCTCAAATCAAGCACCCTGAGGTTGGGGATTCCAGTGCAGGTGCAGGATTTGTGATAGGGAACTTCAGCATAATTCATGAAGTTTCTAAGAACTGGCAGACAATTTCAGGAAATGAACACATACAGGGGTGCAGTAGGGGGTGCAATATGGTGGCTGGGGGCATGTGGTTTTTAGGGTGGTGTGAAACATGAAGTTTATCTAAGGACAGCTTTGTGGCTTATTGCTCAAGTCCAAATAGAGTGGGGGGAAGGTTGGTGGGTAGCGAAGCAAACTTGAGCAGAGAAGCAGTAAGATGGCCTTGAGCTGCTACACAGAATTTCTTATCAAAAGTGTGTGATGTGGCCCAGGTGTGATGCGAGGAAGGGGAACCATTTAACCCTGTTGTTTGCGGTATCAATAATATATATTTTTTAAATAATATTTATTGTGCTTTTTTAAGTGGAAGTTTGCAAATCAAGTAAGTCTCTCACATATAAACTTATATACACCTTACTACATACTCCCATTTACTCTCCCCCTAATGAGCCGGCCCGCTCCCTCCTTCCAGACTCTCCTTTCGGGACCATTTTGCCAGTTTCTAACCCTCTCTACCCTCCCATCTCCCCTCTAGACAGGAGATGCCAACACAGTCTCAAGTGTCCACCTGATACAAGTAGCTCACTCCTCATCAGCATCTCTCTCCAACCCTTTGTCCAGTCCAATTCATGTTGAGGAGTTGGTTCCTGTCCTGGGCCAACAGAAGTTTTGGGGACCACGACTGCCGGGATTCTTCTAGTCTCAGTCAGACCATTAAGCCTGGTCTTCTTTTTTTATGATTAACTTTTTTTATTAACTTTTATTGAGCTTCAAGTGAACGTTTACAAATGAAGTCAGACTGTCACATATAAGTTTATATACACCTTACTCCGTACTCCCACTTGCTCTCCCCAAGGAGTCAGCCCTTCCAGTCTCTCCTTTCGTGACAATTTTGCCAGCTTCCAATTCTCTCTATCCTCCCATCCCCCCTCCAGACAGGAGATGCCAACACAGTCTCAAGTGACCACTTGATATAATTAGTTCACTCTTCATCAGCATCTCTCACCTACCCACTGTCCAGTCCCTTTCATGTCTGATGAGTTGTCTTCGGGGATGGTTCCTCTCCTGTGCCAACAGAAGGTCTGGGGACCATGACCGCCGGGATTCCTCTAGTCTCAGTCAGACCATTAAGTATGGTCTTTTTATGAGAATTTGGGGTCTGCATCCCACTGTTCTCCTGCTCCCTCAGGGGTTCTCTGTTGTGCTCCCTGTCAGGGCAGTCATCGATTGTGGCCGGGCACCAACTAGTTCTTCCTGGTCTCAGGATGATGTAGGTCTCTGGTTCATGTGGCCCTTTCTGTCTCTTGGGCTCTTAGTTGTCGTGTGACCTTGGTGTTCTTCATTCTCCTTTGCTCCAGGTGGGTTGAGACCAATTGATACATCTTAGATGGCCACTTGTTAGCATTTTAGACCCCAGACGCCACATTTCAAAGTGGGATGCAGAATGTTTTCATAATAGTATTATTTTGCCAATTGACTTAGAAGTCCCCTTAAACGATGGTCCCCAAACCCCCACCCTTGCTCCGCTGACCTTTGAAGCATTCATTTTATCCCGGAAACTTCTTTGCTTTTGGTCCAGTCCAGTTGAGCTGACCTTCCATGTATTGAGTGTTGTCCTTCCCTTCACCTAAAGCAGTTCTTATCTACTAATTTAATCAGTAAAAAACCCTCTCCCACCCTCCCTCCCTCCCGCCTCTCATAACCACAAAAGTATGTGTTCTTCTCAGTTTATACTATTTCTCAAGATCTTATAATAGTGGTCTTATACAATATTTGTCCTTTTACCTCTGACTAATTTCATTCAGCATAATGCCTTCCAGGTTCCTCCATGTTATGAAATGTTTCACAGATTCATCACTGTTCTTTATCGATGCGTAGTATTCCATTGTGTGAATATACCACAATTTATTTACCCATTCATCCGTTGATGGACACCTTGGTTGCTTCCAGCTTTTTGCTATTGTAAACAGAGCTTCAATAAACATGGGTGTGCATATATCTGTTTGTGGGAAGGCTCTTATTTCTCTAGGGTATATTCGGAGGAGTGGGATTTCTGGGTTGTATGGTAGTTCAATTTCTAACTGTTTAAGATAATGCCAGATAGATTTCCAAAGTGGTTGTACCATTTTACATTCCCACCAGCAGTGTATAAGAGTTTCAATCTCTCCGCAGCCTCTCCAACATTTATTATTTTGTGTTTTTTGGATTAATGCCAGCTGTGTTGGAGTGAGATGGAATCTCATCATGGATTTAATTTGCATTTCTCTAATGGCTAATCATCGAGAGCATTTTCTCATGTATCTGTTAGCTGCCTGAATATCTTCTTTAGTGAAGTGTGTGTTCATATCCTTTGCCCACTTCTTGATTGGGTTGTTTGTCTTTTTGTGGTTGAGTTTTGACAGAATCATGAAGATTTTAGAGATCAGGCGCTGGTTGGAGATGTCATAGCTGAAAATTCTTTCCCAATCTGTAGGTGGTCTTTTTCCTCTTTTGGTGAAGTCTTTAGATGAGCATAGGTGTTTGATTTTTAGGAGCTCCCAGTTACCTGGTTTCTCTTCATCATTTTTGGTAATGTTTTGTATTCTGTTTATGCCTTGAATTAGGGCTCCTAAGGTTGTCCCTATTTTTTCTTCCATGATCTTTATCGTTTTAGTCTTTATGTTTAGGCCTTTGATCCACTTGGAGTTAGTTTTTGTGCATGGTGTGAGGTATGGGTCCTGTTTCATTTTCTTGCAAATGGATATCCAATTATGCCAGCACCATTTGTTAAAAAGACTATCTTTTCCCCAATTAACTGACACTGGGCCTTTGTCAAATATCAGCTGCTCATATGTGGATGGATTTATATCTGGGTTCTCAATTCTGTTCCACTGGTCTATGTGCCTGTTGTTGTACCAATACCAGGCTGTTTTGACTACTGTGGCTGTATAATAGGTTCTGAAATCAGGTAGAGTGAGGCCTCCCACTTTCTTCTTCTTTTCCAGTAACGCTTTGCTTATCCGAGGCTTCTTTCCCCTCCGTATGAAGTTGGTGGTTTGTTTCTCTATCACCTTAAAAAATGACATTGGAATTTGGATCGGAAGTGCATTGTATGTATAGATGGCTCTTGGTAGAATAGACATTTTTACTATGTTAAGTCTTCCTATCCATGAGCAAGGTATGTTTTTCCACTTGAGTATGTCCTTTTTAATTTCTTGTAGTAGAGCTTTGTAGTTTTCCTGGGATAGGTCTTTTACATCCTTGGTAAGATTTATTGCTAAGGATTTTATCTTCTTGGTGGCTACTGTGAATGGTATTGATTTGGTTATTTCTTCGTTGGTGTTCTTTTTGTTGATGTAGAGGAATCCAAGTGATTTTTGTATGTTTATCTTATAACCTGAGACTGCCAAACTCTTCTTTTAGTTTCAGTAGTTTTCTGGTGGATTCGTTGGGGTTTTCTGTGTATAAGATCATGTCATCTGCAAATAGAGATAATTTTACTTCCTCTTTGCCAATCCGGATGCCCTTTGTTTCTTTGTCTAGCCTAATTGCCCTGGCTAGGACCTCTAGCACAATGTTGAATAAGAGCGATGATAAAGGGCATCCTTGTCTGGTTCCCGTTCTCAAGGGAAATGCTTTCAGGCTCTCTCCATTTAGAGTGATGTTGGCTGTTGGCTTTGCATAGATGCCCTTTATTATGTTGAGGAATTTTCCTTCAATTCCTATTTTGCTGACAGTTTTTATCATAAATGGGTGTTGGACTTTGTCAAAAGCCTTTTCTGCATCAATTGATAAGATCATGTGGTTTTTGTCTTTTGTTTTATTTATGTGGTGGATTACATTAATGGTTTCTCTGATATTAAACCAGGCTTGCATAAAAATCCCACTTGGTCGTGGTGAATTATTTTTTTGATATGTTGTTGAATTCTATTGGCTAGAATTTTGTTGAGGATTTTTGCATCTATGTTCATGAGGGATATAGGTCTGTAATTTGCCTTTTTTGTAATGTCTTTACCTGGTTTTGGTATCAGGGAGATGGTGGCTTCATAGAATGAGTTGGGTAATATTCCGTCATTTTCTGTGCTTTGAAGTACCTTTAGTAGTAGTGGTGTTAACTCTTCTCTGAAAGTTTGGTAGAACTCTGCAGTGAAGCCGTCCG
Organism: Loxodonta africana; assembly: GCF_030014295.1. Taxonomy (NCBI): domain Eukaryota; kingdom Metazoa; phylum Chordata; class Mammalia; order Proboscidea; family Elephantidae; genus Loxodonta; species Loxodonta africana. Next base: position 532,908 of record NW_026975124.1, read on the forward strand.
GGCAAGGGCTTTTTTTTTGTTGGGAGTTTTTTGATTACCGTTTCAATCTCTTTTTTTTTTATGGGTCTATTTAGTTGTTCTACTTCTGAATGTGTTAGTTTAGGTAGGTAGTGTTTTTCCAGGAATTCATCCATTTCTTCTAGGTTTGCAAATTTGTTAGAGTACAATTTTTCATAATAATCTCATGTGATTCTTTTAATTTCAGTTGGGTCTGTTGTGATGTGGCCCTTCTCGTTTCTTATTCAGGTTATTTGTTTCCTTTCCTGTATTTCTTTGGTCAGTCTGGCCAATGGTTTATCAATTTTGTTAATTTTTTCAAAGAACCATCTTTTGGCTTTGTTAATTCTTTCAATTGTTTTTCTGTTCTCTAATTCATTTAGTTCAGCTCTAATTTTTATTATTTGTTTTCTTCTGGTGCCTGATGGATTCTTTTGTTGCTCACTTTCTATTTGTTCAAGTTGTAGGGACAGTTCTCTGCTTTTGGCTCTTTCTTCTTTTTGTATGTGTGCATTTATTGATATAAATTGGCCTTTGAGCACTGCTTTTGCTGTGTCCCAGAGGTTTTGATAGGAAGTATTTTCATTCTCATTGCATTCTATGAATTTCCTTATTCCCTCCTTAATGTCTTCTATAACCCAGTCTTTCTTCCGGAGGGTATTGTTCAGTTTCCAAGTATTTGATTTCTTTTCCCTAGTTTTTCTGTTATTGATTTCTAGTTTTATTGCCTAGTGGTCTGAGAAGATGCTTTGTAATATTTCGATGTTTTGGATTCTGCAAAGGTTTGTTTTATGACCTAATATGTGGTCTATTCTAGAGAATGTTGCATGTGCGCTAGAAAAAAAAGTATACTTTGCAGCAGTTGGGTGGAGAGATCTGTATAAGTCAATGAGGTCAAGTTGGTTGATTGTTGTAATTAGGTCTTCCGTGTCTCTATTGAGCTTCTTACTGGATGTCCTGTCCTTCTCCGAAAGTGGTGTGTTGAAGTCTCCTACTATAATTGTGGAGGTGTCTATCTCACTTTTCATTTCTGTTAAAATTTGATTTATATATCTTGCAGCCCTGTCATTGGGTGCATAAACATTTAATATGGTTATGTCTTCCTGATCAATTGTCCCTTTTATCATTATGTAGTGTCCTTCTTTATCCTTTGTGGTGGATTTAAGTCTAAAGTCTATTTTGTCAGAAATTAATATTGCTACTCCTCTTCTTTTTGCTTGTTGTTTGCTTGATATATTTTTTCCATCCTTTGAGTTTTAGTTTGTTTGTGTCTCTAAGTCTAAGGTGTGTCTCTTGTAGGCAGCATATAGACGGATCGTGTCTCTTTATCCAGTCCGAGACTCTCTGTCTCTTTATTGGTGCATTTAGTCCATTTACATTCAGCGTAATTACAGATAAATAAGTGTTTAGTGTTGTCATTTTGATGCCTTTTTATGTGTGTTGTCGACAATTTCATTTTTCCACATACTTTTTTGTGCTGAGACGTTTTTCTTAGTAAATTGTGAGATCCTCATTTTCATAGTGTTTGACTTTATGTTTGTTGAGTTGTTACATTTTTCTTGGCTTTTATCTTGAGTTATGGAGTCGTTATACCTCTTTGTGGTTACCTTAATATTTACCCCTATTCTTCTAAGTAAAAACCTAACTTGTAATGTTTTATATCGCCTTGGATCACTCTCCATATGGCAGTTCTATGCCACCTGTATTTAGTCCCTCTTTTTGATTATTGTGATCTTTTACATTTTGACTTCAGTGATTCCCTGTTATGAGCATTTTTTAAAATTAATCTTAATTTATTTTTGTGATTTCCCTATTTGAGTTGATATCAGGATGTTCTTTTTTGTGACCTCGTGTTGTGCTGGTATCTGATATTATTGGTTTTCTGACGAAATAATATTCTTTAGTATTTCTTGTAGCTTTGTTTTGGTTTTTGCAAATTCTCTAAGCTTGAGTTTATCTGTAAATATCTTAATTTCGCCTTCATATTTCAGAGAGAGTTTTGCTGGATATATGATGCTTGGCTGGCAGTTTTTCTCCTTCAGTGCTCTGTATATGTCCTTCCATTGCCTTCTTGCCTGCATGGTTTCTGCTGAGTAGTCTGAACTTACTCTTGTTGATTCTCCCTTGAAGGAGACCTTTCTTTTCTCCCCGGCTGCTTTTAAAATTTTCTCTTTATCTTTGGTTTTGGCAAGTTTGATGATAATATGTCTTGGTGTTTTTCTTTTTGGATCAATCTTAAATGGGGTTCAATGAGCATCTTGGATAAATATCCTTTCGTCTTTCATGATGTCAGGGAAGTTTTCTGTCAGCAGATCTTCAACTATTTTCTCTGTGTTTTCTGTCCTCCCTCCCTGTTCTGGGACTCCAATCACACACAAGTTATCCTTCTTGATAGAGTCCCCCATGATTCTTAGGGTTTCTTCATTTTTTTAAATTCTTTTATCTGATTTTTTTTCAGCTATGTTGGTGTTAATTCCCTGGTCTTCCAGATTTCCCACTCTGCATTCGAATTGCTCGAGTCTGCTCCTCTGACTTCCTATTGCGTTGTCTAATTCTGTAATTTCATTGTTAATCTTTTGGATTTCTACATGCTGTCTCTCTACGGATTCTTGCAACTTATGAATTTTTCCAGTATAAGAACATAGTGAGTTCTTCAACTGTTTTATCAGTGTGCTCCTTGGCTTTTTCTGCAGTTTGCCTTTTTTCATTTCTGAGGACATCCCTGATGTCTTGAAGCATTCTGTAAATTAGTTTTTTATACTCTGTATCTGATCATTCCAAGATTGTATCTTCATTTGGCAAAGATTTTGATTCTTTTTTTGGGGGGGGGGGTTGTAGAAGCTGTCATGGTCTGCTTCTTTATGTGGTTTGATATCGACTGCTGTCTCCGAGCCATCACTAAGATATTAAAAAAAATAGATTTGGTAGTGGTTTATTCTATAATTGCTCACTGAGTCTTATCTTGTTTTGTTTTCTTTCAATATATGCGGATGGGCTACTAGATTGTGCTGTCTTGTTTGTTGTAGCCCTTGACTTACTTATGACCTATTACCAGCTGGTTTGGGCTGTTTCCAGATATATATGCCTGAGTCTATTCACTATTCTTGCGTAGAATCTGATTTTGGGTCATCAAGTGTGTGCTGCACCCTAACACCTATCCACCTCTAGAAGTAGTGGCAATAGTTGTGTGCACCAGATTCTATTAGCAGCTGGGGTTCACCATCCGGGGGGGCAGGATGCTGACAGGCTTCCCCCAAGTGTCAGTGAGGTAGGTGTGTCTCTATTCCTATAGCACCTTGGTGGGAGGGCACTGCAGCTGTACCTTAGGCCCCCAATGCAAGTACCTCTACGGATTGGTAGGTGTCACCCTCCTTAGACCCCTAAGGCAAGAGGCTAGGTGGTCTGGGGGGAGCTTCAGCCCTCAGTTCCCTTGTTGTGGGTCAGTTAGGGCTCTGTTGAATAAGCAGAGATATCAGACCTGGGAAACTTGTTTTTCCAGAAAATCCGCTAAAAAAAATGCAGTCAGATCCCTATCAGAACTGCCTTTGGATTATAACCGCCACCTTGTTCCCTGTAAGGATGAAAGTCCGAGATTTGGATCATATATGCTTGGCTGTAGCTGGTTCTGTGTTTTTAGTCCAATTAGGGATGGATTTTTGGTCCCTGGGTTTTTTGTGATTCCTTCTCTCAGGCCGGAAGAATGGGTTAGGAAAAGACCAAAAAAAAAAAAAAAAGGGAAAAGCAAAGCCGCCGCGGAGCCGGAGCCGTTCTCCCTCTGGCTCAGGAAATTCCAATGTTAATGAAGCCGCCTGGGAAGGATGGGGGAGGGTTCAGAGAAACAGGAGAGTAGCACCCCAGAATATAGCCAAAGTTGCTTATGTTGCTTGGAATGACTATTTTATCTGAGATTCTTGAGGGGCGTGTCGCCTATGTGTGCTGGCTGTGTGGAGATTGCCCCCGAGGGTCTGGCCCACTAAAGCCACGGTCAGATCCTCCGCTGCCAGTCCAAAGCCTAGCATCAAGGTTCCCCTGCTGGGATGCTGCACTCCTGGCTCTAAAATCAGTCGTTGCCTCCCGGGGACTTCTCGTCCCGCCAGCCCGGTCGCCGCGCCGCCCCCGCGGACTGGCTGGGCCCCCTCCCGGGGTTAGTTCAGGGGAGTAAGCCTGCGCCCCGTGCTTGCGCTGTGACAGCGCCCAGTCAAAAGCCTGGCGCCCAGGCTCCCCAGCTGGGACGCTGCACTCTCGGCTCCAAAACCAGTCACTGCCTCCCGGGGACTTCTCCCACCAGCCGCGTTGCCACACCGCCCACGCGGACCGGCTGGGCCCCCTCCCGGGGTCAATTCAGGGGGGTAGGGCTGGGCCCCTTGTTTGCACCATCACCAGATTTTGTGTTCATCTCTCCTGGGTCCAGACCTAAGCCCGGCACCAAGGTTACCTGACTGGGACGCTGGCTCCAGGCTCCGAAAACAGTCGCCGCTTCCCCGTATTTGTTCGTTCTCCGTCTCTAAATCTGTGTTTGTTGTTCAGGGTTCATAGATTGTTATGTATGTGATCGATTCACTTGTTTTTCTGAGTCTTTGTTGCAAGAGGGATCCGAGGTAGCGTCTACCTAGTCCTCCATCTTGGCCCTCCTCTCAAGCCTGGTCTTTTTATGAGAATTTGGGGTCTGCATCCCACTGTTCTCCTGCTCCCTCAAGGGTTCTCTGTTGTGCTCCCTGTCAGGGCAGTCATTGGTTTTGGCCGGGCACCATCTAGTAAATAGTATTTTTAATAAAATATCCAGACTTAAAAACTTAAGGAAGGAGAAGTGTCTTTCACTTCTTAAAATGCGACAGATGTTATGGGTTGAATTGTGTCCACCAAAAATGTGTGTCAACTTGGCTAGACCATGATTGCCAGTATTGTGTGATGGTCCACCATTTTGTCGAGTGATGTGATTTTCCTACACACTGTAAACCCTACCTCTATGATGTTAATGAGGTAGGATTAGTGGCAGTTATGTTAATGAGGAAGGTCTCAATCTACAAGACTGGGTTGTGTTTTAAGTCAACTTCTTTTGAGATATAAAAGAGAGAAGCAGAGAGACAGGCAGACATCATACCACCAAGAAACAAGAGTCAGGAGAATAGAGTATCCTTTGGACCGGGGTTCCCTGTGCTTAGGATCTCTTGACTGGGAAATATTGATGACAAGGACTTTCCCCCAGAGCCAACAGAGGGAGAAGGCCTTCTCCTGGAGCTAGCACCCTGAATTCGGAATTCTAGCCTGCTATGCTGTGAGAGAAAAAATTTCTCTATGTTAAAACCATCCATCCAGTTGTGGTACTTCTGTTATAGCTGTGAGAGGAAAAATTTCTCTATGTTAAAGCCATCCATCCACTTGTGGTACTTCTGTTATAGCAGCACTAGATAGCTGAGACAGCAGGTAATTTGAAAAATATATCTCTGGCACAAAAAGCCTCAAATTGATGAAAGAAATAAAAAATATACTTGTATTTTTGTGTGGGTATATATATATATATTTTATATGTATGTGTGTGTGTGTGTACATAAATATATGTATATATGAGCTCTGCTGGGTTTATATATATATATAAAAAATACACACCTATATATGAGTTCTGGTGGCACAGTGGTTAAGGGTCCTGATGCTAATCAAAAGGTAAGCAATTTGAACTCACTAGCCTATTCCACAGGAGAAAGGTGTGGCAGTCTGCTTCCACAAAGATTTAGAGCCTTAGAAACACTATGGGGCAATTCAACTCTGTTCTATAGGGTCACTATGAGTTGGAATTGACTCACGGGCAACTGGTTTGATTTGGATATATATATATATATATATATATATATATATATATATATATGGTGTAAGATGAATGATTGAGCTACTGGAAAAGTAAGAGAAATCTGCACTATCTAGAAAGATATTGTGAATGAGTTCTGAAAAAGGTCAATACAGGTAACAGACACAAAAAAGGTGTTGATATAGGTATTCGACTTTACTCACACAATGTGGAAAGGAAGCAAAATTAAGTCCCATGCACAGTGGTTAGTTATTGCACATGCAGAGATATCAAGCTGGGACCAGGAAAATTATTTTCTTAAAAAACCCAGTAAGAGAAAGCTACATCAAAGATAAATGAGGACCATGACTTCCCTTGACCATAGATGTCTGTGGAAGGGAAATAAAAGAGCTTTTCTTAAAATTTCTATTCTCATCCCCACACTTAGATATATTTGGAAGTAAATTGCACACCACCGTGTAACTTAAATATCACCATCTCAAAATTGAGTTAACATGGAGTCCGAGTGATGAGCAGCCAGAATACACAGTTACTGAGCAACCATGAAGGACAATTCTCTTAGTATTCAAATACAGACATAGATAAATTTCTAAACAATATGATCTCAGAATGAAATATCTCATATTATATGTTTAACAGTATTGCTCTGGGCAAATCTGCTACAAAAGACCTCCTTAAAGTGTTAAGAAGCAAAGATGTTACTTTGAAGACCAAGGTGTGCCTGACCAAAGCTATGGTATTTTCAATGACCTCATATGAATGTGAAAGCTGGACAATGAATTAGGTGTTGGTGAAGAATATTGAATATGCCAGTGACTGCCAGAAGAATGAACAAATCTATCTTGGAAGAAGTACAGCCAGAATACTTTTTTGAAGCAAGGGTGCCGAGACTTTCTTTCACGTGCTTTGGATATGTTATCAGGAGGGATCAGTCCCTGGTGAAGGACATTATGCTTGATAAAGTAAAGGGTCGGTGAAAAAGAGGAAGACCCTCAAAGACATGGATTGACACAGTGACTACAACAATGAGCTCAAACATGGCAATGATTGTGAGGATGGCACAGGACCGGGCAGCTTCTCGCCCTCTTGTACATGGTATCACTATTAAAAAAAAAAAAAACATTGCCATCGAGTCAATTCTGACTCATAGTGACGATGGCAGCTAACAACGACAACATATTTTTTTCTCAAATATTGGGATGGGAAACAACCAAGGTAACAGAATCTTAATATATTGCCTAATGGAGACAAAAGTTCCTTTTCGAGTTAAACATCTGACCTCAATAGCCCCATGGGAGTTGAGAGTAGATTGCATACCACCACGTAACTTAAATATCACCGTGTCAAAATGTATTTAACATAGGGTCCGAGTGATGAGCAGCCAGTTACTGAGCAACTGTGAAGGACAATTCTCTTATTACAATTCAGATATAGACATAGATAAATTTCTAAACAATTTGTGACCCATGGGAGTGGAATACCAGAATGCTGTTGACATATAGAGTTTAAATCATTTCTGGTTATCTTTTGGGAGAATGTCCCCTCAGTTTTGTACTTAAAGGAATTGACAATTCTCTCTCTTTTTTTTTGTACGTAATTGGTAGACAGGAACACCAGTCTCCACAGATTTCTTTTTCTTTTTTCCTTTTATTTCATTTAATCCCCTTGAGTCTTTTATGAGCAAACGTTTTGCTATTGTGAAAAATGCTGCAGTGAACATGGGTATGCATTTGTCTATTCATGTGACAGCTCTTATTTCTCTAAGATATATTTCTAGGAGTGGGATTGCTGGATCTTATGGTATTCTCTTTCTAGCTTTCTAAAGAAGTGCCATATCGTTTTCCAAAATGGTCGAACCATTTTGCATTCCCACCAGTAGTACATAAGAGTTCCAGTCTCCCCACAAATTCTTCAACATTGTTATTTATTTATTTATTTTTTACGGCAGTAATGTTGGGGTGAAATGATATCTCATTGTAGTATCAATTTCCAATTCTCTATTGGCTGGTGATCACGGTCATTTCCTCATGTGTCTGTTAGTCACTTGAGTGCCTTCTTTGGTGAAGTGTCTGTTAATTTCCTTTGTCCATTTTTTAATTGGATTATTTGTCTTTTTGTTGTAGAGGTATTGGATTTTCCTGGAGATTTTAGAGATTAGACTTCTGTTGAATTTGTCATAGGCAGAGATTTTTCCAAGTCTAAGTTCTTTTTTTAATCTTTTGGTGAAGTCTTTTGATGAGCATGAGTGTTTAATTTTTAGAAGATTCCAGTAATCTAACTTATATTCTAGAGTTTGTGTCTTGTTAGTTATGGTTTGTATCCTGTTAATGACATGTATTAGGGCCTCTAGCCTTGATCCTATTTTTCTCCTATGATCTTTGTGGTTTTTGATTTTATATTTAGATGTTTAATCCATTTTTAATTAGTTTTTGTGTATAGTGTGAGGTATGGGCCCTGTTTCATTTTTTTGCAGAGGGACATCCCGTTTTGCCAGCAGAATTTGTTAAAAAGACTGTCTTTTCCACATTTGATGGACTTTGGGCCCTTTTCCAAGATCAGGTGATTGTAGGTGGATGGATTTACACCTGGGTTCTCAATTCTGTTCCACCGGTCAATGTAGCTGTCATTGTACCAGTACTAGGCTGTTCTGACTACCGTAGCCGTACAGTAGATTCTGAGGCCAGGTAGTGGTCTTCCTAGTGAATTCTTCTTCAATAGTACTTTACTTATGTGGGGCCTCTTTCATTTCCGTATAAAGTTAATGATTAGTTTTTCCGTCTCTTTGAAGAATGCTGTTGGTATTTGGATGAGAATTGCTTTGTATTTGTGGATTGCTTTGGGTAGAATTGATATTTTCACAATGTTGAGTCTGCCTATCGATGAGCATGTCCCTCACTTTTGTCATTTTGAGATACTCGTTATTTGTTGTTTGTTTCTTTAACAATCTGACACTTTCTCTTCTCCTTCAGGACATTTACATGTGTTCTTCTGTCTGCTAAAGGTGGTTTCTCTGGTACCTCAATTCATTTGTACTTTAATTGCACTCTCTTGGAGAAGTCTTCTCTGATTCTCTCAAACTCTTACATGTTTCCAGAATGTCCTGTGCTTCATCTTTAGAACAGTAATATTATTTGAATTTGAGCTAATAACCAAGTATCAGCCTTGCTCAGGAGTAAGTTACTTTTGTGGTTATTTAAATTTAAATATGAATGAAATAAAATAGCAATTCAGTTCCTTAGTCACACTAGCCGTATCTAAAATGATCAGTAGCCACATGTGTCTAGTGGCTAATGTATCAGGCAGCACAGATTATAGAACATTTCCATTATTGTAGAAAATTATTTTGGACAAGTGCTGGGAGATCAGTTTTCTCCTTTTTGTTGTTCTTAAACTAACCCTGTGCAACCCAGAACCGAGGCCCTGTGCAACATTTGCGCTAACATCATCAAATCTTTCATTTATTCCTGTAAACACTAGGCATTTTCAGACGTGCACACATACACACAAATACACACCCATATACACGCATACTTTTCTTTAAGGTTTCGTCTAAATTTAATAAAATCCTTGAAATCTTCCCTTTGTGTAAAGCCAAGATTAGGTGCTATCTCCTCTTTGCTCTCCCAAAACTTTGTCCTCTTAGCTTACTCTACTGAAATTATTTGTACATAAACCTGTTTCTGTTAAATTACTACCTAATCTGGAAGAAACAGGCCTTGGTTGTTTTATATTTATATCTCTAGTGTCTGGTGAAGGTGACATAATTTATACTCAATAAATATATTTTAATCAAAGATTTGAGACTCTTGTATTGTCCTCTCATTCGTGAACGTTTTGGTGTCACAAAAAATATATATATAGTTATTAAGTCAAATATTTATATATATGTCTACATCAATATTAACACCTACATCTATATTTATACAGGCAACAATAGATCTACAATTAGTTTTCATTTACTAGAATTTCATGTGAATAAAATCATATAATATGTACTCTCTTTTTTGTTTGTTTTGTGCCATTTTACTCTTCTTTTTCTTGTTTCCAAAGGTAAAACATTTGCTTATTGATTTGAGATCTGTCTTCCTTTTTAACATAGGCACTTGGAGCTATTAATTTCTCTATAAACGATTCTAAAGCTGCAATCCGTATGTTTTAGCATGCTGTTTTTCACTTCCTTTTATCTAAAAATATTATTTTTAAACTCTCCTTGTGATTTATTCTTTGGCTCATTTGTTATGTAGGAGTGTACTGTTTAATTTACATATATTTGTGATTTTCTTATATTTCCTTCTATTGTTGATTTCTAATTTAGTTGTATTTTGGTCAAAGAACATATTTTGTATTATTTCAATTATTTTATATTATTTAGGTTTTTTTGTGTGTTTGTTTTATAGTCTGGTATATGGTCACTCTGGAGTATGTCCCATGTATACTGCCTAGTTTTATGTCCATTATTGAAAATGAGTTATTGAAGTCTCTATTATTGTGAAATGTTAGGTGAATACATGTTTATAATTGTTTATTCTGCCCAATAGATTGACACTTTATAATTGTAAAATATTATTTGTATCCTGTAACTTTTTTGTCTTAAAGTCTAATACGTCAAGTGTTATTATAGGCAGCCCAGCTCTTTTTTTTTGGCTACTGCTCACTTGGCATGTTAGATTCCTAGTGCTGCCATAACAAAATACTACAAAGTAAATGGCTTTGAAGAACAGAATTTATTGTCTCAGTTCTGAAGGCTAGAGGCCCAAATTCATTAATGGGTCTATGAACTCTCTCTCTGTTTGTTTTACGGAAAGGTCTTTCCTGTCTCAGCTTCTTGCAGCTAAAAAAAGAAACTGTTGCCGTTGGGTCAATTCCAACTCATAGCAACCCTATGGGATAGAGTGGAACTTTCTCATGGGGTTTTCAAAGAGCAGCTGGTGGATTCCAACTGCTGACCTTTTGGTTAGGAGCTGAGCTATTAGCTACTGCACCATCAGGGCTCCTTGTAGCTTCTTGTAGCCCTTTGCAATTCTTGGCATGCTTATGGATGCTTATAGATGTGTCTGCCTCCATTATCACCTGGCATCTGTCTTACTCTGTGTGTTTCTTTCCATCTCCCTGTCTGTTATCTCCTTTTAAGATACCACTCAGAATGGAATAGGACTTATCCTACTCTGGTACGGCTTAAGTGACAATATCATCAGCTGCTCTTTGGAAACACTATGGGGTGGTTCTACTCTGTCCTATATGGTCACTATGAGTTATAATCAACAGGATGGCGAAGGTTTTTCTTTTATCTTCCAAGAATAGTGTGCTATTTTCCCAAACAAGGACACAACTTCCAGGTACAATTTTTAGCACTTCAACATATATATTTCGGAGACACTTTCAATCCGAAATACATGGCCTATCTTTTAAATCCTATTTTCAATCTATTTGTGTCTTTTAATCTAAAGAGTGCCTATAATAATAAAAAAAAAAATAGACAGACATATATTTGGGTTATGTTCTCTTTTTAGACTATGTTTCCAATCTCTGCCTTTCAATTGAGTTGTTTCACTGTTTAAATTTAATTACTGATAAAGTAGGACTTATGTCTTCCTTTTTTAAATATACTTATGTCTTTTTAATTAGTCTATTCCTGGATTGCTGGCTTCTTTTGTGTTAAATTGGTAAGTCCTAGTGTACCTTTAAATTTATTTATTGTGTCTTTTACAGCATATCTTTCAAGTTATTTTCTTAATGATTTCTTGTAGATTACAGTTAGCATCTTAATATAAAACCAACTAATTCAGATGAATAATGTCTTAATTTCAATAATGTTCAGTGTATCTTGATCCTGCTCATTCTTTGTAAAAAAATTGTCATACAAATTACATATTTGTACATTAAAAGTAAGTATTCTTTTCTCCATTTCATGAAAAGTTTTGTGCATTAAATGACACTACCAAGAAAATGAAAATGTAATGGATAGAATGGAAAAAAATATTTGACCATAATTTATCTGATAAGGCTCGAGTAATTTTTAAAAAGTATATTGAAAAACAAACTGCGTGAGTGAAAGTTCTTAGGCCGATGAATATAATCACATGAACTAACTAACACTCTTCTTTCTGCCAAGGAAAAGTAAATGACTAAAAATTGTTGCTTTGAAAGATTGTAAAACAAATTTGAACACAAATAAAAACTAAATGATTTCTATTCGAGGCTACATAAATAATAGACATGCCACTGTCTTAGTTATCTAGCACTGCTATAACAGAAATACCACATGTGGATGGCTTTAACAAAGAGAAATTTATTCTCTCACAGCCTAGGGGTCTAGAAGTCCTAATTCACGATGCCAGCTTCAGGGGAGGCTTTCTTTCTCTGTCGGCTCTGCAGGAAGGTCTTTTTCAATTTTCCCCTGGTCGAGGAGCTTCTCAGTTTAGGGATCTCAGGCCCAAATGATGTGCTATGTTCTTGGTGGTTTTTCTTGGAGGTATGAGGTCCCCCTGTCTCTCTGCTTGCTTCTCTTTTTATATTTCCAAAGAGATTGACTCAACATACTATCTAATCCTGTAGATTGAGCCTACCTCATTTATGTAACTGCTTCTAATCCCGCCTCTTTAACTTCATAGTGGCAGGATTTACTACACATAGGAAAATCACATCAGATGACAAAATGGTGGGCAATCATATGCTACTAGCAATCATGGCCTAGCCAAGTTGACACACATTTTGGGTGGGGCGGATGCAATTTAATCTGCAGCAGCCATCAATCACCCCAGTAAATTCTTCACTTATATGTCTCTGATGAAAAATTATATCCAATATAGAACCCCATATGTTTTATAGGTGATTTTTTTTGATCTGACAGATACTAAGAAAGCTTCTTTTTTTTAAAAGACAGACATTTCCGTGCTTGTGCACAGAGTGGACAGCAGGGAGAGCCCAAGAAGAGTCTTTTCTTTTTCCTTTTTTTAAAATAACTTTCTTTCGCTTATCCCGGACATGAAAATGTTCAACAGTTTAACCTCAGTTCATTCCTCTAAACATCTCTGGAGTCTGCTCCCTGAGCTTGCAAGCCACTGTCACTATTGTGTTTTTGACCTTTAAAATATCTCATTTAGCTTAAAGTGTTGATCCTCTCTCCTGTCTTCCTAACTCCAAATATCTAAAAAACCATTCTCAGCACATTTAACAGATCAATCTTTATAATATAAAAATCTGATCACATTGTGAAAAATCAGCCTCAGAATCATCTCCAGTCCATGTTTCTAAACTATTCCATGTGATTTAAAAAGTTATTTTATGTACAGACACATGGAATTTTTATCTCGGTAATGTATTCACACTAAATTTTCAGGTTTATAGACCAATCAGATTAAGTCCTAATACATTTTAGGTCATAAAAGCTTTTTATGATTTGAAGCTGCCTCTTTTTCTTCCCTTATTACATACTACCCTGAGTGAGACAAGCTTTCCCTCCAAGGGGAGCTAACCCTTGTTGATAACTCACTGTGGGCCAGGTTCTGATCTAAAATTGCTTTATACATACTGCTTCATTGCATTCTCAAAATAAACAAGTAAGGACTATTATTCTATCTATTTCATAAATGGAGAAACTTAGCAACAGAGTTTTAAAATTTGACCAGGCTGACATGTTATCCTGGGTTTATATCTGGCTGACTGGCTTAAAAGCCTACATTCCCCTTATCAAGCTAGTGACACTTGAACTAGGGACTAGTGCCTCAAACATTGTGCATGTTGTTATACACATGCCTATAACACCATTTTACTCTTTTTTTCCTATATATCACAACTGTCATAAGAATTACCCTTTTTGAGCTCCATTTCTGATACACTGAAATAATTAAACCTTCATTACTATAAGAACACAATTTTGTGTAAAGCTTTACTGTAAGAGAAATCATACTGTTTGATAACTGTTTCTTTGTCTCTCCATAGCAAGCTGTATCATTCTAAAGAAGACAAAAATTATAACTAGTGTAGTATATAAGACAAGGTATACCTATAATAAGTGCATATAAACTAATTACACTCATCCAGGCAAATTTGTACAGGAGAAATTAATACATAAGTAATTTTTTTTCACGACCCTGAAGTTGCATGTCTTTGGGATTAAAAGAAAGTTAAAATTTGTGAAAATTTGAAGTTGGAACTCTTAATATTAACACTGCAAGAACTATTAAAGATGAAGTAGGAAAATGTATTGTGCTGAAAGACTTGTTTAAATGCTATAAGAAGTTTAACTTACTGAAAGGACAAATTAAGTAAACATGAAAAAAGGAACAAAAAATATATTCACTGTTTCTGTCAAGATTTTAGTTTTTTTCCTTATTTTTTGAAAAAATGAAAACCTTTTTGAGTGTATCCTTGAAAGCTTGTTTCACTTGCTTGTTCCTAAGACTGCAAATGAAGGGATTGAGTAAAGGGGCAACTGAGGTATAGATAACAGCTATATCTTTGGATAAAGTCACCCTTTCTTTTGCTGATGGCTTCATGTAAATGGAGACACAGCTACCATAAGTAAGGGAAACTGCAGTCATGTGGGAAGAACAAGTGGAAAAAGCTTTTGTTCTTTTCCGAGCAGAGGGAATTTTTAGAATGGTCTTGATTATATATGTATAGGAAAAAATTACTAAGAGTAGTGTGACCACTAGTGTTATAACTGCTGAAACAAATGAAATCATTTGTAGGAAGTGAGTGTCTGTGCAAGAAATCTGCAGGATAGGAGAAGTGTCACACATGAAATGATCAATTACTTTGGAAGCACAAAATTCCAGCTTTAGTCCCAAGACCAACGGTGGAAAGGTAATCAGAAAGCCAGCTGTCCGTGAACTGAGTAGAAGTTGGTAGCACACTTTGCTTCTGGTAATGACTGAGTAATGCAGGGGTTTGCAGATGGCTGCATAGCGGTCATGGGACATGGCAGCCAGAAGGTAGAACTCTGTAACTCCTAAGAAAAGAAAAAAAGAATAATTGAGATGCACAACCATTGTAGGAAATGATTTTGTTTTTAGTCACAATGGTTGTCAAGAATCTAGGAATAGAGATTGTCGTCAATAAGATTTCTAAGAAGGAGAAATTTTGTAGGAAGAAATACATTAGAGTCTTGAGGTGAGGATGCAGTAGGGTGAGGAGGATGATGGATAAGTTCGCCATCACACTCAAAATACAGTTGAGAAAGAGAAATATAAAAATCACAATTTGTAACTGTGGGTCATCTGTGAGTCCCAAGAGAATGAATTCTATCTCTCTTGACTGGTTCTTCATTTCAGTTTTGAGACCTATTAAACTGACATTAGGAAACAACTCCAAAAGCAGAAAAAACAATTTTTTAAAGCTACATCAGGAAAAAAATCTGATATCCAGAAATGTAAACAAGTGTAAATATTTGCTGCAGTTTAACAAGGCAGATGATACCTAAAATTATAGTGTAGGTCAACCAAAGCATTCTCTATGTATCTTTTGTGTGTGTTTAATAAATTACTGCAAAAAAAAAAAAGCCTTATAAAATCTAGGCACCTTTTCCAATGTCAATTTACAATGTATGTTCAACAATTTTTATTTTATGAATTTTTTAAAAATTGATGAAACTTATAGAAATATTGGTAGTTACATATTTTCCTTAACTACAGTTGAATTTCTCCAATATATGCCATTAATTCTTTAGTTCCAATGCAGTACTGATCCATTGTTCCTTTGACTTATTTTCTCTAATTAGTATTTTTCCGGTTCCAAATCATTAGTCTTCTCATAATCATTTAAACTTAACATTTTGAAATATCTTCAAGATACAGTTAGTAATTTCAAAATTCTAAACAAATTGGGAGAAAAACTGTAGCTACAGGAAAAATAAAACAAATCAAAATCAATTATTTTCTGACTTGATCTTTGCCTTGGATTCAGGTAATTTTTAAATTCTTAAGTAATATTTTTTTTTCCCTGTTTAAGCCACCCACAATAAATAATTTTGTCTTTTTAGTATAAATATGAGGATGATTTTAATATCTAGGTGTTTTAATAACTAGAAGTAATTTAATAAAATCATTTTGTTATTCAAAGACTAGTACAGAAGTGGTAGTCAATAGTCACTTATGATGCTAACTATATTGTTTTTGGCACTCAATGTCATTGTTCTTAAATCCATAAATAAGACTTTTCTCTAGAGACGAATAGGCCTAAATTGCTGACTGGATACATTATGTTCCGTAGATGATGGCCTTCTATAGATGTCTAGGACAGAAAAGAAAGCTTTTCTCTTTATTTGAAGGAAGATATTGAGGTGCTATCCAAGCATTCATCTATGTTTAATGTCAAAGTTAATTTACAGGTTTCATATGGCATTTAAATAAATACATTTGCAAAATGCTTTCGTTATTCATTTTAAAATCCTTCCATGGGTTATTAATGTATGCTTTTCACATGAATAAAAATAATTTCATCTATTCCTGCATATAAGAATTTTATTAGCTTTCCCTGAATTTCACTTTTCTCACTCTCTACTCAATGCAATAAACACATCTATTTTCTTATAAGAATTTTGCTTTGTGTTTTAAATGATAGCTATTGGAGAAAAAAACAGTACAGTGCTCCTATTTCCAAGTGGCTTTTTTTCCCAATATTTTATAGGTAGTGCTCCCTTCTCTCTTCATTTTGCTCTGGAAAAGAGAGAGAGTGACAGCAAGAGAAATATTGAAGAAAAATTCCGAAGTATTGATTTGTGTAAATCTCAAAACCAGAACACAAGGATAGTAACAATTTTTCTTCTACTCCTTGACTACTGAAAGGATGAGAAGCTGAGTGATCATGAGTGTTTATTATCAAATATGTATATCTGCACTGCCATTTCTTTAACCCCAGTTTTGCTCTAACTCAGTGGGAAGGGAAACTCTCTGAGTCAGTCAAACAATTTTTGCTAACATCATGTGTCTAGGTGACAAGTCTATATGCTGCTTTCTTAAAAACCTGCAAAACAGAAGCTATTTTTACTTTTCAAAATCTGCTGAATGATCATAGTTACATATAGTAAAAAGCCTATAATGCTACAGTTTATATCAGTCCCTATATAATCAGGCAGCTTTGAATACTGCATCTACACAGAGCATGTATGATGATCCAGATGCCAATGGTTATAACTATTGTACTTGTAGAACTACCTTCACCTATGATCTAGGTGACTTACCGTATGCAGGATTTATTGATTTCCCTTCTCCTTTAAGGACGTATGCTATAAACAAAAGTCAAATAATAGATGTTGAATATTATTGCATTTATAATATTAGAAAACATTCCATTATTTGCATAATAAATTTAATTCCAATGCTTTTCGTGGGAAGGATTCAAAGCAGAGGGGAGATTTGGAAAGTATATGTATCTGTGAATATCTCCCAATATCACATACACTACAAAAATCACAGAACCTAGATATTATAGAAAATTCAATTACAATGCCCTTTCTGGTTACCAAATAGAGGTTTTCTGATTTTTTCCTTAAATATTTAAACTTAAATGAAAATGATGCTCTAAGAGAAGGGCATTTTAGGAAAGGTCTCAGGTTAAAGCAATCCACTCTTCGTAGCAAAGAATGACTATGTTTACAATTGTGCACTAACAAAAGCCACACTTTTATCAATTTGCTCATAAAAGACTCAGGGAAATTAATTGAAATAAAGGGAAGACAGAAAAAGAAATCTGTGGAAACTGGTGTGCAGGAGCTACCACTTACATCAAGGAAAAAAAAGCCACAAAGCTGTGTATTGATTTAAATACAAAGCAAGGGAACACTCTCCCAAAAGATAACTAGAAACAATTTAAACTCTATATGGGATGCCAACAAGATTTTGATATTCCACTCCCCCAGAGCTATCTGGGAGCCCTGGAGGCGCAGTGGTTAAGAGCTTGGCTGCTAGCCAAAAGGTCGGTGGTTCAAATCCACCAGTCGCTCCTGGAAACACTATGGGGCAGTTGTACTCTGCCCTATAGGGTCACTATGAGTCGGAATCTACTCAACAGCAACCAGTTTCTCTTTTTGGGTTTTGGGGCTGTATGAGTCGTTCTACTGGTCAGAGACCTTATCTCAAACAGGAACTTTTCTCTTGCCTCCATTAGTCAATATATTAAGATTCCACTAACTTGATTGTGGCCCACCCTAAGGCTTGAGAAGGAGTATTTAAATAAAAAAAATTAAATGGCTCCTATTAATTATTATTTCTATTCTGAAACCATCTTAAACTTAAACTTAAAAGTTACAAATACAGAGCAAGAAATTTTTTTTGTTTTTTCCTGAATCATTTGATGCCCTACCTCCTGCTCAACACTACAGTGTGCATTCCTTACAAAAAAAGAAAATATCTACTATATAATAACATGAATCCGTTCTCAATAAATATTAGAACAGTAGCACACTAACACTGATATATTAATAACGTCCAATATCCCAATCCCATTCAATTTTTACAAGTTTATAGAGGTATAAATAGCTCAGAGTTATGTTTTCATTTGATTAGCATGACTCTTTAATTTCATTTAATACAGAATGGTTTTTCAGTCTTTCCTTAACTTCCTTGCATGTTGGAGATTACTTTCTGGTAAGCCTATATAATGTCCCTTGATTTGTGTTTTTCTGAGGTTTTCACCTGATTAGATTCCATTAATTTACTTTTTGGCACCAGAATCACAGAAGTGATCCTATTTTTTCATTGAGTCTTATCTCTTGCATAAAGTGGTGATTGACAGCCTTCTCCACCATAAAAGTAATGTTTTATATTTGTAATTAATAAGCATTTTGTGGGAAGGTACTTTGAATACGTTGGATATATCAATCTTCATAAAACTTTCAACTTACTCATTAATAACTTAATATCATTATGTACTCATAGTTTCTGATTTTATTTATTAACAAATATGTCAATCATCTATGTAGCGTATATATTTAATTTTTACCTCAATTTTTACTTTAATTTCAATTAGTCCCATTTTTAAAAAATATTCTTGCTGTTCAATAGTCTTATATCTGTACTTAAATATACTGGGAAAAGTTTATTTCATCAAACTATTAAACATTCTTCAGTATAGTTTGTGTGAATTCTTTCAAATTTTTTAGTTTTTATGAGTTTATTCAGCAGTTATTGTTTCTGCTTGCTATTACTTGGTGACCTCTAAAACATAATATAAGGTATTTTATTGTGAAGTCACATTATTTAAAATTTATCTGTGTCTATATTTCAGTAGGATTGTCATTAGAAGTTTGTGAGGCAGTGGAATTAAGTTAATGAGAGTGAAACAACTAGAATGGACATAATGACAATGTTGACACGATGTGAAGAATGTAACAATGTCGCTGAATATTATCTATAGAAAAATTTTAAATGGAACTGTGTTTTGCTATGTATATTTTTACCAAAAATGTGATAAAATATTTTTAAAAGCCGGTTCAGCTATATTAATATAAATCAGTATAGATATTTTTCATGATGACAAAAAGTTATATTCATCAAGAAGATAGAACAATTCCAAATTGGTATGCACGATGTCAAAGTCTTGGAAATTAGAAATTCACGGTACTACAAAGACAATAAAAAAAATCCATAGGCATCTTGGAGATTTAAATAGCTCAGTAATTATATACAAAGCAAAAATAAAATAAACTTATAGAATATTTAAATTATGTGATTAATGAACTCAACCAAGTTGAACTAACTAGAACACTGTACTTAACTACACAACACTTATAATTTTCGGATGTTCATGAAATGTTTATCAAAAATTTGACTATATGCTAGGCCATAAAATAAGACTCAACTAATTTCAGATAATTTCAATTAAATAAAGCATATTTTCTGACATCATAGAGTTTAAAAAATTATACCAGTAGAGTTGTAAATATAAATGAAATGGGGAGGCGGGGCCAAGATGGCGGACTAGGTAGATGCTACCCCAGATCCCTCTTGCAACAAAGACTCGGAAAATCAAGTGAATCGATCACATACATAACAATCTACGAACCCTGAACAACAAACACAGATTTAGAGATGGAAAACGAACAAATATGGGGAAGCAGCAACTGTTTTTGGAGCCTGGAGCCAGCGTCCCAGTCAGGCAACCTTGGCGCCAGACTTAGATCTGGGCCCAGGGGAGCTGAACTCATAAATCTTGTGACGGCGCAAACAAGGGGCACAGCCCTACCCCCCTGAACTGAACCCAGGAGGAGGCCCAGCCGGTCCGCGCGGGTGGCGTGATGACGCTGCTGGTGGGAGAAGTCCCCGGGAGGCAGTGACTGGTTTTGGAGCCGGGAGTGCTGCGTCCCACCAGGGGAACCTTGACGCTAGGTTTTGGACTGGCAGCGGAAGATCTGACAGTGGCTTCAGCAGGCCAGACCCCCGGGGGCAATCTCCACACAGCCGACACATATAGGTGAAACGTCCCTCGGGAATCCCAGATATAACAGTCATTCCGAGCAAGACAAACAACTCTGGCTATATTCCGAGGTGCTACTCTCCTATCTCTCTGATCCCTCCCCACCCTCCCCAGTCGGCTTCATTAACATTGGAATTTCCTGAGCCAGAGGGAGAACAGCTCCGGCTCCGTGGCGGCTTTGCTTCCCCCCCTTTTTTTTTCTTTTGGTCTTTTCCTAACCCACTCTTCCGGCCTGAGAGAAGGAACCACAAAAAACCCAGGGACCAAAAATCCATCCCTAATTGGACTAAAAACACAGAACCAGCTACAGCCAAGCATATATGATCCAAATCTGGGACTTTCACACTTACAGGGAAAAAGGTGGTGGTTATAATCCAAAGGCAGTTCTGATAGGGATCTGACTGCATTTTTTTTAGTGGAATTTCTGCAAAAGCAAGTTTCCCAGTGATGGCTCAGAGACAGCAGTCGATATCAAACCACATAAAGAAGCAGACCATGACAGCTTCTACAACCCCCCCAAAAAAAAGAATCAAAATCTTTCCCAAATGAAGAAACAATCCTGGAATTATCAGGTACAGAATATAAAAAAACTAATTTACAGAATGCTTCAAGACATCAGAAACGAAATAAGGCAAACTGCAGAAAAAGCCAAGGAACACACTGATAAAACAGTTGAAGAACTCAAAAAGATTATTCAAGAACATAGTGGAAAAATTAATAAGTTGCAAGAACCCATAGAGAGACAGCATGTAGAAATCCAAAAGATTAACAATAAAATTACAGAATTAGACAACACAATAGGAAGTCAGAGGAGCAGACTCGAGCAATTCGAATGCAGAGTGGGAAATCTGGAAGACCAGGGAATTAACACCAACATAGCTGAAAAAAATCAGGTAAAAGAATTTAAAAAAATGAAGAAACACTAAGAATCATGGGGGACTCTATCAAGAAGGATAACTTGTGTGTGATTGGAGTCCCAGAACAGGGAGGGAGGACAGAAAACACAGAGAAAATAGTTGAAGATCTGCTGACAGAAAACTTCCCTGACATCATGAAAGACGAAAGGATATCTATGCAAGATGCTCATTGAACCCCATTTAAGATTGATCCAAAAAGAAAAACACCAAGACATATTATCATCAAACTTGCCAAAACCAAAGATAAAGAGAAAATTTTAAAAGCAGCCGGGGAGAAAAGAAAGGTCTCCTTCAAGGGAGAATCAACAAGAATAAGTTCAGACTACTCAGCAGAAACCATGCAGGCAAGAAGGCAATGGAAGGACATATACAGAGCACTGAAGGAGAAAAACTGCCAGCCAAGCATCATATATCCAGCAAAACTCTCTCTGAAATATGAAGGCGAAATTAAGATATTTACAGATAAACTCAAGCTTAGAGAATTTGCAAAAACCAAAACAAAGCTACAAGAAATACTAAAGAATATTATTTCGTCAGAAAACCAATAATATCAGATACCAGCACAACACGAGGTCACAAAAAAGAACATCCTGATATCAACTCAAATAGGGAAATCACAAAAATAAATTAAGATTAATTTTAAAAAATGCTCATAACAGGGAATCACTGAAGTCAAAATGTAAAAGATCACAATAATCAAAAAGAGGGACTAAATACAGGTGGCATAGAACTGCCATATGGAGAGTGATCCAAGGCGATATAAAACATTACAAGTTAGGTTTTTTACTTAGAAGAATAGGGGTAAATATTAAGGTAACCACAAAGAGGTATAACGACTCCATAACTCAAGATAAAAGCCAAGAAAAACGTAACAACTCAACAAACATAAAGTCAAACACTATGAAAATGAGGATCTCACAATTTACTAAGAAAAACGTCTCAGCACAAAAAAGTATGTGGAAAAATGAAATTGTCAACAACACACATAAAAAGGCATCAAAATGACAACACTAAACACTTATCTATAATTACGCTGAATGTAAATGGACTAAATGCACCAATAAAGAGACAGAGAGTCTCGGACTGGATAAAGAAACACTATCCGTCTATATGTTGCCTAGAAGAGACACACCTTAGACTTAGAGACACAAACAAACTAAAACTCAAAGGATGGAAAAAATATATCAAGCAAACAACAAGCAAAAAAGAAGAGGAGTAGCAATATTAATTTCTGACAAAATAGACTTTAGACTTAAATCCACCACAAAGGATAAAGAAGGACACTACATAATGATAAAAGGGACGATTGATCAGGAAGACATAACCATATTAAATATTTATGCACCCAATGACAGGGCTGCAAGATACATAAATCAAATTTTAACAGAAATGAAAAGTGAGATAGACACCTCCACAATTATAGTAGGAGACTTCAACACACCACTTTCGGAGAAGGACAGGACATCCAGTAAGAAGCTCAATAGAGACACGGAAGACCTAATTACAACAATCAACCAACTTGACCTCATTGACTTACACAGATCTCTCCACCCAACTGCTGCAAAGTATACTTTTTTTTCTAGCGCACATGGAACATTCTCTAGAATAGACCACATATTAGGTCATAAAACAAACCTTTGCAGAATCCAAAACATTGAAATATTACAAAGCATCTTCTCAGACCGCTAGGCAATAAAACTAGAAATGAATAACAGAAAAACTAGGGAAAAGAAATCAAATACTTGGAAACTGAACAATACCCTCCTGAAAAAAAGACTGGTTTATAGAAGACATTAAGGAGGGAATAAGGAAATTCATAGAATGCAATGAGAATGAAAATACTTCCTATCAAAACCTCTGGGACACAGCAAAAGCAGTGCTCAAAGGCCAATTTATATCAATAAATGCACACATACAAAAAGAAGAAAGAGGCAAAATCAGAGAACTGTCCCGACAACTTCAACAAATAGAAAGTGAGCAACAAAAGAATCCATCAGGCACCAGAAGAAAACAAATAATAAAAATTAGAGCTGAACTAAATGAATTAGAGAACAGAAAAACAATTGAAAGAATTAACAAAGCCAAAAGATGGTTCTTTGAAAAAATTAACAAAATTGATAAACCATTGGCCAGACTGACCAAAGAAATACAGGAAAGGAAACAAATAACCTGAATAAGAAATGAGAAGGGCCACATCACAACAGACCCAACTGAAATTAAAAGAATCATATCAGATTATTAGGAAAAATTGTACTCTAACAAATTTGCAAACCTAGAAGAAATGGATGAATTCCTGGAAAAACACTACCTACCTAAACTAACACATTCAGAAGTAGAACAACTAAATAGACCCATAAAAAAAAAAAGAGATTGAAACGGTAATCAAAAAACTCCCAACAAAAAAATGCCCTTGCCCGGACGGCTTCACTGCAGAGTTCTACCAAACTTTCAGAGAACAGTTAACACCACTACTACTAAAGGTATTTCAAAGCATAGAAAATGACGGAATACTACCCAACTCATTCTATGAAGCCACCATCTACCAAAACCAGGTAAAGACATTACAAAAAAAAGAAAATTACAGACCTATATCCCTCATGAACATAGATGCAAAAATCCTCAACAAAATTCTAGCCAATAGAATTCAAAAACATACCAAAAAAATAATTCACCACGATCAAGTGGGATTTATACCAGGTATGCAAGCCTGGTTTAATATCAGAAAAACCATTAATGTAATCCACCACATAAATAAAACAAAAGACAAAAACCACATGATCTTATCAATTGATGCAGAAAAGGCTTTTGACAAAGTCCAACACCCATTTATGATAAAAAAAAAAAACTCTCACCAAAATGGGAATTGAAGGAAAATTCCTCAACATAATAAAGGGCATCTATGCAAAGCCAACAGCCAACATCATTCTAAATGGAGAGAACCTGAAAGCATTTCCCTTGAGAAGGGGAACCACACAAGGATGCCCTTTATCACCGCTCTTATTCAACATTGTGCTAGAGGTCCTAGCCAGGGCAATTAGGCTAGACAAAGAAACAAAGGGCATCCGGATTGGCAAGGAGGAAGTAAAATTATCTCTATTTGCAGATGACATGATCTTATACACAGAAAACCCTAAGGAAACCTCCAGAAAACTACTGAAACTAAAAGAAGAGTTTGGCAGTCTCAGGTTATAAGATAAACATAGAAAAATCACTTGGATTCCTCTACATCAACAAAAAGAACACCGAAGAGGAAATAACCAAATCAATACCATTCACAGTAGCCACCAAGAAGGTAAAATACTTAGGAATAAATCTTACCAAGGAAGTAAAAGACCTATACAAAGAAAACTACAAAGCTCTACTACAAGAAATTCAAAAGGACATACTTAAGTGGAAAAACATACCTTGCTCATGGATAGGAAGACTTAACATAGTAAAAATGTCTATTCTACCAAAAGCCATCTATACATACAATACGCTTCCGATCCAAATTCCAATGTCATTTTTTAAGGTGATAGAGAAACAAATCACCAACTTCATATGGAAGGGAAAGAAGCCTCAGATAAGCAAAGCATTCCTGAAAAAGAAGAAGAAAGTGGGAGGCCTCACTCTACCTGATTTCAGAACCTATTATACAGCCACAGTAGTCAAAACAGCCTGGTTTTGGTACAACAACAGGCACATAGACCAGTGGAACAGAATTGAGAACCCAGATATAAATCCAACCACATATAAGCAGCTGATATTTGACAAAGGCCCAGTGTCAGTTAACTGGGGAAAAGATAGTCTTTTTAACAAATGGTGCTGGCATAATTGGATATCCATTTGCAAAAAAAATGAAACAGGACCCATACCTCACACCATGCACAAAAACTAACTCCAAGTGGATCAAAGGCCTAAACATAAAGACTAAAACGATAAAGATCATGGAAGAAAAAA
This sequence comes from Loxodonta africana, assembly GCF_030014295.1. Classification (NCBI taxonomy): domain Eukaryota; kingdom Metazoa; phylum Chordata; class Mammalia; order Proboscidea; family Elephantidae; genus Loxodonta; species Loxodonta africana. The sequence continues at coordinate 557,979 of NW_026975124.1, forward strand.
TAGGGACAACCCTAGGAGCCCTAATACAAGGCGTAAACAGAATACAAAACATTACCAAAAATGATGAAGAGAAACCAGATAACTGGAAGCTCCTAAAAATCAAACACCTATGCTCATCTAAAGACTTCATCAAAAGAGGAAAAAGACCACCTACAGACTGGGAAAGAATTTTCAGCTATGACATCACCGACCAGCGCCTGATCTCTAAAATCTACATGATTCTGTCAAAACTCAACCACAAAAAGACAAACAACCCAATCAAGAAGTGGGCAAAGGAAATGAACACACACTTCACTAAAGAAGATATTCAGGCAGCTAACAGACACATGACAAAATGTTCTCGACCATTAGCCATTAGAGAAATGCAAATTAAAACACGATGAGATTCCATCTCACTCTAACAAGGCTGGCATTAATCCAAAAAACACAAAATAATAAATGTTGGAGAGGCTGCGGAGAGATTGGAACTCTTATACACTGCTGGTGGGAATGTAAAATGGTACAACCACTTTGGAAATCTATCTGGCTTTATCTTAAACAGTTAGAAGTAGAACTACCATAAAAAAAAAGAACTACCATACAACCCAGAAATCCCACTCCTCAGAATATACCCTAGAGAAACAAGAGCCTTCACACAAACAGATATATGCATACCCATGTTTATTGAAGGTCTGTTTACAATAGCAAAAAGCTGGAAGCAACCAAGGTGTCCATCAACGGATGAATGGGTAAATAAGTGTGGTATGTTCACACAATGGAATACTACGGATCGATAAAGACCAGTGACGAATCTGTGAAACATTTCATAACATGGAGGAACCTGGAAGGCATTATGCTGAGCGAAATCAGTCAGAGGCAAAAGGACAAATATTGTATAAGACCACTATTATAAGATCTTGAGAAATAGTATAAACTGAGAAGAACACATACTTTTGTGGTTATGAGGGGGGAGGGAGGGTGGGAGGGAGAGGTTTTTTTACTGATTAATTAGTAGATAAGAACTGCTTTAGGTAAAGGGAAGGACAACACTCAATACATGGAAGGTCAGCCCAATTGGACTGGACCAGAAGCAAAGAAGTCTCCGGGATAAAATGAATGCTTCAAAGGTCAGCGGAGCAAGGGCGGAGGTTTGGGAACCATGCTCTAAGGGGACTTCTAAGTCACTTGGCAAAATAATTCTGTTATGAAAACATTCTGCATCCCACTTTGAAATGTGGTGTCTGGGGTCTTAAATGCTAACAAGCGGCCATCTAAGATGCATCAATTGGTCTCAACCCACCTGGAGCAAAGGAGAATGAAGAACACCAAGGTCACACGATAACTAAGAGCCCAAGAGACAGAAAGGGCCACATGAACCAGAGACCTACATTGTCCTGAGACCAGAAGAACTATTTGGTGCCCAGCCACAATCGATGACTGCCCTGACAGGGAGCACAACAGAGAACCCCTGAGGGAGCTGGAGATCAGTGGGATGCAGACCCCAAATTCTCATAAAAAGACCATACTTAATGGTCTGACTGTGACTAGAGGAATCCCGGTGGTCCTGGTCCCCAAACCTTCTGTTAGCACAGGACAGGAACCATTCCCGAAGACAACTCATCAGACATGAAAGGGACTGGATAGTGGGTAGGAGAGAGATGCTGAAGAAGAGTGAGCTAATTATATCAGGTGGACACTTGAGACTGTGTTGGCATCTCCTGTCTGGAGGGGGGATGGGAGGATAGAGAGAGTTGGAAGCTGGCAAAATTGACACGAAAGGAGAGACTGGAAGGGCTGACTCATTAGGGGGAGAGCAAGTGGGAGTAAGGAGTAAGATGTATATAAACTTATATGTGACTGACTTGATTTGTAAACGTTCACTTGAAGCTCAATAAAAGTTAAAAAAATAATAAATAAAAAAATGAAATGGGGTGTTTTTAATTATATTCAAAGATAACTAGAAATCCAAATATGCATGGACATTTAGGCAATATACTTATAAATAATGTATAGGTTGAAAATGAAATCACAATAGGAATTAAAATACTTACAATTTAATGAAATGAAAATAATAAAATTACGTATCAAAATTTGTAAATGCAGGTCAAGTTAACATTCTAAGAAATTGTATGGCCTTAAATAAACACATGAGAACAGAGGAATAGGCTGAAAGTTCATCTGTCTTGATGGATGATCTAAGTTTCCATCCCAAACATTTTTAAAAAATGGCAAATTACACTTTAATTTGAAAGAAGATAGAGAGCAGGAGAAACAAACAAAATAAAACACATACAATACAATACACTAGGGAGTATTAATGGAGCTAAAATTTAGTTAATTATAAGAATAATAGAATACATATATGCCCTTACGATAAAGAAAGTGAAAATACATTTATCCGATATAAAAAATAGTGAGGTGATTTTGCTTCTTAGTTTATAGATCTTATCACATAAGAGGACTGTTCGAAAACTTTATGACACTGGAATTGAAAATATTGATGAAATGGACTATTTATGAGGGAAGGACGTGGGGACGTAACTTTCCATAGCTCTCACAATATGAAATGAGCAGTCTGAATTGTTCCATAAGTATAAAAGTTGTTACATGATTAACTATCTTCTCACTAAGAAATTTCATGTAGTTTTCCTATAAAGTGTCTAGTTCTTTGCTTTTATTGTCATTGTTTGTTTTATTGTTTTGTTTTGAAAAATACTTGGAGCCCTGGTGGCACTGTCGTTAAGAGCTACAGATGCTGATAGGGAAGCCAACATGGTGCTATGGAAGAAGCACCATGCTGTCCCTCCGCAGCAAAGACCCCCAAAACTAAGTAAAACAGGCACAAATGTCAATCCTGGAACTCTAAGCATAAAATGAAGGGAAAGAATTTGATCAGGCACTGAATGGGATAAGAAACTGACAGAGAACAGAGAATGAGGAGAACTGTGGAGTGGAGGTTCCCTACCAGCTAACATGGCACAGATTCGCCATCTTGGACTATAACCACCAAGGAATGCAGAGAGGGAGTACAGGAAGCCAACTTCCTAGGGCTCCCAACAGGAGTTAGAGCACTCAGAAAGCAGGGATACACGCTTTCCCACCCCTCTCCCTTCTTCCCTCTACGCGGCCTCCTCCATTTTCAAATGGGCTAGAGTCACTCGGATAGAGAGACACCAGTTCACTGCTGCCCAGGTCCTCTCCGACCCCACCAGCTGGCTCCTTCAATGCCAATTATTTTTGTTATTATTATTATTTTGCCTTTCTTTGTTTCTTCTCTCTGTCTCCTTTCCTTCCTTTTCTTTCTTCCACCTTGCCAGCCCCTTTGCTGTCCCCATCCTTCATTGACAAGCTATGCCACACTGCTGGGCCGGAGAGCCACTGGCACATCTTCCTCAGTTTTGTGTCACCCCCACTGGCCAGGTCTCTTAGCAACATTTTCTTCCCGCTTCTCTCTCTCTCCCTACCTTCCTTTGCTTTCTCCCACCCAGATAGCCCCATGTGCCGTCCCCATCCCTTCTTGGTGGGCCGTATAACACTGTTCAGCTAGAGAGCTGCCAACATGGCCTCCCCAGTTCTGTGTTGCCCACACTGGCTAGGTCTCTCAGTCCATTTTTTTTTTCAGATTTATCTCTATCTTTTCCTTCTTTCCCTATCTTCCACCCACCTAGACCTATGTGCTGCCCCCATCCCATCTTAAGGGGTAGTGTTGCACCACTGGGCTAGAGTGCCCTGGATCCATGCTGCTGTCATTGGCCAGCTCAGCACCATATTTTTTTGTTTTTGTTTCTACTCTCTCTCTTCTCCTTTCCTGTTTCCCACCCATCTAGTCTTGTATAGTGTCCCTGCTCCTTCTCTAACGGCCTTACTGCACCACTCTGCTAGGGAGCCACCAGCACACAGCCTCCCTGGGCCTACATTATCCCCACCAGCCAGCTTCCTAATCACAATATTGTTTTAGTTTGTTTCCTTTGGTCTTTTCTTTCTTTCCAGTTTCTTTTCTCTCAGCGCCTACCTCCTCTTCCTTTCTCCCACACACCTAGCCTTGTGTGCCACCCTCACCCTCTCTCAAAGAGTTGTGATGCACCACTAGGTTAGAGAGACACTGGCACGCCGCCTGCCAGTTCTGCATCACCATCACCAACTGGCTTCCTCAGCACAATTTTTATTTGTTTTTTGCTTTTTTTCCTTTTTGTAGTTGTTTCTTTTGTCTCTCTTCATTCCTTCTTTTTCTTTCTCCTGCCCACCTAGCCCTGTGAGCTGCCCCCTCCTTATTGACAGGCTTGGTGCACCACTTGGTCAGAGAGCCTTTGGCACACGGCCTCTCTGGGTCTGCACTACTCCCACAGGCTGGCTCCCTCAGCACCATATTTTTTCTTTTTCTTTCTTCTTCTCCCCTTTCCTTCTTCCTTCCACCTGGGCTCTGCACTGCCTCCACTCTTTCCTGACAGGTCATGCCACACCAGCCGGTGAGAAAGACATCAGCTTGTCATCACCCTGCTTCCACCCTGCCCCCAAAAGCAGGCTCCTTCAGCACCATATTTATTTTCTTGTTGTTGCTTTGTTTCCTCTCTCTGTTTCCCTTCTTTCCTTTCCTTTCTCAAGTCCACCTAGCCCCATGCACTGCCCATGCACCTTCTCAACAGGCTGAGCTAGGCTCTCTCAACTAGAAAGTCACCAGCACATGGCCTCCCTGGGTATGCCCTGCCCCACCTGCTGAATTCCACCACACTGCCTTTGTATTTACTTCTTTTTCTTTTGCCTCTCCATTTTTTGCTTTGTTTTCATTCTGTTTCTCTGTCTCTTATTTCTCTTCTTTCTGTCACCTGCTTAGTTCCACACATTGCATTCCCCCCTTGCCTCCTGCCTATCTACACCACACACAAAGTGCCGTACCCATGAGAGGCAACAGTGCAAACCCCTGGACCTCTGAACCACATCGGCACTTCCCTGTCAGCCCAAGTTCATGTTGCAAAAGATCCATCCCTCTCTCCCCTCCCTACTGGACCTTTCCAGCTGCATCATAGCTGAGCAACCAGCCTTGCCCACCTGGGCAAGGTGGTGAGAAGTATGCCCACAGACAAGCAACAAAACACACCCAGCCTGCCTGCTCAGATATAACCAAATAAAACAAAAAACAGGATGAAACAAACAAAGCAACAATCAATAAATGAAGAAAATAATTCCAGAATGTCCTGGGAACAATAGACAATATCAAAACATATTAAAAACAATAGGACAGGATGAGTCCAAAAAGCAACTAAAATAAAACACCACATGACCTCTGGCAGAAGTAAAGGCACTGGAATTACCTCATAGGGAATTCAAAAGTTTAATATTCAGGACTCTCCAAGAGATTAAGAAAGAGATGAAGGAAAAGGCAGACAAAACTAAGGAAAAAACGGACAAAATCATGGAAAATGCAGACAAAAATCAGGGAAAACACAAAGCAAAGGGAGAATTGGGGGAAATAATACAAGAGCAAAATGTCAAAATAAATAAACAATTAGAAATCATACAAAAAACAGCAATTAGAAATCCAGAAGACAAAATAATTTTAGAAATGGGCAGTGCAATAGAAGGTTTTAGGAGCAAATTTGAAACAAGGGAACACAAGATCAGTGAAACTGAAGACAAATCCTTGGGTACCGCTTTGTTTGAGGAAAAATCTGAAAAAAGAATAAAGAAAACCTGAGAACCATGTGGGGTACAATCAGAATTTGTGAGTGACAGGAGTTTCAGAACAGGGGGAGAAAATGGAAAACACAGAGAGAATCACTGAAGACTTGCTGACAGAAAGCTTCCCTAATATAATGAAAGATGAAAAGCTGACCGTCCAAGAAGCTCAAAAGAAGCACATATAGAATAGACTTCAAAAGAAAGTCACCAAAACATAACGCAATTATACTTGCCGAAACCAAAACCAAAAAAAGAATCCAGAGAGCAGTTGAGAAAAATGAAAAGTCACATACAAAGGGGACACTATAAGACTAATCTCTGATTACTAGGCAGAAACCATGAAGGCAAGAAGGCAATGGGATGACATATAAAAAACTTAAAAGAAAATTTGTCAACTGAGAATAATACATCCTGCAAAAGTCTCACTCATATATGATGGTGAAATTAGGAAATTTCCAGATAAACAGAAATTAAGGGAATATGTCAAAACCAAACCAAACTTACAAGAATTATGAAAAGGAGTCCTTCAGTTAGAGAACCAACGACATCAGACAACAACCTGAATCTAGGACACAGGAGAGTATCAGCCAGGTGCCAACCTAGCTAATGAGCACTAAAGGACAAAAGAAAACTGTAAGATTTACAACAGGGAACAAGGGAAGTCAATCTGCAAATGACAACAACATCAGAACAATAAAAGTGAGAATAAATAGCGTAGGTACAGGATTTTCAAATGGAAAGGAAATCAAGTAGATATCATGTAATAAAAGACTGGTTTAAACTTAGGAAGATGGTGTAAATATTAAGATAACCAAAAAGAAAGTTAACAAACCTACTCATTAAAATAAAGAAGAAAAAGGTAAAGTCTCAGTGTCATGGATTCTATTGTGTCCTCCCAAAATATGCCAACTTGGCTATGTCATGATTCCCAGTATTGTGTGATTGTCCACCACTTTGTCATTAGATGTGATTTGCCTATGTGTTGTTAATGAGATGAGATTAGTATCAGTTAATGAGATGGTATTAGTAGCAGTTATGCTAATGAGGCAGGACTCAATCTCTAGGAAGAGTTTGTGTCTTAAGCCAATCTTTTTTGAGATATAAAAGAGAGAGAGAGATGGCAACCTCATACCACCGTGAAAGCAGCACGGGGAGCAGAGAGTGTCCTTTGGACCCAGGGTCCCTGTGCTGAGAAGCTCCATGACCAGGGAAGATTGTTGACAAGAACTTCCCTCCAGAGCCAACAGAAAGACAGAAAGTCTTTCTCTGGAGCTGATGCCCTGAATTTGGACTTCTAGCCTACTAGGCTGTGACAGAATAAACTTCTGTTTGTTAAAGCCATCCATTTGTGGTATTTCTGTTATAGCAGCACTAGATAACATAGACACTCAATAAACATAAAATCTACGAAAGTGAAAGACATGAAAAAAATCCAGAAACAAAAGGAATTCAGTACCAGAGAGAAAGAGGTGTGAAGAAAACATCTGCACCACACACACATACACACAAAAGAACTACAAAATGACAGCAATAAACTCATACCTATCGATAATCACACTAAATGTAAATGACTTAAATGTACTTGTAAAGATACAGAGAGTGACAGAATGGGTTAAAAAAAACAGAATTCATCAATATGCTGTCTACAAGAGGCACACCTTGGAAATGAAGATATAAATATATTAAAAGTGAAAGGATGGAAATTAATATAGTAGGCAAATGACAAACAAAAAAGGAGCAGGAGAGGCAACAAAAATCTCAAATAACAGACTTTAAAACAAAAATCATTAAAGATAAGGACGGACATTATATAATGATTAAAGGAACAAGCCACCATAAGGACATAACAATAATAAATATCTACACAAGCAATGACATGGGTTCAAAAACATAAAACAAACTCCAACAACACTGAAAAGAAATTGACAGTTTCACAATAATAGTAGGAGTCTTTAACACACCAGTTTTGGTAAAGGACAAAACATCTAAAAAGAAACTCAACAAAGATACAAAAGATTTAAAGGCCACAATCAACCAACTTGACCTCATACACATACACGGAACAATCCACCCAACAGCAGCAAGGTACCTGTTATTTTCCAATGCACATGAAACGTTCTCCTGAATAGATCTCATCTTAGGGCACAAAACAACCTTAAACAAAACCCAAAACACTGAGATAATACAAAGCAGCTTCTCTGATCACAAAGCAACAAAAGTAGAAATTAATAAAAAGAAGAGCAAGGAAAAAAACCCAAATACATGGAAACTAAATAACAACCTGCTTAAAAACCAGTGGGTAATAAAAGGTATCAAAGACAGAACTAAAAAAAATTCAAAGTCTCAAATGAGAAAGGAAACATACCAAAACCTTTGGGACACAGCAAAGGCAGTGCTCAGAGGTCAATAGTGATAGATGCACACATCAAAAATGAAGAAAGGCACAAAATCAAAACACTAGCTATACAACTTGGACAAATGGAAAGAGAAGAGCAGAAGAAGTCCACAGCCATGAAAAGAAAGGAAATGATAAAAATCAGAGAGAAGTGAATGAAATAGAAAATAGAAAGAAGCAACAAAACCAAGAGTTGGTTCCATCAAAAGATCAACAAAATCAACAAACCATTGGTCAAACTGACAAAAGAAAAACAGGTGAAGACAAAAACAACCCAAAGAAGAAATGAAACAGGGGACATTACAACAGATTTAACTGAAATAAAAAGGTTCATAACAGAGTACTATGAAATCTATACTCCAACAAATTTGAAAACCTAGAGGAAATGGACAAATTTCTAGAAACACACTATCTTCCTAAACTAACATAAACTGAGGTCTAAAATCTGGACAGACCCATAAGGAGAAGAGATTGAAAAGGTAATAAAAAAAAACTTCCAATAAAAACAGCCTTGGCTCAGATGGCTTCACTGGAGAATTCTACCAAACATTCAAAGAAGAATTCACAGTAGTACTACTAAAACTATTTCAGAACATACAAAAGGAAGGGATACTTCCTAACTGATTCTATGAAGACAGCATAACCCTGATACCAAAATCAGGCAAAGACACCACAAAAAAAGGAAAATTACAGACCAATATCTCTCATGAATATAGATGCAAAAACTCTCCACAAAATTCTAGCTAATAGAATTCAGCATCATATTAAAAAAAAAAAAACAACACCATGACCAAGTGGAATTCATACCAGGTATGCAACAATGATTCAACATTAGAGAAACAGTCAATGTAATCCACCACATAAATAAAACAAAAGAATCACATGGTCATCTCAGTAGACTCAGAAAAGTCATTAGATATAGTATGACACCCATACCTGATAAAAACTCTCAATAAAATAGGTTTAAAAAGGAAATTTCTCAACATAATAAAGGGCATCTAAACAAAACCAACAGCCAACATCATTCTCAACAGAGAGTGGCTGAAAACATTCCCCCTGAGAACAGGAACAAAACAAGGATGCGCTTTATCACTACTGCTATTAAACATTGTAATAGAAGACCTACCTACAGCAATAAGAAAAAGAAATAAAGGACATACAAATAGGCAAGGAAGAAGTAAAACTATCCCTATTTGAGGATGATATTATACTGTACACAAACATCCTCAAAGATACACAAGAAAACTACTGGAACTCATAGAAAAATTCAGCAGTATAGCGGGATACAAGATAAACATACAAAAAAAGTTGGATTCCTAAACACCAATAAAAAGAACATGGAAAAGAAAATGAGTAAAGCAATACAATTTAATATAAGTCCTAAAAAAATAAAATGCTTAGGCATAAATCTAACCAGGGATGTATAGGACATATACAAAGAAAACTACAAAATCCTACTGCAAGAAAGCAAAAGAGACCTACATAAATTCAAAAACATACCATGTACATGGATAGGTAGACTCAACATTGTGAAAATGCCGATTCTACCCAAAGCAATCTGCAAGTACAATGCAATGCCAGTCCAACAGCATTCTATAACAAGATGGAAAAACTAATCATTAAATTTATTTGGAAAGGTAGAGGCCACAGATAAGTAAATCACTATTGAAGAAGAAGAATAAAGCAGGAGGCCTCATACTATTTGACCTCAGAAACTGCTCTACAGCTACAATAGTCAAAACAGCCTGGTATTGGTACAATGACAGACACAGTAATCAATGGAATTGAATCAAGTATGCAGATGTAAATCCATCCACCTATGGTCAACTGATCTTCAACAAAGGCCCAAAGTCCACTAAATGGGGAAAAGACAGTCTTTCTAACAATTAGTGCTGGAAAAACTAGATGTCCATCTGTAAAAAATGAAACAGGACCCATACTTCACACCATACACAAAAACTAATTCAAAATAGGTCAAAGACCTAAATAAGAAATCAAAAGCTATAAAGATCATAGAAGAAAAAAGGTCAACACAAGAGTCCCTGATACATGGCATAAATGGCATACAAACCATAACCAACAATACACAAACACCAGAAGATAAGCTAGTAACTGGAATCTTCTAAAAATTAAACACTTATGCTCATCAAAAGATTTCACCAACCCAGTAAAATGAGAACCTACAGACTTGGAAAAAAAATTGGCCATGACGAGTCCAACAAAGTTGCAATCTCTAAATTCTGTAGGAAAATCCAGCACCTCTACAACAAAAAGACAAGTAAACCAATTAAAACATGGACAAAGTATATGAACAGATACTTCTCTAAAGAAGACATTCGCATGGCTAATAGACACATGAGAAAATATTTGCAATCGCTAGCCATTAGAGAAACATAAACGAAAACCACAATGAGACACCATCTCACCCCAATATTACTGGCACAAATAAAAAAAAAAAAACAGAAATTTACAAATATTCCAGAGGTTGCAGGGAGATTGGAACTCTTATGCACTGCAGGTGGGAATGCAAAATGGTACAACCATTTAGGAAAAAGATATGGTGGCTTCCTTAAAAAACTAGAAATAGAAATACTACATGATCCAGCTATCCCACTTCTAGGAATATATCCTAGAGAAATAAGAGCCATCATACAAACAGACATATGTGCACCCATGTTCATTGCGACATTATTAACAATAGGAAAAAGATGGACACAACCTAAGTGCCCATTAATGGAAGAATGGATAAACAAACTATGGTACATACACAAATGAAATACTATGCAATAATAAAGAACAATGATGAATCTGTGAAACATCTTACAACATGGATGAATCTGGAGGACATTATGCTGAGTGAAATTCAATCATGAAAGGACAAATACTGCATGAGATCACTGTTAGAAAAACTCATGGAAAGGTTTACACACAGAAAGAAACTATGATGGTTACGAGGGAGGAGAAGGCTGGGGAGGGAAAATCACTAAACAATAGGTAAGTGGTAAATTTGGTGAAGGGTCAGATAGTACACAATGCTAGGAAAGTCAGCACAACTTGACCAAGGGAAGGCCATGGAAGCTTTGTAGACACATTCAAACTCCCAGAGGAACGGAATTACTGGGCTAAGGGCTGGGGACCATAGTCTCAGGGGACATCTAGCTCAATTGGCATAACATGATTTATAAAGAAAATGTTCTATATTCTACTTTGGGGAGCAACCTCTTGGGTCTTAGAAACCTGTGAGCGGCTATCTAAGATACTTCTCTGGTCAAGAGAGAATGAAGAGAATGAAAGACACAAGGGAAAGATTAGTCCAAAGGACTAATGGACCACAAGTACCACGACCTCCACCAGACTGAGTTCAACACAACTAGATGGTGCTCAGCTACCTAGACCAGCTGCTCTGATAGGGATCACAATAGAGGCTCCTGGACAGAGCTGGAGATAAATGTAGAACAAAATTCTAACTCACAAAAAAAATAGCAGACTGATTGGTCTGACAGAGAGGAACGGAAATAGAGAACTCAAGATTGAGAAGTGGACAGTGTTGACATGTCGTGGGGTTGGCAATCAATGTCACAAAACAATATGTGTATTAATTGTTTAATGAGAAGCTAATTTGCTCTGTAAACCTATAGCACAATAAAAAAAAGATCTATAATGACAACAACAACTCAAAAGATTAGATAGGAATCTTAGGGAACAGTGAGTTTATGCTGATGGGGGAGGAAGAACCCAGAAAATGAGGGTGAGAATGGTTGCACAACTTGAAGAATGTAATCAATGTCACTGTGTTGTACATGTAGAAACTGTTGAATTGGTGTATGTTTTGCTATGTATATTCCCAATGACAACAACAACAAAATAATTAAAACAAAAAACAAGGGAAAAAAAAAGAGCTTGGCTGCTAACGAAAAAGTTGGCAGTTCAAATCCAAAGCAGCTCCTTGAAAACCCTATGGGGCAGTTCTACTCTGTCTAGGGTCGCTATGAGTCAATATCGACTCAAGGGTAACAGATTTTTTTTTTTTTTTTGGTTTATAACTTCAAAAATTGCCTCTCCTTTTTTTTTTTTTCTTTTCTCTTTCTGGAACCCCATTAATCCATCTGGTAGAAGTTCTCACCTTATTCTCTTTGTCTCTTACCCTCTTCTCTAGTTTTCCTTTAGTATTTCTCAAATATTCACTCCTCTGAGTTCTGTTCCAGTACACTACCTCTTTCTTTGGCTGTGTTAATCTGCTCTTAAACTCCTCCACTGAGTTATTAAGGAGAACTTTAAATATCAGATTTTTTTCCTCAGTAATTCTAAGAACTTGAATCAAAATTACAATTCTTACTGTGATCTTTTGAATATATTAAGCATAGCTAATTTAACATTTGTGCCTTTTGAGTCTATTTTCTATAGCCACTCTTCCTCTGTTTTTATTGTTAGCTTTGTTTGATTTTATTTATATTGCTTTATCTGCTCATGTGCCAGGGTATTGTTTCTGATAGATAGGAGTTGTGTGACAAAGTTATAGAAATATAGTGGTGTTTAGAGCAATGATATCTTCCCACAGAGATTTTATGCTTTTTTCTAGCAGATGATTAGGGACACTAATATTCAAAGGCATATTAATCTAAATCCATGACTTGACGTACTTTGAAGCTTTTCTTTAGGGTAAAGGCTATCTTCTCCCCACTCTTATTTCTACGGCTTAACCTTTTAGATAAACTTTGAAAGTATAAAAGTTTTCTAGCTTCACAAATTTGGCAAGTCCTACACTCCAGTTTTTCTTCTCTAACCTGCTAGGAATGATTTCCTGATTTATCTGTTCAGCTACCTCTTCCATTATGGGCAGGGAAAAGTGACCTCCTTTGCTGGGATTATCATTCTGAATTCTTTAATATATTGTATTTTAATCCTAAAATACTTTGCTTTTTTTTTTACTTTCCAATATCTTCAATAAAATTTATTATTATTTTTGCTTTCCTATTGTTTCTGTGCAAAGATTGTCCTGAACTAACTGAGAGTGAATACACTTGTTATCTACATTTTCAGATCTACCCTGAGGATAAACAACTGAGCCAATGCATCTGAGGCTGAGCGAGTTTAAGAAACAGTTCTAGATGTCTTTTTAATTAATCAACGGGATGGTATACCATTCCTTGGCCTAGTGTACTGTCATAAACCATAATTTTCATGAGAAAATTCACTTAAGTGTATTTCCTCATTCATCTGAACTTGGAAGCTGGTTCCTCTACTGTATTAACTTACAAAGATATGAAAAATGGAAATAGTGCCAAGCTGTTTTCATGTCTTTGTAAGAGAATGCTAAGAAAATTTTCTTCTGTGTTGGCATTGTGGTTGACTTTCCAAAGCTACAAAAATCAAATGCTTAATCCTCGTGTCTTAATTATCCTCTCCTGCTATAACAGAAATACAATAAGTGGGTGACATTAAAAATACATTTATTTTCTCACATTTTAGGAGGCTAGACAGAAGTTTGAATTCAGGGCACCAGCTCTGGAGGAAGGCGTTCTATCTGTGTCTCTTCGAGGGGTAGGTCCTTGTCTCTTTTCAGCTTCTGTTCCTTGGTTCCTTGGTGATCTTCAAGTGGCATGGTATCTACCCTCTGCCAACTATGCTTGCTATCCCTGGCTTAATCTGCTCTTTTGTATCTCAAAAGGGATTGATTTAAGACACATCCTACATTATTGGAAAACCTGGTGGTGCAGTGGTTAAGAGTTCTATTGCTAACCAAAAAGTTGGCAGTTTGAATCCACCAGCCACTCCTTGGAAACCACGTGAAGCAGTTCTACTTTTTCATATAGGGTTGCTATGAGTCAGAATAGACTCAATGGCAATGTTTTTTTTGTTTGTTTGTTTTTGCTACATTATTAACACAACGAAAAAACACATTCCCATATGGAATTATAACCACGGGTAGAGGGGTTAGGATTTGCAACAGATATTTTGGGGCAGACACAATTCAATTTATACCACCCTACAGTGAAGATAATTTGGGGGTCAAGCAACCATTACAGAGCCAAATAACTGGCAGTTGGACAGATTCTGCTACCAGAAACCATTATCTAGAATCTCTCATTATTCCGTATACAGTGGAGTTTGCTAAAAGAGAAAGATTAATGGAACCATGTCATCATCAGCTTAGAAATGATTTTCCCTCCATTTTCTGTGAATGTTGCAACCTGACAATGACTCTCAAGGTCAAGTATAACAGGTCTTAGAGAACCAGATACATGAATATGCAGTGCTTCTGAGAATGACAGGCTTCTCTTTACGATGATTTGGTATATCACAGTGTATTTGCTGCTCTGCCCTCTCAATTTGAGTAGAAGAGAAAGAATTTCAGAGAATTACTTGGGCACAGAGAGTGAGCAGAAGTGAAGTAGTCATTACAATCATTACTTGTTAAACCAAGAATGTGCAGGTTTCCCTTAGATCAATTAAACATTAGAAAAGATAATCACACTTTAGGCATTTTGCAAGTACCCTTTCAAGTTTAGCTGCTTCCAGATTAAGGAACACCAATGCAATTTTCTATGTTGTGTACCTCAGAGTTAAATACTGGTGAGGGATTGGTTGTAGCACCGCAATTTGTGTGAAGTCCATTGAATTTACTCATATGCACCATATAGGAGTATCTGCATTTAGACACCCTCCCACAAAGATCCAATGTTAATCAAAAGAGATTTAAAGGAGCACCAGATAAATAAAAGTTGTTTGTCCTTTTCCATCTGTCTTCTGCCTTTGTCCCAATTACGAACTATCTCTGAGTAGAGAAGAGGCAATGAAAGGAGCCCAAGACTCCAACCAAATTTCAATGCCCGACCGAAGCTAGTCGAATATGAAGCTGATATTTTTAAATTGACCAGATTAACTCAATGTGACTAGCAAGTAATGGCTTTACATGATATGAAATTAAGAGCTGGGAAAGAAATTTCACCTGTGCACGATAGATTGGAGTGCCTAAAAAAATTATATATATATATATATATATTGTTTCACATATAAACAAAGTCATAGATTTGGAGCAAAACCTAAGCCCTTCATACTGTCGGATTCTTAAACACTAGTGTTACATTTGAATAACGTTTCTTACTTTAAAAAATAATCTATGAATATCTTTTATAATTTTATCTCACGGTAAACGTAAAAAAACCAAACCTAGAGCCGAGCCGTCGAGTCAATCCTGACTCATAGCGACCCTGTAGGACAGAGTAGAACTGCCCCCTAGAGTTTCCAAGGAGCACCTGGCAGATTCGAACTGCCAACTCTTTGGTTCGCAGGTGTAGCACTTAACCACTACGCCACCAGGGTTTCCGCAGTAAGCATATGGCATAAAAACTGAAGTATTTTCAACTTTATTTTAAAAAAATGAGGACAGTGAAGTTGGAAAAGCTAACGTGCCTAATTTTCTTAAGTTCTTATTGATGGTAAATTGAAAGTTAGGTATCATAACTCAGTACTTCAATAACAGTCATTATTTATTTAAGCAGAAAAAAGTACCTTATTGCTTACAATGTATTAAATAATTATAATTATGAATACACCAAATTTAACTCAATTTCAGATGGAACCCCAAATCTACATACATGGATAAGTATTTTTATTTTTGTCTATAGTTGCAAAGACTGTAGTTTACTTAGTTTGCTCAGAATGACAGCTATTGTTCCGCCATGCCAGATGCAAATCAAGTTTAAAAACATAAGGTGTAGTCACGTAGAATGATTACTACATATGTCGTTAAAAAAAAAAAAAAGAACTTGCTGTGCAGTCAATGGCAACCCTGTGTGCCTAAAAATCGAAATGTGCTTCATAGGGTTTTCAATATGGATCATATTTTGGAAGTAGATTTCCAAGCCTTTCTTCTGAAGCAGCTTTGGGTGGACTCGAATCTCCAGCTTTTTGTTTAGCAGTTGAGTGCAGCGTTTACAGTTTGTACCACCCAAGGAACCCACTATGTCATAGGAGTCTGCAAAAATAATTAAGCTTTTAAACTTGGTCATTGTATAATATTTTTAAGTATTAACTAAATGTTAGTTATTAATGGAATGTCTAGTTACACAAGGCTTTGCAATGTAGCAAATTTTTCTCTTTATCTGCTGTCTCTATCATGACCGTAATCCTAATATAATACATACAAATAACAATGATTGTGCCTTCCTTATTGCTCTAATGTTTTTTCCAAATTCTGAATGATGTGGGCAAGCCTATTACATTTATAACCTTAATATTTTCATGTGCCTATACAGTGTATTCTTCATAGAGATATTATAGAATTTATATACAATTGGATTATAATCAATTTACTTTCTTTTTTTCCTTACACTGGATATGAACAAGCACAAAAGCCATTCTTTTCCATCACTGAATCATTTCCTATGTAGATACTGAAATTTGGGAATAAAGAGATGAATAAATACATGAATAAAAGGGATATGTAAAAGATCTCTGAGACTGTTTAAATCACAGACAAATGTACGGTACCACCAAGACTTACAGGTTTTAAATTCCTCAGAGAGAAGTCACCATGTTCATTTCTCATATTGGAACGCATTGTGTTCCAGATCTTAAAAGGATATAGATACATATAAAGACCAAAATATTTTTGAATTATACTAAAAATCTGCATAACAACACTTTTCATGATTTGACAAGTACTTCAAGTTTTTTTTTTCAAATGCTTCACTTTGTAAGTAGTCTACAATTTAACAACGAAGTCTGTTAAACAAAATTTTCTAGTCAACATAATTTGGGAGAACAAGAAAAGAAAATTTGAAATTGTAATGCTTCTAAAATATAGTCATTAATTAATGTTTTATATTTTAAGCCAGATGAATCATTATCACAACACTGTTCATATAACTTGTGGGGTTCATATAATTAAAAGAATCATAAAATCAAAACCCGCTGCCATCAAGTCGATTCCGACTCATAGCGACCCTATAGGACAGAGTAGAACTGCCCCATAAAGTTTCCAAGGAGTGCCTGGCAGATTCGAATTGCTGACTTCTTGGTTAGCAGCCGTAGCACTTAACGAGTACGCCACCAGGCTTTCCAAAATAATCATAGTGTAGCCTAAATTTATTTTTGTAGTTCGCAATGCGGAACTTTTATAATTTACAGAAAAATAGAAGTGAAATCTGTTTTAGTTTTAGTGCATTTACTTTGCATGTTTTAGAAAAACTATGACTATCTCCTAAGAAGTTCTAAAAACATGAAAATTTTATAAAAATTACTTAATCTCATGATCAATATTTATGCAGAAAATATACATTAAATTTCACAAAGTATAAAGCTCTGTTTTCAAAGTGCAACACAATAGTATGTATTGAACTGAATTTAATGAATAATGACACAGAGCGTGGAAATTCTATAAACATTACTGAAAACACTATCAATATTCACCTTGAAAATACACAAGAAATTACACACATTTGAAACACTACATTTGAAGTACGAAGCAATAATAACTGTGTCTTTTAAGAGCTGAGAAAATAAACAGAATTAAAACAACTTTACTCCATCTTAGTTACAGTGTGCCTTCAAGGAAAATGTAAGGTTTTCAGAAAATTCAGTAGGAGAAATAAACTTTACCATATTTTCAAATATGTTAATAGGCACTGCATTGGACAAACTCAGGCACAGCAGTTAAACTGAAGGATTTGCAAAATATCAGATCAAATGATGTGACAGGTAAAGAGACTCTAAAAGAACAAGCATACCTGTACAAACATCTATGAATTTCAGGTTTACATTTCATTGTTCTTTATACGCCCTCCCCCCAAAAAAACTCTTGGCGTGGAGTCGATTCCAACTCATGTCAACCACATGTATCTGTATTTTTGCTAAAAAAAAACAGCTCCAAATTTGTAGAAAACACTACGTTCTGGAGGAAGTTTTCAAAGACTTGTTTTACTTCCTGGTTCCTCAGGGAATAAATGAAGGGGTTCTGCATGGGGACAACAGAGGTGTTGAGAATAGAAACTCCTTTGGTCAATGATGCCTTTCTTTTGCAGAGGGATTGGCATACATGAAGATGCAGCTTCCATAAGAGATGGAAATGACAGTCATGTGGGAGGAACAAGTGGAGAAAGTTTTTTTTTCTCTGACTGGAAGATCGGATTCTCAGAATAGTCCTGATGACACACATGTAGGACAAAATCATTAATGCCAAAGTGAATAACAAAGAAACCAAAGCCAAGTAAAAACCAATTACTTCTAGGAGCCATGTATTTGAGCAAGATAGTTGTAAGAGGGGAAAATAGTCGCATGCAAAGTGATCAATGACTTTGGAAGCACAGTAATCTGGGGGGGAAGAAGCATAAGGGATGGGAATATGGTCAGAAACCCTCTCAGCCACACACATGACACAAGCAAGGAGCAGAGTTTCCTGTTCATGGTGCTCGTGTAATGCAGGGGCTTGCAGATGGCCACATAGAAGTCATAGGACATGGCTGTCAGAAGGTAAAATTCTGTCACCCTCATGAAAATAAAGAAGACTTGAGCTGCACAGTTGTTACAGGACATGGTCTTATCCCTGGTGATAATTGCACCCAGAAATCTGGGAATGCATACAGTTGTAAAGGAGATTTCAAGCACTGTGACCACTGTGTAGTTGTTCATTTCTCTCTCTCTCTCTTCAATTTTTCTTCTTTTAATCCCATTTAGACAAAAAAAGTATTAAGGGGAAGAGATGAAAGATATAATTCATCATGATCAGCATCATCATCTCTAATATTCTAAAATATCCTGTATAATCCATGCAAATTTTTTCTTATTTTTAAGATCTTGTTGGCATTCTTTTAATACACATTTATTAGTTCTTTTATATTAAAAATACAGTAGTAGATAGGAAATCTTCACACAACAAAGCACATCTTTGGGAGACAATGAATAAAATAATTGTCATTTTATGTCCTATTTACGCAAACTCTGATTACAATTGTGTTGAAACAGTCATAAGAATTACATAGCCCTTTCTTTTCACTCAGATAATTTATTAGACAATCTATCTCCTAGAAAAAGAAATGGGTTACTTTAACTTACCAAAAAGTAAAAGTCAAACTTAGAAGCCTGAAGTAACAACTCATTATTTTTTTTAGGATATAAGAAATCAGTTGCCTTATTACAAGTAATATATTTAAATTTTTAACCCTAAGATTTATGGGTCTAATTGCCAAGACCATATGAGTACACTAAATACAATTGCTACAAGACAGAATAAGTAACCCAATTATTTAAAAAATACAAAAGTTTCAATTACTCACTGGTTTGTCTTCTTATTCCATCACGATCTTTAATGTTCCACTTCTGTAAGGCTTCCTAAAAATGTACATGTATGTATTTAAATATAAACATTTTTATTTTTGAACTGAAAGAGGCATAATGTATTTATTTTTCATTTTGACTGAAGCACAAATTGAAAAGTGACTGCTAGCCTTTTATCTTATCAACTCTGTCGCTGGATTACGGCTCATTGCATTTTCCATGAAATTATCTTCCTGAGTGTCTTAGTATAATGTTGCTGCAACAGAAATAACACAAGTGGATGGGCTTTAACAAAGAGAAATTTATTTCTTCACAGTGAAGTAGGGTAAAAGTCCAAATTCAGGGCATCAATCTTTCCCCAGATAGGAGCTTCTCCATGGATGGACCCCAGATCCAAAGGACTCGCTCTGCTCCTGGTACTATTATCTTGGTGGTATGAGGTCCCACATTTTCTGCTTGTTTCCCTTCCTTTTATCTCCTGTAAGATAAAAGGTGGTGTAGGCCATACCCCAGGGAAACTCCCTTTACATTGGATCAGGGATGTGACCTGGGTAAGGGTGTTATAATCCTACCCTAATAGTTTTTAACATAAAATTACAATCACCAGATGAAGGACAACCACACAATACTGGGAATCATGGTCTAATCAATTTGACACGTATTATTAGGGTACACAATTCAACCCATGACACTGAGTTATTAAGGTTTTTGGAAAAAATGTTTCATTCCCTTGTAATTCCGTCTCACAGTTATCTTCTCCATAAGTCCACTTATCCAAATGGATATCCAGAAAAGTTAAGAAAAAACTTCTTTCATTTTCCTAACCTACTTAGCTTGTTCCCACGTATTCAAATGCTATTTTGAATGTAGTAATAGTTTATCAATTCTATTAAAATCTTGACAGCTATCTCCTTTTGATTTTAGAGAGTAAAATTTCTGTTGTGAAGAATAAAATGTAAAATCGTTTTATACCTTCCAACAACTAGCAACATTCACACTAATCATACTTTATTTTATAATGGCTTAAAGGCAGTTTTTCAGGACATGAAAAGTAGAACGTCAGAAACCTTCAAAAGATGTGGAAATATTTTTAACCTCAGCAAAGACTGTGTACTGATCTTCTGGAAACCAGACAAAGTCAGGCCACATCTCTGCTATATTATAGACCATAAGGGAAATCTGGAAGGGGCCCTTGCATTTCTCAGTAACCTGCTCACTCCTCTCCCTAGCAGATCTCTCTTGAGAAGAGTTATATTCATCCTTGCATCCCACAGAGGACCTAAGATGGTGACTTCTATGTAATATTTATATCCATTAATAAGTTGCTTAATATTCATCCTTACTTCATATTATATGAGTAATAAAATAAGAAACCCACTTTCTTATAAAAGGTGAAATTTTGATCAAATTTGTGAAGAATTGTCTTCATTAGAAATGTGAAAGTTTTGAACATATGCCTTTCGGTTGGCAGCTGAGAATGTTAACCATTTGCACCAACCAGGGAATCCCATTATTAAAATTCACTTCTTTATTTGTCTAAACCTAGTAAATATATACGATTTCAGAACTGTGAAAACATATACCTATAATTTTACCACTGCATGTTTAGTATTTGTGATCTATTTCTCTTAGTTTTAGAGCATTGAAAACATTTTGTTTACGGTGGCTGAGCTAAGTAGGTGGAATAGACAGATGCTCCCGGCGAACCCTCTATACAACAAAGACCCCCCCAAAAAAAGTGAAACAAGTATATTTATGACAAGCTAGAAGCCCTGAGCTTCAAAGGCAAGTTTAGAAAAAGAACAGAGGGGAAGGGGGAAGAAGAGACAGTACAGAAGTAGAGAGGAGTTACTGGGCCTGAATCTCGGAAAGCCCTCAGGCATCATTCCAGAGTGGCGGCAGTGGGTTGGTACTAGCATTTTGCCACAGTTTCCTTAGGGAGAAGCAGCCAGCCAGACAGCCTACTCATACCTTCAGAACCAGAGAAGAATGGCACTCTCAGCAAAAGCTAAGTGCTTCCGTATGTTTCACCGTGCCCCCCACTCACAAGCCAGCTTCAGGGGCTGAATTCTCTGGGCCTGAGATAGGCACTGTTGAGTGCCTAGAGCCATCCTCCCAGCCATGGAGAAGGAAAAAATTTGCAATTGGGGGAAAAGATAATTTGCCAGCTCCACTAACCAGGGGAGCTCAGCACAGAAGTGGCCCCTGTCCAGGCATAAACAGTCCATGGACTTTGAGCACCTTTCCCCTCTGCATGGACCTGTGTGGGCCGATTTCAGGAGACTAGGCCCTTGTTGGCAGACTCTAACCATTTCAGCTGTGCGGAAAGGTGGGTGATGTTTAGCATTGCTTTGCCCGTTAAACAGGGTCCTCACCTACCCACATGACGGGCCTAAGGACTGATAGCTCCACTCAGGTCACTCAGCCACCCACTACAGGGGTCCAAGGATAACTGGTACCCTCCCAGCCTTTACAACCAAAAATATTAGGAGCCCATGGTCTGTCTGAAGAACCACCCACCTGCGCACTCTAGGGAACAGGGACGCGCTTTCCTCAGAGACACTTGGGAGTCAGCTCTCAGCCTCACGCCTTTTTCAGAGTGTGACCCCCTGCTGCAATCAGATATTGGTATATACACCAATTACCACTGCCCCTCTAAGACTGTAGGACAGAGCCTGTACCCACACACTTCATGATCAGCTACCTGGACACCTGAGCTGAATCCATACAAGAAAAGTGAATGGACTCCTAGAATGATATAACTGATAACAGCTCTTTCCATCTGAGGACAGGATGACAGTGTTCCAAAGGTGAAAATAATCAAGCTAGCTCACTCAGCCAACCCATTTGGGCATATCAAAACAAAACAAAACAAAGCAAGAGGCTACGATACAGTAAGCAGGAATAAACTAATATAATAACTCATAGATGGCTCAGAGACAACAGTCAATATCAAGTCACATAAAGAAACAGACCATGATCACCTCAATAAGCTCTCAAAACAAAGAATCCAGGGATCTTCTAGATAAAAGTGCAATCCTGGAATTACCAGAGGCAGAATACAAAAGATTAATATACAGAACTCTTCAAGACATCAGGAAGGAAATGAGACCAATACACAGAACAAGCCAAGAAACACACAGATAAAATATCGAAGAAATTAAAAAGATCATTCAGAACATAATGAAAAATTTAATAAGCTGGAAAAATCCATAGACAGACAGCAATCAGAAATTCAGAAGATTAACAAAAAAATTACAGAATTACACAACTCAACAGAAAATCGGAGGAGCAGAATTGAGCAAGTAGGAGCCATAATTTCTCAACTTGAAGATAAATCACTTGGCAGTAACATATTTGAGGAAAAATCGAATAAAAGAATTTTAAAAAATGAAGAATCTTTAAGAATCATGTGGGACTCTATCAAGAGAAATAACCTGCGAGGGACTGAAGAATGAGAACAGGGAAGGATAACAGAAAATATGTGGAGAGAATTGTTGTTTTTTGGCAGAAAACTTCCCTGATATTGTGAAAGATGAGAAGATATCTATCTAAGATGCTTATCGAATTCCACATAAGGTAGATGTTAAAAGATAGTCGCCAAGAGATATTATTATCCAACTTGCCAAAGCCACAGATAGAGAGAGTATTTTAATAGACAAAAAGTCACCTACAAAGGAGAGTCAATAAGAATAAGCTCAGACTACTATGCAGAAACCATGCAGGCAAGAAGGCAATGGGATGACTTATTTAGAAAAATTGAAGGAAAAAAATTGCCAACCAAAAATCATATATCCAGCAAATCTGTCCCTTAAATACAAAGGGGAAAGTAGGACGTATCTAGATAAATAGAAGTTTAGGGAATTTGTAAAAAAAAAAAAAATATGAGACATACTAAAGGGAGCTCTTTTGTTAGAAAATCAATAATATCAGGCATCAACCCAAGACTAGAACACTGGACAGAGCAATCAGAAGTCAACCCAGACAGAGAAAAAAAAAAAAGCAAGATAAAAAAAAACTCAACATTAAAAAAGTAAGAGGGACTAAGAAATGTAATCATAGATCTTCCATATGGAAAGGACGATACGGCGATACAAAGAAGTGAAAGTAAGGTTTAAATTTAGGAAACTAGGGGAAAACTTAATCTGTATGCTGAACAAATAATCCGAGAAGCTGGACTATATGAAGAAGAACGGGGCATCAGGATTTGAGGAAGACTCATTAGCAATCTGCATTAGGCAGATGATACAACCTTGCTTGCTGAAAGTGAAGAGGACTTGAAGCACTTACTAATGAAGATCAAAGACCACAGCCTTCAGTATGGATTACACCTCAACATAAAGAAAACAAAAATCCTCACAACTGGACCAATGAGCAACATTATGATAAACAGAGAAAAGGTTGAAGTTGTCAAGGATTTCATTTTACTTGGATCCACAATCAACAGCCACGGAAGCAGCAGTCAAGAAATCAAAACATGCATTGCATTGGGCAAATCTGCTGCAAAGGACCTCTTCAAAGTGTTGAAGAGCAAAGATGTCACCCTGAACACTAAGGTGAGCCTGACCCAAGCCATGGTATTTTCATTCGCATCATATGCATGTGAAAGGTGGACAATGAATAAGGAAGACCGAAGAAGAGTTGACACTTTTGAATTGTGGTGTTGGCAAAGAATATTGAATATACCATGGACTGCCAAAAGAACGAACACATCTATCTTGGAAGAAGTGTGGCCAGAATGCTCCTTAGAGGCAAGAATGGTGAGACTGCGTCTTACAAACTTTGGACATGTTGTCAGGAGGGATGAGTCCCTGGAGAAGGACGTCATGCTTGGCAGAGTACAGGGTCAGTGGAAAAGAGGAAGACCCTCAAAAAGGTGGATTGACACAGTGGCTGCAACAATGAGCTCAAGCATAACAACTATTGTGAGGATGGTGCGGGACCGGGCTGTGTTTTGTTCTGTTGTGCATAGGGTCACTATGAGTCGGAACCAACTCGACATCACCTAACAACAACAGGGGTAAATAATAAGGTAACCAAAAGGAGACAAAGTATTCTACTCATCAAAATAAAATACAAGAAAAAACACACAGCAGAAACAAAATCAACAACAAAGAGTATGAGGAAGGGACTATATATAATCTACTCAGCACATAAAATTAAGTGGGAAAAAGAAACTGTTAATAACACACACAGAAAGACATCAAAATGATAACATTAAATTCATACACATCCATAAGCATGCTGAATATAAACGGACTAAATGTACCAATAAAGAGACAGAGAGTGGCAGAATGGATTAAAAAACACGATCTGTCTGTATGCTGCCTACAAGAGACACCTTAAACTTCGAGACACAAACAAACTAAAACTCAAAGAATGGAAAAAAATACATCAAGCAAACAACAATCAAAAAAGAGCAGGAGTGGCAATATTAATTTCTGACAAACAGGCTTTAAAGTTAAGTCCATCATAAAGGGTAACAAACGACACTATATAATCATTAAAATTATTTTTTTATAAAAAGAAGATATAACCATATTTAATGTTTATGCACCCAATGATAGGGCTAAAAGATACATAAAACAAACTCTATCAGCATTGAAGAGTGAGATAGACAGCTCCACAATAATAGTAGGAGACTTCAACACATCACTTTCAGGAAAGGACAGGACATCCAGAACGAAGATCAATAAAGACGCAGAAGATCTAAATGCCACAATCAACCAACATGACTTCATAGACCTACAGCAAACAAGTATACTTTCTTTTCTAGTGCACATGGAACATTCTCTAGAATAGACCACATATTAGGTCATAAAGCAAGCCTTAGAAGAATCCAAAACGTGTAAATATTACAAAGCATCTTCTCTGACCATAACGTTATAAAAGTGGAAATCAATAACAGAACAAACAGGGAAAAGAAATCAAACACTTGGAAACTGAACAATACCCCGCTCAGAAAAGATTGGATTATAGAAGACATTAAGGATGAAATAAAGGATTGCATAGAATTCCATGAGAATGAAAACACTTCCTATCAGAACCTTTGGGACGCAGTGAAAGCAGTGCTCAGAGGTCAATTTATATCAATAAATGCACACATACAAAAAAGAAGAAAGGGCCAAAATCTAAGAATTATCCCTACAACTTGAATAAATATAAAGAAAACAACAAAAGAAACCCTCAAGCACCAGAAGAAAACATTTAATAAAAATTAGAGCTGAACTAAATGAAATAGAAAACAGAAAAACAATTGAAAGAATTAACAAGACCAAAAGTTGGTTCTTTGAAAAAATCAAAAAAAATTGATAAACCATAGGCCAAACTCACCAAAGTAAAACAGGAGAGGAAACAAATAACCTGAATAAGAATTGAGATGGGTGATATTACAACAGACCCAACTGAAATTAAAAGAATCGTATCAGATTAGTATGAAAAATTGTACTCTAACAAATTGGAAAACCTGGAAGAAATGGGTGAACTCCTAGAAACACACTATCTACCTAAACTAACACAAACACAGGTAGAATAGCTAAATTGACAGATAACAAAAGAAGAGATTAAAAAGATAATCAAAAAACTCCCAACAAAAAATGTCCTGGCTCCGACAGCTTCACTGCACGGTTCTACCAGACTTTCAGAGAAGAGGTTACTCCACTACTACTAAAGGTATTTCAGACCATAGAAGAGGAAAAAATACTCCCAAACTCATTCTATGAAGCCAGCATATCCCTGATACCAAAATGAGCTGAAGACACCTAAAAAAGAAAATTACAGACCTATGTCCCACATGAACTGATACGCAACAATCCTCAACAAAATTCTAGCCAAGAGAATTCAACAACATGTCAAAAAAATAATTCACCATGACCAAGTGGGATTCATACCAGGTATGAGGGTTCAACATTAGAAAAACAGTTAATGTAATCCACGACATAAATAAATAAAAGACAAGAATCACATCATTTTATGAACTGATGCAGAAAAGGCATTTGACAAATTCAACACCCATTCAGGATAAAAACTCTCAGCAAAATAGGAATTGAAGGAAAATTCCTCAACATAATAAAGGGCATGTATACAAAGCCAACAGCCAACATCACCCTAAATGGAGAGAGCCTGAAAACATTCCCATTGAGATCGGGAACCAGACAAGGATGCCCTTTATCACTGCTGTTATTCAACATTGTGCTAGAGGTTCTAGCCAGAGCAATTAGGCTAGACAAAGAAACAAAGGGCATCTGGATTGGCAAGGAAGAAGAAAAATTATATCTATTTTCAGACGACATGATCTTCTACACAGAAAACCCTAAGGAATCCTCCAGAAAACTACTGAAACTAATAGAAGAGTTCAGCAGAGTATCGGGATACAAATAGACATACAAAAATCAGTTGGATTCCTCTACACCTACAAAAAGAACTTCAAAGAGGAAATCACCAAATCAATATCATTTACAGCAGCCCCCAAGAAGATAAAATACTTAGGAATAAATCTTACCAGAGATGTAAGAGACCTTTACAAAGAAAACTGCAAAACACTTCTGCAAGAAACCAAAAGAGACCTACTTAAGTGGAAAAACCTACCTTGCTCATGGACAGGAAGCCTTAAAATTATAAAAATGTCTATGCTGCCCAAAGTGATCTATGTATTTAATGCAATTCCAATCCAAATTCCATGACATTCTTTAATAAAATGGAAAAACAAATCCCCAACTTCATAAGGAAAGGAAAGAGGCCTCGGATAAGTAAAGCATTAATGAAAAAGAAGAACAAAGTGGGAGGCCTTACTCTACCTGATTTTAGGACCTATTATACTGCCACAGTAGTCAAAACAGCCTGGTACTTGTACAAAAGCAGATACTTAGACCAACGGAACCGAATTGAGAATCCGGACATAAATCCATCCATACATGAGCAGTTGATATTTGACAAAGGCCTGAAAACAGTTAAATGGGAACAAGACAGTCTTTTTAAAAACGGTGCCAGCATAACTGGATATCCATCTGCAAAAAAATGAACCAAAACCCATACCTCACTCCATGTACAAGAACAAGCTCAAAACAGATCAAAGACCTATGTATAAAATCTAAAACGACAGAGATCATGAAAGAAAAAGTAGGGACAACGTTAAGAGAAACAGTACACAAAACATTACTAAAAATGCAGAAGACGAAGTAGATAACTGGGAGCTCCTAAAAATCAAACACCTACACTCATCCAAAGACTTCAAAAAAGTAAAAAGATTACCTACAGATTGAGAAAACGTTTTTAGCTATGACATTTCTGATCAACACCTGTTCTCTAAAATCTACATGACAGTGTAAAAACTCAACTGAAAAACACAAACAACCCAATTAAAAAAATGGGCAAAAGACGCTTCACTAAAGAAGACATTCAGGTAGCTAACAACATGAGGAAATTCTCATGATCATTAGCCATTAGAGAAATGCAAACCAAAACTACAACGAGATTCCATCTCACTCCAGCAAGGCTGGCATCAATCCAAAAAACACAAAACAATAAATGTTGGAGAGGCTGTGGAGAGATTGGAACACTTATACGCTGCAGGTGGGAACGTAAAATGGTACAACCACTTTGGAAATCCATTTGGCGCTTCCTTAAAAAGCCTAGAGAAATAAGAGCCTTTACATGAACAGATATATGCACTCCCATGTTTATTGCAGCACTGTTTACAATAGCGAAAAGATGGAAGCAACCAAGGTGCCTATCAACAGATGAATGGATAAATAAATTATGGTATAGTCACACAATGGAACAGTACGCATCGATAAAGAACAGTGAGGAATCTGTGAAACATTTCATAACATGGAAGAAACTGGAAGGCATCATGCCGAGTGAAAATAGCAAGTTGCAAAAGGACAAATATTGTATAAGACCACTATTATAAGAACTTGAGAAATAGTTTAAACTGAGAAGAAAACACTCTTTTGTGGTTATGAGAGGGGGAGCGGGGAGGGGGAGAGAGGGGCATTCACTAATTAGATAGTATATAAGAACTACTTTAGGTGAAGGGAAAGACAGCACAGAATAGAGGGGAGGTCAGCACAATTGGACTAAACCAAAAGCAAAGAAGTTTCCTGAATAAACTGAATGTTTCGAAGTTCAGCGTAGCAGGGGCAGTGGTTTGGGGACCATGGTTTCAGGGGACATCTAAGCCAAATGGCATAATAAAATCTATTAAGAAAACATTCTGCATCCCACTTTGAAGAGTGACGTCTGGGGTCTTAAACGCTAGAAAGCAGCCATCTAAGATGCATCAATTGGTCTCAGCCCACCTTCATCAAAGGAGAATGAAGAACACCAAGGACACAAGGTGATCATGAGCCCAAGAGACAGAAAGGGCCACATGAACCAGAGACTACATCAGCCTGAGACCAGAAGAACTAGATGGTGCCCGGCTACAACCAATGACTGCCCTGACAGGGAACACAACAGAGAACCCCTGAGGGAGCAGGAGATCAGTGGGATGCAGACCCCAAATTCTCATAAGACCAGACTTAATGGTCTGACTGAGACTGGAAGGACCCCAGTGGTCATGATCCCCCATCTGTTGATGGACACCTTGGTCGCTTCCATCTTTTTGCTATTTCTGTAGGATATAGTCCAAGGAGTGGGATTGCTGGATGGTATGGTATTTCTATTTCTAGTTTTTTAAATAAGTGCCAAATCGACTTCCAAAGTGGTTGTACCGTTTTACATTCTCACCAGCAGTGTAGAAGTGTTCCAGTCTCTGCACAACCTCTCCAACATT
Organism: Loxodonta africana; assembly: GCF_030014295.1. Lineage (NCBI taxonomy): Eukaryota > Metazoa > Chordata > Mammalia > Proboscidea > Elephantidae > Loxodonta > Loxodonta africana. The sequence continues at coordinate 587,081 of NW_026975124.1, forward strand.
TATTGTTCTGTGTTTTTTGGATTAATGCCAACCTTGTTGGAGTGAAATGGAATCCCAATGTAGTTTGGATTTGCATTTCTCTAATGGCTAATGATTACGAGCATTTCCTCATGTGTCTGTTAGCTATCTGAATGTCTTCTTTAGTGAAGTACCTGCTGATATCTTTTGTCCATTTTAATCGGGTTATTTGGCTTTTTGTAGTTGAGTTTTGCAGTACCACGTAGATTTTAGAGATCAGATGCTGATCAGATAAATACGTCATAGCTAAAAACTTTTTCCCAGTCTGTAGGTAATCTTTTTACTCTTTTGGTGAAGTCTCTGGATGAGCATAGGTGTTTGATTTTGGGGAGCTCGCAGTTATCTAGTTTCTCTTCTACATTGTTAGTAATGTTTGGTTTACAGTTTATACCATGCATTAGGGCTCGTAGCATTGTCCCTATTTTTTCTCCCATGGTCTTTATCATTTTTGACTTGATATTTAGGACTTTGAGGCATTTTGAGTTAGTTTTTTTTCTCTGTGGATGGTGTCAGATACGGGTCTTCTTTCTTTCCTTCTTTTTTTTTTTTTTTTTGCAGATGGATATCCAGTTATGCCAGCACCATTGGCTAAACGGAGTGTCTTTTCTCCATTTAACTGAGTTTCGGTCTTTGTTAAATATCAGCTGCTCACATGTGGATGTATTTATGTTGGGATTCTCCATTCTGTTCCATTGGTCTATGTATCTGTTTTTGTACAAGTACCAGGCTGTTTTGACTGTCATTAGGTAGAGTGAGGCCTCCCACTTTGTTCTTCTTTTTCAGCAATGTTTACTTATCCAGGGCCTTCTTCTCTTCCACATGAAGTTTGTGATTTCTTTCTCCATCTTATTAAAAAATGTTGTTGGAATTTGGGTCAGAATTGCATTGTATCTATAGATAGCTTTTGGGAGAACAGACATTTTTACAATGTTAAGTCTTCCTATCCATGAGCAAGGTATGTTTTTCCACTTATGAAAGTCTTTTTGGGTTTCTTGCAGTAGTGTCTTTTAGTTTTCTTTGTGTAGGTCTTTTACGTCTCTGGTTGGATTTATTCCTAGGTATTTTATCTTGTCGGGGGCTACTGTAAATGGTTTTGATTTAGTGATTTCTTCTCTGATGTTCTTTTTGTTGGTGTGTGGTGTGTGTGACGGAATTCAATTGATTTTTGTATGTTTATCTTGTATCCCAATACTCTGCTGAACCCTTCTATCAGTTTCAGTAGTTTTCTTGAGGATTTTTTAGGTTTTTCTGTGTATAAGATCATGTCATCTGCAAATAGAGTTACTTTTACTTCTTCCTTTCCAATCTGGATGCCCTTTATTTTCTTTTTGTAGCCTAATTGCTCTGGCTAGGACTTCCAGCCCAATGTTGAATAAGACTGGTGGTAAGTCTCATCCTTGTCTGGTTTCTGTTCTCTAGGGGATTACTCTCAGGCTCACTCCATTTAGGATGATGGTGGCTGTTGGCTTTGTATAAATGCCCTTTATTACGTTGAGGAATTTTCCTTCTATTCCTATTTTGCTGAGAGTTTTTATCCTGAATGGGTGTTGAACTTTGTCAAATGCCTTTTCTGCATCAATTGATAAAATCATGTGATTCTTGTCTTTTTTTTATTTATGTGGTGGATTACTTTAATTGTTTTTCTGATGTTGAACCATCCCTGCATACCTGGTATGAATCCCACTTGGTCATGGTGAATTATTTTTTTGACATGTTGTTGAATTCTATTGGCTAGAATTTTGTTGAGGATTGTTGCGTATCAGTTCATGAGGGACATAGGTCTGTAATTTTCTTTTTTGTGGTGTCTTCAGCTCATTTTGGTATCAGGGATATGCTGGCTTCATAGAATGAGTTTGGGAGTATTCCGTCCTCTTCTATGGTCTGAAATACCTTTAGTAGTAGTGGAGTAACCTCTTCTCTGAAAGTCTGGTAGAACCGTGCAGTGAAGCTGTCAGAGCCAGGACATTTTTTGTTGGGAGTTTTTTGATTATCTTTTCAATCTCTTCTTTTGTTATCTGTCAACTTAGCTGTTCTACCCGTGTTTGTGTTAGTTTAGGTAGATAGTGTGTTTCTAGGAGTTCACCCATTTCTTCCAGGTTTTCCAATTTGTTAGAGTACAGTTTTTCATAGTAATCTGATATGATTCTTTTAATTTCATCTGGGTCTGTTGTAATATCACCCATCTCATTTCTCATTTGGATTATTTGTTTCCTGTTTTTCTTTTGTCAGGCTAGCCAATGGTTTACCAACTTTGTTAATTTTTTCAAATAATCAGCTTTTTGTTTGTTAACTCTTTCAATTGTTTTCTGTTCTCTAATTCATTTAATGCTGCACTAATTTTTATTATTTATTTTCTTCTGGTTCCTGAGGGTTTCTTTTTTTACTCTCTTTATTTGTGTCCAAGTTGTAGGGACAGTTCTTTGATTTTGGCCCTTTCTTCTTTTTGTATGTGTTCATTTATTGACATCAATTGACCTCTGAGCACTGCTTTTGCTGTATCCCAAAGGTTCTGATAGGAAGTGTTTTCATTCTCATTGGATTCTATGAGTTTGTTTATTCCCTCCTTAATGTCTTCTATAATCCAGTCTTTTTGGAGCAGGGTATTGTTCCATTTCCAAGTATTTGATTTCTTTTCCCTGCTTTTTCTGTTTTTGTCTTCTACTTTTATGGCCTTATGGTCTGAGAAGATGCTTTGTAATATTTTGATGTTTTGGATTCTGCTAAGGCTTGCTTTATGACCTAATATGTGGTCTATTCTAGACAATATTTCATGTGCACTAGAAAAGAACGTATACTTTGCAGCTGTTGGGTGGAGTTTTCTGTATGTCTATGAGGTCAAGTTCGTTGACTGTGGCATTTAGATCTTCTGTGTCTTTACTGAGCTTCTTACTGGATGTCTTATCCTTCACCAAATGTGGTGTGTTGAAGTCTCCTACTATAATTCCAGAGCTGTCTATCTCACTTTTCAATGCTGTTAGAGTTTGTTTTATGTATCTTGCAGCCCTGTCATTGCGTGCATATGTATTTAATATGGTTATATCTGCCTAGTAAATTGTCCCTTTAATCATTAGATAGTGTCTTTCCTTATCCTTTGTGGTGGATTTAACTTTAAAGTCTATTTAGTCAGAAATTAATATTGCCACTCCTGCTTGTTTTTGATTGTTGTTTGCTTGATGTATTTTTTCCATCCTTTGAGTTTTAGTTTGTGTCTCTAAGTCTAAGGTGTGTCTCTTGTAGACAGCATATAGCTGAATTATGTTTTTTTATCCAATCTATGACTCTCTGTCTCTTTATTGGTGCATTTAGTCCATTTACCTTCAGGGTAATTATAGAGAGGTATGAATTTAGTGCTGTCATTTTGATGCATTTTTCTGTATTGTTGACAGTTTCATTTTCCACTTACTTTTTTGTGCTGAGAACTTTTTCGTTGTAAATTGTGTGTTTGTCTTTTTCGTTGTAGATGAATTTGTTTTTGCTGAGTCTTTATGTTTACCTTGGTTTTTATTTTGAAGTTTGGGATTGTTAGTCTTATTTGTGGTTACCTTAATATCTACCCCTGTTTTTCTAAGTATGAACCTACTTTGTATCTCCCTACATTGCTTTGATTTCCTCTCCATATGGAAGGTTTATGCCTGCTGCATTTCATCCCTCTTTATTGATTATTGTCATCTTTTACATAATGATGTCAGTGATTCCACGTTTTGAGCATTTTTTAAAATCTTATTTCATTTTTGTGATTTCCCTATCTTAGTTGATATCAGGATGCTCTGTTCTGTGTCCTTGTGTTGTGTTGATATCTGATATTATTGGCTTCCTATCCAGAGAATTCCCTTAAGTACTTCTTGTAGTTTTGGTTTGTTTTTTGCAAATTCTCTAAGCTTGTGTTTATTTCTAAATGACTTAATTTCCCCTTCATATTTGAGAGAGAGGTTTGTTGGATATATGATTCTTGGCTAGCAATTTTTCTCCTTCAGTGCTGTGTGTATGTCATCCCATTGCCTTCTTGCCTGCATGTTTTCTGCCGAGTAGTTGGAACTTATTCGTATTCATTCTGCTTTGTAGGTAACTTTTCATTTATCCCTGGCTGCTCTTAAAATTTTCTCTTATCTTTGGTTTTGCAATTTTGATGATAACATGTTTTGGTGATTTTCTTTTGGGATCTGCCTTTTATGTGGTTCGATGAGCATCTTGGATAGATAACCTTTCATTTTCCGCCATGTCAGGGAAGTTTTCTGCCAACAAATCTTCAATAATTCTCTCTGTATTTTCTGTTCTCCCTTCCTCTTCTGGAATTCTAATCACACACAAGTTGTTCTTGATAAAGTCCTACTTGATTCTTAGTGTTTCTTCATTTTTCTAAATTCTTTTATCTGATTTTTCTTTAAGTACATTGGTGCCAAGTGCCTTATCCGCCATCTCCACAATTCTGCATTTCAATTCCTCAATTCTGCTTCTCTGACTTCCTATTGATTTGTCTAATTCTGTCATTTTATTGTTAATCTTTTGGGTTTCTGAATGCTGTCTCTCTATGGATTCTTGCAGCCTATTAAATTTTTCATTATGTTCTTGAATAATCTTTTTAATATCTTCAACTGCTTTATCTGTGTGTTCCTTGGCTTTTTTTGTACATTGCCTGATTTCATTCCTGATGTTGTCCCTGAAGTCTTGAAGTGTTCGGTATGCTAATCCTCTGTATTCTACATCTGCCAATTCCAGGATACATCTTCCTCTGGGAGAGACCTTGATTCTCTATTTTGGGAGTTTGTAGAAGCAATCATGGTCTGCTTCTTTATGAGATTTGATATTGACTGCTGTCTCTGAGCCATCTATAAGTTGTTGTAATAATTTATTTTATGTTTGCTGACAGTGTCCTTTTTGTTTTGCTTTGTTTCGATATACTCAGATAGGCTACTAGAGTATGCTAACTTGGTCATTGGAGCCCTTGAAGCACTAATGTCCTGTTACCAGATGGTTAGATCTGTTACCAGGTAAATAAGCCTATGAGTCCATTCACTATTCTTTAATAGAATCAGCTCAGGTGTCCTGACAGTCAGCCACCTACTGTGTGGTTTAAGCTCTCACCTACTATCTTAGAGGAGTAGTGGTGATGGTTGTATACACTGGTTTCTGGTAGCGGCAGGGGGTCGCACCCTGAGGAGAGTAGGATGCTGACAGCTTTCCCCCAAATGTCAGTGAGGATGTAGCGTCTCTGTTCTCTAGAGTGCTCTGTTGGGTGGACTCTGCAGCTGTGCCTTAGGCACCCAATGCTTATATCCGTAAAGACTGGTAGGCACCATTATCCTCAGATCGCTTTCGCGTGGTGCTAGGTGGCATGGATTAAGCCTCAGCCCTCCGGTCTGTACTGTGGGTAGGTGAAGGCTCTGTTTAATAAGTAGAGCAGTATCAGACCTCCAAAACCTGCCTCTCCATCACACAGCTGAAACAATTACAGTCAGACCTCTAACAGATTTGCCTTTGCATAATAGCCACCTGGTAGGGAACATAATTTTGAGGTTAATGAATAGCTTGAACATGATGAATGCATTCTAACAAATATATCTCATCAATTTAATCTGTATATTGAGGTGTTTATGACATTTTACTTCTTTTATTGTAGGTTACCCTTGAGTCATCAGATTATTAACCACCTGATAAATCCACTAGAATCCTTCCTACCTACTTAAGGTGGCCTAGTGAATCCAGGGTTTCTGATAAATACACTCATTTTAATACAATGAGCTCAGTGTAAAATCATGTGTTTCCTTCCATGACTTTTGTTATGAGAATCCATTTCAAAATAATTTTTCATATTTATGATCAAATTAATGAGCAAAATATTGTAAAACTTTTAATATCTATGCTCTCCTTCTAAGTAAGAATTTTTCATCCCATGGATAATGGCAGGCCTGATACATGTTATACACTAAAAGACAGTCTAGGAGTGGTAAATACACTCATAAGAAGAATTTTAAAGGTAACTACTTCAGGTGAGGTAATCAGTGAGTTCTAAATAATGCATGACCAATCTCATGAGGTAGAGGAAGAGGGATGCTTCTGTTGGGAAAGGAGGTTGGGTGGAACTTTTAGATTCAGGTACACAGAGTCATTGAAATTCACAGAGACAGTGTCATCTCAGTTCAAAATTCTTCCATCTATTTGTTGATTCATTTAACAAACATTTTACTGACTGAGTGATCTACATCAAGCCATTTGGCAGGCAATTCTGAGCAAAATGTTCTCTTTGCTCACAAAATGCTCGTAATTTATCAAGAGAAAAGATGTTTTGGTAAGTTGTAAAAATTGCTATCATATTGATAATCATACCACTAGGCTTCTCCTTCTACTAGGCTTGTGTCATCCTAAATAACTACTTGTGAAATAAAAAATTAGACAGTGAAAAACTTATGAATAGCAGCTGAACATTGTCTAATATAATGCTGGAAGGTTGGAAGCCCCTCAGGTTGGAAGGCACTCAGAGTATGACTGGGGAAAAGCTGCCTCCTCAAGGTACACTCGACCTTAATGACGTAGATGGAGTCAAGCTTTTAGGACCTTCATTTGCTGGTATGGCATGACTCAGAATTAGAAGAACCAGCTGCAAGCATCCACTAATAATCAGCATGGAATTTATGAAGTATGAATCTAGGGAAATTGAAAGTCAACAAAAATTGTATGAAACGTATAAAGATCAATATCCTAGGCATTAGATAGCTGAAAAGGACTAGTAGTTGCCGTTTAGGTTAAGGCAATCGTATGGTCTACTATGCCAAGAAAGACAAATTGAAGAGGAACAGCATCACATTCATCGTCAAAAAGAACATTTCAAGATCTATCCTGAAGTACAATGCTGTCAGTAATAGAAAAATATCGACGTGCCTACAAGGAAGACCAGCTAATACGACAATTATTCGAATTTAAGAATCAACCACTAAGGCCAAAGATGAGGAAATTGAAGATTTTTACCAATTTCCAAATCTAAAATTGATCAAACATACTGGTAATTACTGGTGATTGAAATGCGAAAGTTGGAAACAAAGAAGAAGGATTGATCAATAGTTGGAATATGTGGCTTTGGTGATAGAAAGGACACCAGAGATCCTGTGATAGAGTTTTGCAAGACCAACAACTTCTTCACAGCAATTATCTTTTTTTCAATAACATAAATTGCAACGATACACATGGATCTCACCAGACAGATTGCACAGGAATCAAATTGACTCCATCTGTAGAAAGAGGCAATGGAAAAGCTCAATATCATCAGTCAGAACAAGGCAAGGGGCCGACTTCAGAACAGATCATCAACTGCTCATATGTAAGTTCACGTTGAAGCTGAAGAAAATTAGATCAAATCCACAAGAGCAAAATACCACCTTGAGTATCCCACCTGAATTTAGACACCATTCCAAGAATAGATTTGATGCACTGAACACTAATGACTGAAGACCAGACAAGTTGTGGAATGACATTAAGGACATCAGACACGAAGAATGCAAAAGGTCATTAAAAAGGAAAGACCAAAATGGATGTCAGAAGAGACTCTGAAACTTGCTCTTGAATTTTGAGTAGCTAAAGCGAATGGAAGGAATGACGAAGTAAAATAGTTGAACAGAAGATTTCAAAGGGTGGCTTCAGAAAAAAAAATTGAGAAGACATAGTAAAGTATTATAGGGAAATGTACAAGGACATGGTATTAGAAACCAAATGGAAAGAACACACTCAGCATTTCTCAAGCTGAAAGAACTGAAGAATAAATTCAAGCCTTGAGTTGCAATATTGAAGGATTCCGCTGGGAAAATACTGAACAATGGAGGAAGCATCAAAAGAAGATGGAAGGAATACACAGAGCCACTGTACCAAAAAGAATTGGTCAATGATCAACCATTTTAGGAGGCAGGATATAGCCAAGAACCAATGGTAGTGAAGGAAGAAGTCCAAGCTGCACTGAAGGCATTAAGAAAAAAAGGGTCTAGGAATTAAGAGCTACCAATTGAGTTGTTTCAACAAATGGATGCAGTACTAGAGGTGTTCACCTGTCTATGCCAAGAAATTTGGAAGACAGCTACCTGGCCAGACAAAAGTGCCCATTCCAACTAACGGTGATCCCACAGAAAGTGGAAATTATCAAACAATATCATTAATATCACACACAAGTAAAATTTTGCTGAAGATCATTCAAAAGCAGTGGCGACAGTACATTATGGGAACTGCCAGAAATTCAAACTGGATTAAGAAGAGGACATAAAACAAGGGTTATCGTTGCTGTGTAGATCATAACAAATTATGGATAACACTACAAAGAATGGGAATTCCAGAACACTGAATTGTGCTTATAAGGAAACTGTACGTGGACCAAGAGGCAGTTGTTCAGACAGAACAAGGGGGTTCAGCAACGTTTAAAATCAGAAAAGGTGTATATCAGGGTCATATCCTTTCGCCATATTCATTGAATCTGTATGCTGAGCAAATAATCCAAGAAGATGGAGTATATTAAGAAGAATGTGACATCTGGATTGGAGGAAGAATCATTAACAACCTGTGATATGCAGAGGACATGACCTTACTTGCTGAAAGCCAAGAGGACTTCAAGCACTTACTGATGAATATCGAAGACTAGAGCCTTCAGTATGGATTACACCTCAAAATAAAAAAACAACAACAAAAAAACCCAAATCCAAAACTCTTCACAACTGGACCAATTAGCAGTATCATGATAAATGGAGAAAAGATTGAAGTTGTCAAGGATTTCATTTTACTTGGATTCACAATCAACGCCCACAGAAGCAGCAGTCAAGAACTCAAAGGATGCATTGTACTTGGAAAACTGCTGCAAAAGACCTCTTTAAAGTGTTCAAAAGCAAAGATGTTACTTTAAAGACCAAGATGTGTCTGACCCAAGCCATAGTATTTTAGCTCACCTCATATGCAGGCGAAAGAAGGACGATGAATAAGGAAGATCAAAGAAGAACTGATGACTTTGAATTATGGTGTTGGCAAAGAATACCATGGACTGACAGAAGAATGAACAAATCCTTCTTGGAAGAAGTTCAGCCAGAATGCCCCTTAGAAGCAAGCATGGTGACACATTATCTCACATGCTTTGGACATGTTATCAGGTGGGGCCAGTACCTTGAGAAGGACATCACGCTTGGAAAAGTAGAGGGTCAGAGAAAAAGAAGATTCTCAACTAGATGGATTGACACAGCAGCTGCAAAAATGGGCTCAAACATAGCGGTGATTTTGTGAATGGGGAAAGACAGGCTGTTTCTTTCTGTTGTACGTGATGTCGCTGAGTCGCAACCAACTGATGGTAACTAACAACACAAATATTTGTTCTCAAGTACTTGGTTGGGCAACAATCTAGCTAACCGAATTTTAATATATTGCATAATGGAGTCCAGAAAATGTTTCCTGTTTGAGATAAAACCTCTGATCAGAAGAATTACTCATAAAGATTGAGGGTAGTGAAGAATCAGAATCTTGTTGACGTGTCATATAGTGTTTAAATCATTTCTAGTTATCTGTTGGAATAATGTTCCCTCAGATTTGTATTCAAAACAATTTACAATTTTTAGCTTATTATTATTATATGTAATTGGTAGATCCTCAACACCAGTCTCCATAAGAGATTACTTTTCCTTCCTTCCTTTTATTTTAATTAACTCCTTTGAGTCTCTTATGAACAACCTGATAAAACTGTAGCAAGTGTGCAATTTTGTGCACAATTGCAAACATAGTCATTCTTTGTTATGAAAAGTGGGTTCCTTTAATCTGAGAGCGTTCCTAAAATATTCTTCTCTTAGAAAAACATATTTTCATTTAAGTTTAAGTAATTAAGGGAAAAAAGTAGAGAAAAATTCTATCTGGCAATTAGAAAGCATATTCTAATTGAGTTATCGATAGTATCCTGGTCCTGTGATTTTTGTAGAGTGTGTGAAATTGGGAAATATTAACAGATGGGTATACTTTCCCAATTGCCCCTCTGATTTAAAGCCTTCTCAAGAAAAACACTGGAATTAAAGTTCTTATTCAAATAACTGAATGTTTTCTAATATTACAAAAGCAATAATATTCATCATTTATTGTTTGACTTTTGTTTATACCATATGCCCTTATGGGAAAAAGAGTATCAACACTCCCTGCATACGGCAAATCACTTGTAATTTGGAATAAATGTCTAGATAATAAAATTAGACAACTCTACAAATACAATGGTAATTACCATTGACATCTCAGGCGTCACATATTTTCTATATGTAGATGCAGTACTCAAAGCTGTCTGAATATACAGGGATACATATAAACTGTAGCGTGATAGATTTTTTAAAAATAATTTTTATTGTGCTTTAAGTGAAAGTTTACAAATCAAGTCAGTCTCTCACATATAAGCTTATATACACCTTACTACATACTCCCATTTACTCTCCCCCAATGAGCCAGCCCGCTCCCTCCTGCCAGTCTCTCCTTTCGTGACCGTTTTGCCAGTTTCTAACCCTCTCTACCTTCCCATCTCCCCTCCAGACAGGGGATGCCAACACAGTCTCAAGTGTCCACCTGATACAAGTAGCTCACTCTTCATCAGCATCTCTGTCCAACCCATTGTCCAATCCCTTCCATGTCTGATGAGTTGTCTTCGGGAATGATTCCTGCCCTGGGCCAAGAGAAGGTTTGGGGACCATGACCGCCGGGATTCTTCTAGTCTCAGTCAGACCATTAAGTCTGGTCTTTTTATGAGAATTTGGGGTCTGCATCCCACTGATCTCCTGCTCCCTCAGGGGTTCTCTGTTGTGCTCCCTGTCAGGGCAGTCATCGGTTTTGGCCAGGCACCATCTAGTTCTTCTGGTCTCAGGATGATGTAAGTCTGTAGTTCATGTGGCCCTTTCTGTCTCTTGGGCTCATAGTTGTCGTGTGACCTTGGTGTTCTTCATTCTCCTTTGATCCAGGTGGGTTGAGACCAACTGATGCATCTTAGATGGCCACTTGTTAGCTTTTAAGACCCAGACGCCACACTTCAGAGTGGGATGCAGAATGTTTTCATAATAGAATTTATTTTGCCAATTGATTTAGAAGTCCCTTTAAGCCATAGTCCCCAAATCCCCGCCCTTGCTCTGCTGGCCTTTGAAGCATTCAGTTTATCCCAGAAACTTCTTTGGTTTTGGTCCAGTCCAGTTGAGATGAACTTCCCTGTATTGAGTGTTGTCCTTCCCTTCACCTAAAGTAGTTCTTATCTACTAGGTAATCAGTAAATAACCATCTCCCACCCCCCTCCCTCCCCCCTCTCGTAACCACAAAAGTATGTGTTCTTCTCAGTTTATACTATTTCTCAAGATATTATAATAGCGGTCTTATACAATATTTGTCCTTTTGCATCTAAGTTCACTCAGCGTAATGCCTTCCAGGTTCCTCCATGTTATGAAATGTTTACAGATTCGTCACCGTTCTTTATCAATGCATAGCATTCTATTGTGTGAATATACCATAATTTATTTAACCATTCATCTATTGACGGACACCTTGGTTGTTTCCAGGTTTTGCTATCGTAAACAGTGCTGCAATAAACATGGGTGTGCATATATCTGTTTGTGTGAAGGCTCTCATATCTCTAGGGTATATTCCGAGGAGTGGGATTTCTGGGTTGTATGGTAGTTCTATTTCTAACTTTTTAAGAAAATGCCAGATAGATTTCCAAAGTGGTTGTACCATTTTACATTCCCACCAGCAGTGTATAAGAGTTCCAGTTTCTCCGCAGCCTCTCCAACATTTATTATTTTGTGTTTTTTGGATTAATGCCAGACTTGTTGGAGTGAGATGGAATCTCATCGTAGTTTGAATTTGCACTTCTCTAATGGCTAATGATCGAGAGCATTTTCTCATGTATCTCTTAGCTGCCTGAATATTTTCCTTAGTGAAGTGCGTGTTCTTATCCTTTGCCCACTTTTTGATTGGGTTATTTGTCTTTTTGTGGTTGAGCTTTAACAGAATCATATAGATTTTAGAGATCAGGCGCTGGTCGGAGAAGTCATAGCTGAAAATTTTTTCCCAATCTGTAGGTGGTGTTTTTCCTCTTTTGGTGAAGTCTTTAGATGAGCATAGGTGTTTGATTTTTAGGAGCTCCCAGTTATCTGGTTTCTCTTCGTCATTTTTGGTAATGTTTTGTATTCTGTTTATGCCTTGTATCAGGGCTCCTAACGTTGTCCCTATTTTTTGTTCCATGATCTTTATCGTTTTAGAATTCATGTTTAGTTCTTTGATCCATTTGGAGTTAGTTTTTGTGCATGGTGTGAGGTATGGGTCCTGTTTCATTTTTTTGCAAAGGGATATCCAGTTATGCCAGCACCATTTGTTAAAAAGATTATCTTTTCCCCAATTAACTGACACTGGGTCTTTGTCAAATATCAGCTGCTCGTATGTGGATGGATTTATATCTGGGTTCTCAATTTTGTTCCGTTGGTCTATGTGCCTGTTGTTGTACCAGTACCAGGCTGTTTTGATTACTGTGGCTGTATAATATGTTCTAAAATCAGGTAGACTGAGGCCTCCCACTTTCTTCTTCTTTTTCAGTAATGCTTTATTTATCTGAGGCTTCTTTCCCTTCCATATGAAGTTGATGATTTGTTTCTCCATCACATTAAAAAATGTCATTGGAATTTGGATCGGAAGTGCATTGTATGTATAGATGGCTTTTGGTAGAATAGACATTTTTACTATGTTAAGTCTTCCTATCCCTGAGCAAGGTATGTTTTTCCACTTATGTAGGTCCCTTTTAGTTTCTTGCAGTAGTACCTTGTAGTTTTCTTTGTATAGGTCTTTTACATCTTTGATAAGATTTATTCCTAAGTATTTTATCTTCTTGGGTGCTACTGTAAATGGCATTGATTTGGTGATTTCCTCTTTGATGTACTTTTTGTTGGTGTAGAGAAATCCAACTGATATTTGTATGTTTATCTTGTATCCCGATACTCTGCTGAACTCTTCTATTAGTTTCAGTAGTTTTCTGAAGGCTTCCTTAGGGTTTTCTGTGTAGAAGATCATGTCGTCTACAAATAGAGATAATTTTACTTCTTCCTTGCCAATCCGGATGCCCTTTATTTCTTTGTCTAGCCTAATTGCTCTGGCTAGAACCTCTAGCGCAATGTTGAATAAGAGCGGTGATAAAGGGCATCCTTGTCTGGTTCCCGTTCTCAAGGGAAATGCCTTCAGACTCTCTCCATTTAGAATGATGCTGGCTGTTAGCTTTGTATAGATGCCTTTTATTATGTTGAGGAATTTTCCTTCAATTCCTATTTTGCTGAGAGTTTTTATCATGAATGGGTGTTGGACTTTGTCAAAAGCCTTTTCTGTATCAATTGATAAGATCATGTGGTTTTTATCTTTTGTTTTATTTATATGGTGGATTACATTAATGGTTTTTCTAATATTAAACCAGCCTTGCATACCTGGTATAAATCCCACTTGGTCGTGGTGTATTTTTTTTTTTTTTGATATGTTGTTGAACTCTATTGGCTAGAATTTTGTTGAGGATTTTTGCATCTATGTTCATCAGGGATATAGGTCTGTAATTTTCTTTTTTTGTGATGTCTTTACTTGGTTTTGGTATCAGGGATATGGTGGCTTCATAGAATGAGTTAAGTAGTATTCCAATATTTTGTGTGCTTTGAAATACCTTTAGTAGTAGTGGTGTTAACTCTTTTCTGAAAGTTTGGTAGAACTCTGCAGTGAAGCCGTCCGGGCAAGGGCTTTTTTTTGTTGGGAGTTTTTTGATTCCCGTTTCAATCTCTTTTTTCGTTATGGGTCTATTTAGTTGTTCTACTTCTGATTGTGTTAGTTTAGGTAGGTAATGTTTTTCTAGGAATTCATCCATTTCTTCTAGGTTTGCAAATTTGTTAGAGTACAATTTTTCCTAATAATCTGATATGATTCTTTTAATTTCAGTTAGCTCTGTTGTGAAGTGGCCCTTCTCCTTTCTTATTCAGGTTATTTGTTTCCTTTCCTGTATTTCTTTGGTCAGTCTGGCCAATGGTTTATCAATTTTGTTAATTTTTTTCAAAGAACCAGCTTTTGGCTTTGTTAATTCTTTCAATTGTTTTTCTGTTCTCTAATTCATTTAGTTCAGCTCTAATTTTTATTATCTGTTTTCTTCTGGTGCCTGATGGATGCTTGTGTTGTGCGCTTTCTATTTGTTCAAGTTGTCGGGACAGTTCTCGGATTTTGGCTCTTTCTTCTTTATGTGTGTGTGCATTTATCGATATAAATTGACCTCTGAGCACTGCTTTTGCTGTGTCCCATAGGTTTTGATAGGAAGTGTTTTCATTCTCGTTGCTTTCTATGAATTTCTTTATTCCCTCCTGAATGTCTTCTATAACCCAGTGGTTTTTGAGCAGGGTATTGTTCAGTTTCCAAGTATTTCATTTCTTTCCCCTTATTTTTCTGTTATTGATTTCCACCTTTATGGCCTTGTGGTCTGAGAAGGTGCTTTGTAACCTTTCGATGTTTTGGATTCTGCAAAGGTTTGTTTTATGACCTAATATGTGATCTATTCTAGAGAATGTTCCATGGGCACTAGAAAGAAAGTATACTTAGCAGCTGTTGGGTGGAGTGTTCTGCATAAGTCTATGTGGTAAAGTTGGTTGATTGTAGCAATTAGGTGTTCCGTGTCTCTATTGAGTGGTGTGTTGAAGTCTCCTACTATAATTGTGGAGGTGTCTATCTCACTTTTCAGTTCTGTTAAAGTTTGTTTTATGTATTTTGCAGCCCTGTCTTTGGGTGCATAAATATTTAATATGGTTATATCTTCCTGGTCAAGTCTATTTTGTCAGAAATTAATATTATTTAAAGTCTATTTTGTCAGAAATTAATATTGCTACTCCTGCTCTTTTTTGCTTATTGTTTTCTTGATATATATTTTTTCCATCCTTTGAGTTTAGTTTGTTTGTTTCTCTAAGTCTAAGTTGTGTCTCTTGTAGGCAGCATATAGACGGATCTTGTTCCTTTATCCAGTCTGAAACTCTCTGTCTCTTTATTGGTGCATTTAGTCCATTTACATTCAGCATAATTATAGATAAGTACGTGTTTAGTGCTGTCATTTTGATGTCTTTTTGTGTGTGTTGACAATTTCATTTTTCCACTTACTTTTTTGTTCTGAGACGTTTTTCTTTGTAAATTGTGTGTTCCTCATTTTCATAGTAGTCGAATTTATGTTTGCTGAGTCATTATGTTTTTCCTGGTTTTTATTTAGAGTTATGGAATTGTTAGACCTCTTTGTGGTTACCTTAATATTTACCTCTATTTTTCTAAGTAAAAACCTAACTTGTATTCTGCTATCTCGCCTTGTTTCCCTCTCTACATGTCAGCCCTATGCCTCCTGTATTTAGTCCTTCTTTTTGAGTATTGTGACATTTTACATAATGACTTCAATGATTCTCCGTTTTGAGCACTTTTTTCTTTTTAAAATTAATCTTAATTTGTTTTTGTGATTTCTCTATTTGAGTTGATATCAGGATGTTCTGTTCTGTGACCTTGTGTTGTGCTGGTATCTGACATTATTGATTTTCTGACCAAACAATTTCGTTTAGTATTTCTTGTAGCTTTGGTTTGGTTTTTGCAAATTTTCTAAGCTTGTGTTTCTCTGTAAATGTTTTAATTTCACCTTCATATTTGAGAGAGAGTTTTGCTGGATCCTTGGCTGGCATTTTTCTCCTTCAGTGCTCTATATATGTCATCCCATTGCCTTCTTGACTGCATGGTTTCTGCTGAATAGTCTGAACTTATTTTTATTGATTCTCCTTTGTAGGAGACCTTTCTTTTATCCCTGGCTGATTTTAAAATTTTCTCTTTATCTTTGGTTTTGGCAAGGATGATGATAATATGTCTTGGTGATTTTCTTTTTGGATCAGTCTTCTATGGGGTTCGATGAGCATTTTGGATAGATATCCTTTCATGATGTCATCATGATATCTTTCATGATGTCCTCATGATATCTTTCATGATGTCATCATGATATCTTTCATGATGTCAGGGAAGTTTTCTGCCAACAGATCTTCAACTATTCTCTCTGTATTTTCTGTTATTCCTCCCTGTTCTGGAACTCCAATCACACCCAAGTTATTCTTCCTGATAGAGTCCCACATGATTCTTAGGGTTTTTTCCCTTTTTTTAATTTTTTTGTTCGGATTTTTCTTGAACTATATTGGTGTCAATTGCCTTATCCACCAACTCCCCCACTCTGCATTCCGATTGCTCGATTCTGCTCCTCACTTCCTATTGAGTTGTCTAATTCTGTAATTTTACTGTTAATCTTTTGTGTTTCTGAATGCTGTCTCTCTATGGATTCTTGCAGCTTATTAATTTTTCCACTACGTTCTTGAATAATCTTTTTGATTTCTTCAACTGCTTTATCAGTGTGTTCCTTGGCCTTTTGTGTAGATTGCCTTATTTCATTTATGAGGTCATCCCTGATGTCTTGAAGCATTCTGTATATTAGTTTTTTATATTCTGCATCTGGCAATTCCAGGATTGTATCTTCATTTGGGAAAGATTTTGATTCTTTAATTTGGGGAGCTGTAAAAGCAATCATGATCTGCTTCTTTATGTGGTTTGATATCAACTACTGTCTCCGAGGCATCTATAAGACATTGTAATGATTTATTTTATATTTGCTCACTGAGTCTTATCTTGTTTTGTTTTCTTTCAATATATGTAGATGGGCTACTAGATCGTGCTGTCTTGATTGTTGTAGCCTTTGAATCACTTATGTTCTATTACCAGGTGGTTTGGGCTGTTACCATTTATATAAGCCTAAGAGTCCATTCACTCTTCTTGAGTAGAATCTGATTTTGGGTCACCAAGTGTGTGGGGTAGACTGTCACCTATTAACTTAGAGGAGTAGTGGTGATAGTTGTGTACACCAGATTCTAGTAGCAGCAGGGGGTCATACTCCGGGGGGCAGGATACTGACAGGCTTCCCCCAAGTGCCAGTGAAGTAGGTGTGTCTTTATTCCTAAAGCACTTGGTGGGTGGGCTCCACAGCTGTACCTTAGGCACCAAATGCATGTACCTCTACAGATTGCTAGGTGTCATTATCCTCAGACCCTTATGGCAGGAGGCTAGGTGGTTTGCGTGGAGCTTCAGCCCTCAGTTCCCCCTTGTAGATCAGTGAGGGCTCTGTTTAGTAAGTAGAGATATCAGACTGTCTTACCAGTAATCTGCTAAAACATTTACAGTCAGATCACTATCAGAATTGCCTTTGCTTTATAATAGCCACTTTGTTCCCTGTAGGGATGAAAGCCCAAGACTGTGGATCTCAAATGCTTGGCTGGAGCTGGTTCTCTATTTTTGGTCCGATTTTGGAAAGTCAGGGAAGGATTTTTGGTCCCTGGGTTTTTTTGTAGCTGCTTCTCTCAGGCGAGGAGAATGGGTTAGGAAAAGACAAAAACAAAACAAAACAAAAAAAACCGCAGAGCACGTCACTCTCTGGCCCATGAAATTCCAATGTTAATGAAGCTGCCTGGGAAGGGGAGGGGAGGGATCAGATAGATAGGAAATAGTAGCACCCAGGAATATAGACAAAGTTACTTATCTTGCTTGGTGATGACTGTTTTATCTGAGATTCCCGAGGGGCGTGTCGACTGTGTGCACTGGCTGGGTCGAGATTGCCCCCTAGGGTCAGGCCCGCATCCTGTGCTTGTGCTGTATCAGAAGCCGTGGTCAGTTCCTCTGCTCCCATTCCAAAGCCCAGCGCAAAGGTTCCCCAGCTGGGACACCACACTCCAGGTTCCAAAACCAGTCTCTGCCTCCCGGTGACTTCTCCTCCTGTCAGCCGCATGGCTGCGCTGCCTGCCTGCACTGGTTGGGCTTCCCTGAGGTCACTTCTTGGGGCTAGGGCTGCGTCCCATGTTTCTGCTGTCTCAGGATACCGTGCTCCGCTCCCCTGCCCCCAGTCCAAAGCCCGGGGCCAAGGTTTTCTGGCTGGGACACTGACTCCAGGCTCCGAAAACTGTCACTGATTTCCCGTGGTTGCTCCTTCTCTCCTTAGCTCATCAGTGTGCAGCCTGCTTGTGCTGGCTGAGTCTCTGTCAGTCACGTCAACTCTTTAGATTTGGGTTTGTTGGTCAGGGTTCGTAGATTGTCATGTATATGATTGATACACTTGTTTTTCCGAGTCTTTTTTACAAGAAGGATCCAAGGTAGCTTCTACCTAGTCAGCCATCTTGGCCCCGCCTCCCATGATAGATTTTTTAACTACATGAAATTGTACTCCTTCAGGAATTTTGAAGAGCAAAAATAGCATCTATGTTGCAGATTCTTAAAGAAACCAGCATGTAGATTTGCCATCTAGCCACATGATGTTAGCGAAAATTGTTGAACTGACTCTGTTCTCTTTCTGACTGAATGTAGAGCAAAACTGAGAATTGAAGAAATGAAAGTAGTGGAACACATTCTTCATAAATAAACACTCGTGATCACTCAGTTTGTTATCTTTTTAGTGCTCAAGGAATAAAATAAAAATGGCTGCTATCCTGGACTTCAGATTTTGAGATTTACTGAAATCATTAGTTCAAATCTATCTGTCAATGTATCTGTCCATCTCCCAATCTATCTTCTAGCTATCTATCTAATCTATTTTCCAAAGCCAAAAAAGAACCCAAATCCTTTGCCATCTAGTTGATTATGACTCATAGCAACCCTATAGGACATAGTAGATCTGCCTTATAGGATTTCCAAGGAGTGACTTGTGGATTCACCGTAGCTCTTAATCACTGTGCCACCAGGGCAATTTGAATCTATATATCTGCCTATCATCTATCTATCTGTCTGTCTGTCGGTCGGTCGGTCTGTCTATCAATCATCTATCTATCATCTATCTATCTATCCATCATCTATTATCTATCATCTATCATCTATCTATCTGTCTGTCTCTGTGTCTGTCTGTCCATCTATCTATCTAATCATCTATTCTCTCTCTATCATCTAACCTATTTTCCAAAGCCAAAAAGAAACTCAAATATAAATATAAAATATTGGGGAAAATACTTGAAAATAGGGACATGGTAGATTATTATTGGTATAAATTGCTATAAAACCATTGTTGTTGAGTTGGTTCCAACTCACAGCGACCCTATAGGACAAAGTAGAGCTGCCCCATAGGGTTTCCAAGGAGTGTCTGGTGGATTCGAACTGCTGACCTTTTTGGTTAAGAGCCATAGCTCTTAAACAGCATGCCACCAGTGTTTCCTATAGCACCTCAGATTATCAATAGCTCTCATTCAAAACCCAAAACAAAAATTTTATAAGAAAATACACATTTTTGCTACATTAAGTAGAGTGAGAAAAATGAAATCAGGGAAAACACATCCTTCTATGCAAGGGTCAAACATTTTTATTCAAGTGAGATGCATATATTAGTAACCTAGTGGAATGATTTTTAAAATGAATAAGGTAGTTGATTTAGAGATACCCTAATTTAAATACCCAATGGGACCTGTATATTAACTCTGAAATTAAAGACATGAATGTTCAGATAGCACTTCAACAGCTTCATTAAAATAAAGAGAAAATATCTCTTTTCCACCATGGATATACATACAAGACAGTAGTCTACTGAACATAAAGTATACAATTAACTCTGTAGCAAACAATGGGCCTATTCATCTATAGAGAAATTTTTTACTTATGTATTTAAGAAAAATGAAGTTGAGTATCAGAAATAATATAATTAGGATCACAAGTGACTACTGACTTTCACTTCTATACTAGTCCTAGACTAACAAAATGATTTAAAGAAACTCCTTATTCCTAGTAATTAATATCACCCTCATCATTAGACTAAGAAGACAAAATTATTTACTGTAGTCTGCACAAACAGGAAAAAAGTAATATTTAAGACTTTATAAATTGTCTGAATCCAAGACAAAGTAAGATAATAATTGATTGTGTTTGTTTTTCCTATAGCTACATTTCTTTACCTACTTTATTTAGACTTTTGAAATTACTAACTGTATCTTGAAGATATTTCAAAATGATGAGTTCAAATGCAACAGATTATGAGAAGACTGATGATTTGGAATCAGAAAAAATAATCATTGAAGAAAATAAGTCAAAGGAACATGGAGCAGTACTGCATCAAAGCTAAAAAATTAATGGCATATACTGGAGAATTTTGATCATACTTACGGAAAATATATAACTCCTAATAATTCTATATGTTTGATAAATTTAAAAAGTCTTTTCATAAAGTAAAAGATGTTGAACATGCGTAGTAAATTGACACTGGCAAAGTTGGCAAAATTTTATAAAAACTTATTGCAATAATTTATTAAACGTACACAGAAAACACATCTCAAATAATACTTATCCTCTCTCTATTTAGAACATTTAAGCAGAATTCAGATTATTTGGAAATGATTAGCCAATATTTAAATCACTTTTCAAGTCCAAAGGAGAAAGAGAAGAAAGAACTTCGTATTGTAATAAGTAAAACTTTAATGTATACGGTACAGTGAATTAGAAGATGTTTAGGCTGATCTGTACTATAATTTTAGGGATCACCTGCTTTGTCAAACTGTGACAAATATTTACACTTGTTTACATTTCTGGTTATCAAGTTTTTTCTGATAGTAGCTTTAAAAAAGATCCTGTTATTTCTGCTTTTGTGTTTTTTTTCCCAATGTCGATTTAATAGGATTCATAAGTGAAATGAAGAACCAGTCAAAGGAGATAGAGTTCATTCTCTTGGGACTGACAGATGACCCAGAGTTGCAAATTGTGATTTTTATATTTCTCTTTCTCAATTACATTTTGAGTGTGATGGGGAACTTAGCTATCATCCCCCTCACGCTGTTGGATCTTCGCCTTAAGACGCCAATGTATTTTTTTTCTCTGAAATTTCTCCCACTTGGAAATCTTATTGACAACAATATCTATTCCTAGATTTCTGACAAGCATTGTGACTAAAAACAAAATCATTTCCTGCAATGGTTGTGCATCTCAATTGTTCTTTTTCCTCTTAATATGTGTTACAGAGTTTCACCTTCTGCCTGTCATGTCTTATGACTCTTATGCAGCCATCTGCAAATAGTTGCATTATCCCATCATTATGAGAAGCCAAGTGTGCTACCAACTGGTACTCAGTTCATGGACAGTTGGCTTTCTGATTACCTTTCCACCGTTGGTCATAGGGCTGAAACTAGAATTCTGTTTTTCCAAAGTAATTGATCATTTCATGTGAAATTTCTATCTTACAGATGTCTTGCATAGACACTCACTTCCTAGAATTAATTTCATTTGTTTTTATCAGCTATAATACTTGTGGTCACATTGCTGTTACTGATTTTTTTCCTATACATATACAATCAAGACCATTCTAAAAATCCTTCCTGCTCAGAAAAGAACAAACGCTTTTTCCACTTGTTCTTCCCACATGATTGTAGTTTCCCTTACTTATGGTAGCTGTATCTTCATTTACATAAAGCCATCAGCAAAAGAAAGGGTGTCTTTATCCAAAGGTATAGCTGTCATCTGTACTTCATTTGCTCCTTTATTAAATCTCGTCATTTATAGTCTAAGGAACCAGCAAGTGAAACAAGTTTTCAAGGATACATTCAAAAAGATTTTCACTGTTTTCAAAAAATGAGGAAAAAATTTTAAAATCTTGATGTAAACATTAAATAAAGATTATTGCTCCTATGTTCCTGTTTACTTAATCTGTTCTTTCAATTGATTAACTTTCTTATAGCATTTTAAACAAATTCAGTGTGATTCACTCTTTCCTACTTCTCTTTATGATTAATATTTCCTGCAGTGTTATAGAATTCTCCCTTTTAGATTTCACCACAAATTTATTATTGTTATTATTTTTACCTCCCAAGATAAGGAACTCTTTCCCTTAAAAAAAAAACTAAAAAAAAATCCAATTATACGTATATATTAATATACCGTGTACAGAAGTCCTAGTGGTATAGTGGTTAAGTGCTATGGCTGCTAACCAAAAGGTTGGCAGTTTGAATCCACCAGGTCTTCTGTGGAAACCCTATGGGGCAATTCTATTCTATCCTATAGGGTCGCTAGGAGTCAGATCAATTCGCCAGCTTCAGGTTCGGTTTTTGGTTTTATACCCTGTACAAATGGTTGGATGAGTATAATTGATTAACATCCATTTCTTATAGGTACGCTTATCCTAGGTTCTACACTAGTCAAAATTTTGGCCCTTATTAGGATGAAACAGCTTACTGTGGAGGAAACAAAGAAACCAACAAATATCATAGATAGTAATTTCTCTTATAATAGAGCACTATACACAATGATGTGTTCATAGTAATGAATGCTTAATTATTTTAGTGAATCAGGAATGCAGTTCGAAAAGAGGTGATTCTTGTGACACTTGCAATATACATGAAAGAAAGTGTAAAGGAATGATATAGACGTGTGTAAGAGCATGCACACTATTTGGGGGCACTAGGAAGTAGTTCAAATATTGCTAGCTAGTATCACTATCCTGAAAATGAGTAACATATTGTTTTGTGTCAGCTAGCCAGGTTGTAACTCCAGATTTACATGTCAGCCTGGTTAAGTTTCCCAAACTCTCTATCGATAAGTTTCTCCATTCATGAAATATAAATAACAATTGTTCTTACTTGATAAGGTTATTTTCAGAATGAAATGAAGTATGTATAAAATAATTCAAGGTCACCACGTGGCCTACAATGAGCTCTCAATAAGTGTTAGCTGCCCTTTGGGAGGAAAAATTGTGTCAGTTGGGGTAGATTGTAACAATGCAAGAAAAAGAGGAAGGCTTTAAATCATAAAAAATTTGTTATTTTTGTTGTTAAACAGTGCCTTCAAGTCAGTTCGACTCATAGCGACCCCATGTACAAAGGACAGAAACATTGATCCTGCACCATCCTCACAATTATTGCTATATTTGAGCCCATTGTGGTAGGCACTGTGTGAATTCATCTTGTTGAGGACCCTCCTATTTTTCGCAGATCTTCTGCTTTAGCAAGCATGATACCCCTCTCAAGGTACTTGTCTCTTATAAAAACATATCTAAAGTACTTGAAGTCTCGCCATCTTCATTTCTAAGGAGCACTCATTCTGTACTTTTTTGAAGACAGATTTTTTCACCCTCCAGTCCATAGTATAGTCAATAAAAAAAAAAAAAAACTTTTTTTTTCAATACCCTTTGCCAATGCCATAATTCAAATGCAAAAATTTTTCTTCAGTAATTTTTATTCCTTGTCCTGCTTTTGCATGCATATGTGGCAATTAAAAATATCATGGCTTGGGTGGGGTCCACCTTAGTCCTAAAAGTGAGGTCTTTGTTTTTAACACTTTAAAGAGGTCTTTTGCAACAGATTTGCCCAATGCAATGTGTTGTATGATTTCTTTTTTCATTTGACCTTTTTCTTTTTTTTGTATTGTAATTTAGATGAAGGTTTACAGAGCAGATTCGTTGCTCATTAAACAATTAATACACATATTGTTTTGTGACATTAGTTACCAACCCCATAACATATCAACGGTCTCCCTTCTCAACCTTGGGTTCCCTATTACCAGATTTCCTGTCCCCTCCTCCCATCTCATCCTTGCCCCTGGGTTTGTGTGACTATTTACTCTCATTTTGTTTTATGAGCCTGTCTGATCTTTGGCTGAAGGGTGAACCTCAGGAATGACTTCAGTACTGAATTTAAAGTGTGTCCAGGGGGCATACTCTGGGTGTTTCTCCAGGCTCTGTCAGACCAGTAAGTCTAGTCTTTTTTTGTGAGTTAGAATTTTGTTGTACATTTTTCTCCAGCTGTGTCCAGGACCCTGTATTGTGATCCCTGTCAGAGCAGTACGTGGTGGTAGCCAGGCAACACGTAGTTGTGCTAGACTCAGTCTGGTGGAGGCTGTGGTAGTTGTGGTCCATTAGTCCTTTGGACTAATCTTTCCCTTGTGTCTTTGGTTTTCTTCATTTTCCCTTGCTCCAGATGGGGTGGGACAAGTGGAGTATCTTAGATGGCCACTCACAAGCTTTTAAAATGCCAGAAGCTACTCACCAAAGTAGGATGTAGAACATTTTCTTTATAAACTATGTTATGTCGATTGAGATAGATGTCCCCCGAGGCTGTGGTCGCCAGCCCACAGCCCAGGAATTCAGTCCCTCAGAGAGTTTGGATCTATGAAGCTTCCATGTCCTTGCCTTGGTCAAGTTGTACTGAATTCCCCAGAATTGTGTATTGTCTTACTGTTCACCAAATTTACCACTTATCTATTGTCTAGTTGGCATTTTTCCTTCCCCAACCCTCCCCTTCCTAGGATTGTTTCTTGCTGTGTGTAAGCCTTTTCATGAGTTTTTATAATAGTGGTCTCATGTACTATTTGTCCTTTTCTGATTAATGTATTACACTCAGCATAATGCCCTCCAGATTCATCCATGTTGTGAGATGATTCACAGATTCATCATTGTTCTTTGTTGCATAGTATTCCATTGTGTGTTTGTATTATAGTGGTTTATCCATTCAACTGTTGATGGCACTTAAGTTTTTTCCATCTTTTTGCTATTGTGAATAGTGCTGCAATGAACATAGATGTGCATATGTCTGTCCGTGTAATGGCTCTTATTTCTCTAGGATATATTCCTAGGAGTAGGATAGCTGTGTCATATGGTATTTCTATTTCTAGCTTTTTAAGGAAGCTGCCGTATCATTTTCCAAAATGGTTGCACCATTTTACTTTCCCACCAGCAGTGCATAAGAGTTCCAGTCTCTCTGCGGCCTCTCCAACATTTGTTATTTTCAGTTTTTTGGATTTGTGCCAGTAATGTCACGGTGAGACGGTATCTCATTGTAGTTTTGATTTGCGTTTCTCTAATGGTTAGTCATCTCGAGCATTTCCTCATATGTCTGTTAGCTGCCTGAATGTCTTCTTTAGTGAAGTGTCTATTCATATCCTTTGCCCATTTTTTAAAATTGGATTATTTTTTTGTTGTAGAGGTATTGGGTTTTCCTATAGATTTTAGAGATTAGACCTTTGTCAGATTTGCTATAGACAGTTTTTTTTCCCAGCGTGTAGGTTGTCTTTTTACCCTTTTGGTGAAGTCTTTTGATGAGCATAAGTGTTTAATTTTTAGAAGATCTCAGTTATCTAGCTTATCTTCTGTTGTTTTTGTATTGTTAGTTATGGTTTGTATGCTATTTATGCCATGTATTTGGGCCTCTAGTGTTGACCCTGGTTTTTCTTCTATGATCTTTATAGTTTGGGGTTTTATATTCAGGTCTTTGATCCATTTGAATTAGTTTTTGTTTATGGTGTGACATATGGGTCTTATTTCATTTTTTTACAGGTGGACATCCAGTTTTGCCGGCACCGTTTATTATAAAGACTATCTTTTCCCAATTTAACAGGATTTGGACCTTTGTCAAAGATACAGTGACCAGGTGGGTGGACTTCCGTCTGGGCTCTCAGTTCTGTTCCACTGGTCAAAGTGTCTGCCATTGTACCAGTACCAGTTTTTTTGACTACCATAGCTGTATAGTAGGCTCTAAGGTCAAGTAGTAGGAGTCCTCCTACTTTGTTCTTTTACTTCAATAGTGCTTTACTTATCTGGGGCCTCTTTCCTTTCCACATAAACTTAATGATTACTTTTTCCATCTCTTTGAAGAATGCTGTTGGTATTTAGATCAGGATTGCATTGCATTCGTAGATTGCTTTGGGTAGAATTAACATTTTCACAATGTTGAGTCTACCTATCCATGAGCGTTGTCGGTTTTCCATTTATGTTTGTCTATTTGGTCTCTTGACATAGTGTTTTGAGTCTTCCTTTGTATAGGCCCTTTATGTCTCTGTTTAGATTTATTCCTAAGTATCTTGTTTTGTTTGTTTGTTTGTCTTTAGTTGCTATGATAAATGGTGTTGCTTTCCTGATTTTCTTTTTGTTTTTCTCTTTATGATGTATAGGAATCTGACTGATTTTTCTATGTGTATCTTTTATCGACTCGAAGGCAGTGGTTGGTGGGTGGATTTTTTATCCTGCTACTCTGCTGAATCTTTCCGTTAGTTCCAGCAGTTTTCTTGTGTAGGCATTTGGGTTCTTCATGTATAGTAATTTTACTTCTTCCTTACCAACTTGGATGTCCTTTACTTCTTTTTCTTGCCTTATTGCTCTAGCTAAGACTTCCAGCACAATGTTAAATAAGATTGGTCTTCTTGTTTTCAGGGGAGGGGGGATGTTTTCATCCTCTCTCTGTTAAGAATGATGTTGGCTGTTGGATTTGTATGAATGCAATTTATTACATCAAGGAATATCCCTCTATTCCTGTTTTGCTTGGTTGGTATCTGGCGGAGGCTGTCTTAAGTGCTAGATTCAGGTTGTTGTCCAATATTGTTTGTTTTCTAACTGAAGGACTCCCTTTAATAATTCTTGTAAGTTTGGTCTGGTTTTTCCATATTCCTTTCATTGCTATTTATCTGGAAATGTCCTAATTTTGCCATCATATTTGAGTGAGAGTTTTGCAGGATATATTATTCTTGGTTGGCAGCTTTTTGCATCACTTGATTTCCTGACTGCTGTTTTCATGGGTGTTGGTTGTGAATCCAATTAAAATGAAATCATCAGCAACTTCAACATTTTCTCCTTTTATCATGATATTGCTTATTTGTCCAGTTTTAAGATTTTTTTTTCTCTGTGTTGAGGTTTAACCTACAAAAAAGTTTATATGCACTGAAAATGCACTGGCACCTAGTCTGGTAGGTCTGAACCAAAACCAAACTCACTGCCGTCTAGTCGATTCCGACTCATAGCGACCCTCTAGGGCAGAGTAGAACTGCCCGATAGAGTTTCCAAGGAGCACTTGGCAGATTCGAACTGCCGACCTCTTGATTACCAGCCATAGTACTTAACCACAAAAATTTAGTGTGATTAGATTATTGAGGTAAAAATTCTATGTGTCATACCTAAAATAACTTTTCAAATCACATTGAATAGTTTAGAAACGTGAACTGTAGGTGATTCTGTAGCAGATGTTTCATATAGGATTTTCTTTTTTTGGTATAAGCATTTACGTGATCAGATATTTACTTCATAAAGATTTCTCTGCCAAATGTCCTGAGGTTAGATTTTGAGACGTTTGTGTTTAGAAAGGCAAGTTGGAGGGCCAACGCTTTAAGCTCAATAAGGTACTCCAAATGTTTAAAACACAATAGTGGCAGTGAATCGAAAGCTCAGGGAGTGAACTCAAGAGATGTTTAGGAGAACAAACTGAGGGAAACTATTGAACATTTGCATATCTGGAATAAGTGAAAGAAAGTTATAAAATGTTTGTTCTTGGGCCTAACCTACTTTCTCCTTCTGCACATAAACACTCAAGTTTTTAATGTCTTTTAAAAGAGACAGCTTTATTAATATACTGTCAGATTTTTAAAAAATCACCTGCAAAACATATTAGGTTCCAAACTGGATATAATTTGGCATAACAGACACATGAGTGAAGAATTCACTAGATGTTTGATGGTATAACTATTATATATATGGGCCTGAATAGATATCATTTAGTTCAGATTTGTGTTGAAATTTGTTTTACAAATTTTCAAAGGAAGCATTGTGGGTCATCTACTTTTCCTTGGCAGAGAGAAGAGTGTGAGGTTATGTGATTATATTCAAGGCCCTGAGAACCTCCATGCACACTGAGTTTGTTTCCTCAATTAGTTCCTTAAAAAAAAAAAAACTAGACCTTTTAACTTCTTGCACTAAAATCTTTCCAATAAGCAGAGAAAAGAAAATCCTTGCTTTTAACATATAAAGAAGTAATTTGTGTGACAATATTTTTACAAAGAATAAATGGGACAGAGATTTATTAAATATTATTGAAAGTAAGATATTATTAATTTGAATTTGTTCTAATTTACTAAGTATAATCTTCACAGACTTTTTAAGAAAATAATATAAAATATATATTGGAAAATATACAACAGGAAATTTTAAAATTACACTAGAAATTATTGATTTAACACAATAGAGGCCTGAAATCAAGAAATAGACCAATTAAAAATGACATAAGACCTATAGAAAATAAATTGCAAGAAGGAAAACAGAAGTCATCTATTTAAATTAAATTTAAATAGTGAAACAACTCAATTGAAAGGCAGAAGTTGGAAAAAATGCATGAAAAAGGAAACATGACACAAATATACACCAGTCTACAACAGACACACTTAAGATTTGAAGACACAAATCGGGTGAAAATAAAGAATGGTAAAACATAAGCCATTTGTTAAGACTTGAAAGTGTCACTGCAAGTGATAAAGTCTTATCCCTTATGCCTGTCAATGTAACCTTGTTTGGGGAAATAGGGTTATTCTTTCAAGATAATATCAGAGTAAGGTAGGTTCTGATCCTAATAACTTCTGATGGAAGTATTATAAAAGGAGAGAACAGACAGGGAAATGTAGAGAGTCACATAGGCAACAGAGACACCATATGAAGATAGAGGCCAATGAACCTACATGTATCCAAGGACTGTCAAAAAAAGCCAGGGGCTACAAGAAGCCAGAAGAGAGAGGAGGATATTCCCCCAGAACAAAAAGAGAAAGATAATAGCCCTGCCAGTACCCTAAATTTGGACCTCTAACCTCCAAAATTGTGAGAGAATATATTAATGTGTTATGGAAGCCCTAGGAAACTAAGGCACCAAGCGAGCAGTATCAAAATAAAGCTGAATTAGCTATACTAATATCTGACATATTAGACTTTGAGTAAAAGAAGTTACCAAACAAAAAGAACATTTAAAAATTATAAAAGTGTTAATCCATTGGGAAGATCAAGTAATTAGAAAAATATACATAGGTGTGGAAGCCAAGATGGAAGAGTAGTCAGATGCACTAAGCCATCCCACTGCAATAAAGACATGAAAAAACAAGTAAAACATATACAGACATCAATCCTGGATCCCTGAACCTTAAATGAAGGGTTAAAGTATTAGATGGAAGTTACTGAGGAGAAGAAGAAACTGATATAAAACAGGGCAGAAATAGAGATACAGAGTGGAGATTCCCTTGCCAAACGGCATGACTCAGCGTGGCCATCTTGGAATTAAACCAACAACCCCACATACAGAAAGGCACCCCCACAGGATTCCCAATAAGAGATAGAGGCACAACACAGGCATACCCAGGGCTAAGTAAGATCACATTTGCTGCCTGCAACTCAAGGAAGAGACCAAAATCTTTCCAGTGGTAACTACAGGGAAACAATCTTACACCCCCCACCCCTCTGGTGAACAGTAGCTATAACTGCCCCATCCTGGCAACCACAAATGCCAGGAACCACAGTACCAACCCACCCTGTTGCCCTCCTCCATTTAGCATCCTCTGCCCCGCCTTTGCCCCCCCCACCTCCTTCTTCCACCTTCTGGCCATGGCCCCAGTAGGACCTGGCCCGGACCACTGGCCCTTTCCTGCAGGCTCCAGATGACTCCTGCCACCCACTGTGGCCCCAAGGGGACTAGACGTGAACCTCAGGCCCTTCCCTGCCAGCTCCAGACATCTACTGCCACCAGCCTCACCCCAGAGGGTACACAAGCAGGATTCCAGACTCTTCCTCGCTGGCTCTGGACCCCTTGTGCTGTCCACTGCGGCCCCAAGGAGACCCGGTTAGGAGCCCAGGCCCCCCCCGCCTGCAACAGAAACCCCAACACCACCCATCTGGTGGAAGAGATCAAGGAAAATGCAGACAAAACTAACCAATATATAGCCAAAGTCAAAGAAAACACAGACAAATCAATAGGAAGAATTCAGAAAAAATAATACAGAATAAAATTTCAAAATAAATAATTAGAAATCTTACAAAAATAGCAATTACAAATCAAAATGATGATCAACAAGATTTCAGAAATGATAGTATCATAAAAGGTTTGAGGAGCAGGTTTGAAACAATGGAAAACAGGATCAGAGAAACTGAAAACAAATCTTTGGATACCAATTTGAGAAAAACTCAGAGAAAAGAATGAAGAAAAATGAAGAAACCATGAGAATGATGTGGGACACAATCAAGAGCAAGATTTTGTGAGTAATTGGAATTCCAGAATAGGGGGAGAAAATGGAAAACACAGAGAAGATCATTCAAGATTTGCTGACCGAAAACTTTCTTAGTATGAAAGATGAAATCTAATTATCTGAGAAGTTAAAAAAAAACCCATATAGGATTGTTGTTGTTCGGTGCTGTTGAGTCAGTTCTGACTCATAGTGAGCCTATGTACCACAGAACAAAACACTGCCTAGTCCTGTACCATCCTTATAATCATTGTTATGCTTGAGGCCCTTGTTACAGCCACTGTGGCAATAGATCTCATTGAGAGTCTTCCTCTTTTCCACTGACCCTGTACTTTACCAAGCATGATGTCCTTCTCCAGGGACTGATCCTTCCTGACAATATGTCCAAAGTATGTAAAACGCAGTCTTGCCATCATTGCTTCTAAGGAGCATTCTGGTTGTACTTCTTCCAAGACAAATTTGTTCATTCTTTTGACAGTCCATGGTATATTCAATATTCTTTGCCAACACAATTCAAAGGCGTCAATTCTGCTTCACTCTTCCTAATTCGCTGTCCAGCTTTCAAACACATAAGATGTGACTGAAAATACCATGGCTTAGGTCAGGTGCACCTTAGTCTTCAAGGTGACATCTTTGCTTTTGAACACTTTAAAGTGGTTATTTGCAGCATATCTGCCCAATGCAATGCAGCTTTTGATTCTTTGACTGCTGTCTCCATGGGTGTTGATTGTGTATCCAAGTAAAATGAAATCCTTGACAACTTCAATCTTTTCTCCATTTTTCAGAATGTGGTTTATTGGTCCAGTTGTGAGGATTTTTTTCTCCTTTACTTTGAGGTGTAATCCATCTTGAAGGTCTTTGATCTTCATCAGTAAGTTCTTCAATTCCTCTTCACTTTCAGCAAGCAAGGTTGTGTCATCTGCATAATGCAGGGTGTTAAGGAGTCATCCTCCAATCGTGATGCCCTGTTCTTCTTCATATAGTCCAGCTTCTCAGCATACAGATTGAAAATGTACGGTGAAAGGATGCAAACCTGATGCACACCTTTCCTGACTTTAAACCACTCAGTATCCCCTTGTTCTGTCCAAACAACTATCTCTTGGTCTAGGTATAGGTTCCTCATGAGCACATTTAAGTGTTCTGGAATTCCTATTCTTCATGATGTTTTCCATAATTTGTTATGATCCACACAGTTGAATGCCTTCGCATAATCAATAAAACACAGGTAAACATCTTTCCGATATTCTTTGGTTTCAGCCAGGATCCATCTGACATCAGCAATGATATCCCTGGTTCCACATCCTCTACTGAATCTGGCCTGAATTTCTGGCAGTTCTGTGTCAATCTTCAGCCACTTCTGAATGATCTTCAGCAAAATTTTGCTTACATGTGATATTAACGGTATTGTTTGATAATTTCCTCATTAGGTTGGATCCCTTTTCTTGGGAATAAGCATAAATATGGATCTCTTCCAGTCAGTTGGCCAAGAAGCTGTCTTCCAAATTTCTTGGCATAGATGAGTGAACACTTTCAGCGCTGCATCCATTTGTTGAAACATCTCAATTGATAGTCCGTCAATTCCTGAATCCTTGTTTTTCCTCAGTGACTTCAGTACAGCTTGGATATCTTCCTTCAGTACCATCGGTTCCTGATCATTTCCTACCTCTTGAAATGGTTGACCGCTGACTAATTCTTTTTGGTGTAATGACTCTGTGTATTCCCTCCATCTTCTTTTGATGCTTCCTGCATTGCTTAATATTTTCCCCATAGAATCCTTCACTACTGCAACTCGAAGCTTGACTTTTTTCTTCAGTTCTTCCAGCTGGAGTAAAGCTGAGCATGTCCATCCCTTTTAGCTTTCTATCTCCAGCTCTTTCTACAAGCCGCCCTTTGAAGTCTTCTATTCAGTTCTTTTACTTTGTCATTCCTTCTTTTTGCTTTAGCTGCTCGATGTTTGAAAGCAAGTTTCAGAGTCTCCTCTGACATCCGTCTTGGTTTTTTCTTTCTTTCCTGTCTTTTCAATGACCTCTTGCTTTCTTCACATATGATGTCCTTCATGTGATTCCACAACTCATCTGTCCTTCGGTCATTAGTGTTTAACGCATCAAATCTATTCTTCAGGTGGTCTGTAAATTCAGGTGGGATGTACTCAAGGTCATATTTTGGCTCTTGTGGATTTGCTCTGATTTTCTTCAGTTTCAACTTGAACTTGCGTGTGAGTAATTGATGGTCTGTTTCAGACTCAGCCCCTGGCCTTGTTCTGACTGATGATATCAAGCTTTTCCATCTTCTTTTTCCACAGATGTAGTCGATTTGATTCCTGTGTATTCCATCTGGTGAAGTTCATGTGTATAGTCACTGTTCATGTTGGTGAAAAAGGTATTTGCAAAGAAGAAGTCGTTGGTCTTGCAAAAACCTACCATTCAGTCTCCAGCGTTGTTTCTATCACCAAGGCCATATTTTCCAACTTCCAATCCTTCTTCTTTGTTTCCAACTTTTGCATTCCAATCACCAGTAATTACCCATGCATCCGGATTGCATGTTTGGTCAATTTCAGACTACAGAATTTGGTAAAAATCTTCAACTTCTTCATCTTTGGCCTTAGTGGTTGGTGTATAAATTTGAATAATAGTCATATTAATTGGTCTTCCTTGTAAGCATATGGATATTATCCTATCACTGATAGCATTGTACTTCAGGATAGATCTTAAAATGTTCTTTTCGACGATGAATGCAACACCATGCCTCTTCAAGTTGTCATTCCCGGCATGGTAGACTATATGATTGACCTATTCGATATGGCCAATACCAGTCCATTTCAGCTCACTAACACCTAGAATGTTGATTTTCATTTTTGATGATTTCCAATTTTCCTAGATTCATCCTTCTTACATTCCAGGTTCCCATAATTAATGGATTTTGCAGCTGTGTCTCCTCATTTTGAGTAGTGCCATATCAGCAAATGAAGGTCCCGAAAGCTTTACTCCATCCACATCATTAAGGTCGACTCTACTTTGATAAGGAAGCTCTTCCCCAGTCATCTTTTGAGAGCCTTCCATCTTCTGGGGCTCATCTTCTGGCACTATGTCAGACAGTGTTCTGCCACTATTCATAAGGTTCTCACTGGCTAATTCTTTTCAGAAGTAGACCTCCAGGTTCTTCTTCCTAGTCTGGAAGCTCAGCTGAAACCTGTCCTCCATGGGTGATCCTGCTGATACCTGAGTACCGGTGGCATAGCTTCCAGCATCACAGCAACATGCAAGCCCCCACAGTATGACAAACTGACAGACACATGGGGGAATGAGATGGATTAGTGGCAGTTATACTGATGAGATCTACAAGATTAGATAGTGTCTTAAGCCAATCTGTTTTGAGATATAAAAGTAATGAGCGAAGAGACATGGGGACCTCATACCACCAAGAAAGCAGCACAAAGAGCAGAGCACGTCTTGTGTACCTGAAGTTCTTGTGCTGAGAAACTCCTAGACCAAGGGAAGATTGATGACAAGGACCTGACAGAAAGAGAAGTCCTTCCACTGGAGCTGAAGCCCTGAATTTTTTCTTCCAGCCTAAAGACTATAAGAGAATAAATTTCTCTTTGTTAAAGTCATCCACTTGTGGTATTTCTGTTATAGCAGCACTAGATGTCTAAGACACTCCCCAAATAGAAGCTCTTAGTATATCTGTCTGTCTGTCTATCTATCTATCTATCTATCTATCTATCTATCTATCTATCTATCTATCTATCTATCATCTATCTTTCTATCATCTATCTGTCACCTATATATCTATATAGATATATAGATAGTTGTAGTTAGGTGCCGTCCAGTCGGTTCTGACTCATAGCGACCCTGTACACAACAGAACAAAACACTGCCTGGTCCTGAGCCATCCTTACAATCATTGTTATGCTTGAGCTCATTGTTGCAGCCACTGTGGCAA
Organism: Loxodonta africana; assembly: GCF_030014295.1. Classification (NCBI taxonomy): domain Eukaryota; kingdom Metazoa; phylum Chordata; class Mammalia; order Proboscidea; family Elephantidae; genus Loxodonta; species Loxodonta africana. Next base: position 621,059 of record NW_026975124.1, read on the forward strand.
CCCACCTCATTGAGGGTCTTCCTCTTTTCCATTGACATATATACATATATATTATATATATATATATACACACACACATCTCTCTCTTAATCAATTACAGGTATTTGTCTCTGTAGAAAATCTTTCATATTGTACTCTCACAAATTCAAGATGTTGGTTTTTTTCCAATCATTTTTACACATTTAAACTATAGTTTCTTGATAAAGAATAAATATGAAGGGTTTCGTTTCCCGTATTTTGCATAATAATGTATGCAAGAAGAAATCATTTCTATGGTTTAGAGGACATATGCACAGATTTCTAGATACTTTATTATTTAAAGGTATTTTATTTAATTTCAATTATATAATTAAGTGCTTTCCAAAACATCAGTTATGCCATTTCCCCTGGTTACCATATTAGCATATAATATTTCAACAAAATATTGTTTTTAATTTGAAATTTATTGCTATATAATAAATATTTCATTGTGAGGAGGGTAAAAAAATAGTATATCGGGCCTCAGTAACACATATTATGAGCTAAGTGGTGAAGATTCAGAAGACTAAAGATCATAGACTGTGTTGTCATTAGACAGAGGCCAACATCACTATCTTGATTCTCCTTTTCAAATGGAGAATGAGAGAGCTCTAGTTTCTTCTCTTTGGACCAGTCTCAGCTCAGATACACTGAAAAACTTCAAGTTATAATGTTGTTTTTTTTAGTTGCCCTCCAGTCGGTTCCAACTCTTGGCAGCCCCATGCGGGCAAAATAGAACTGCTATATAGGGTTTTCAAGGCTATTTTCCGAAGTAAATTACCTGATGTATCTACCGAGGTGCCTCTGGATGGGTTCCAATCACCAACCTGTTGGTTAGTAGTCAAGTGCTTAACAGTTTGCACCACCCAAGGTATCCCTTTTAATTCCCACTGTGGGAATTAGACTCCACTTTAACATTTTTTTTAACATTAATGCTTCAGATTTCCCAAGAGATCCCATAAAGATACTTAATGATGTTATTTATTTATTTATTTATTTTAAGTTGATGATAAGGATGGCCAATTAGCATCTTCTCCACAAGAATCTCCAGGGCCTTATGCCAGAGTAAATATCCTCTTTGTTTACTATCCTTAAATCTACTGTGGAGTATTCAAGAGAGATTCAGAAAATCTATTGAAAAAATACTGTTATTGATTCTGTGTAAATAGCTTAATTACTAGGCTGTTAGGATGAACGCATTTGAAGAAACGTCAGAAAAATATCTCTGTAAAAGCCCCCCTGTGTGCTGATTAGAAAGAGAAAGAGATCCAACAAGGCTTACATTTGTTATTAAATGTTCCTGGATTTTAATGTGAGCAAGGTCTCCAATGACATTGAGAAAGCAAAGAAAAATTATGGGTGTGGAAGATACAAGTATTTTATTGCAAAATTCATTCCTATTACCTTTTAGGTTAATGACACAGAAGAAACAATTCACAATGTGTCTGTAAACAAAACTCTTGTGGAATTCATAGACAGTAATTATTTTTAGTATTCTCTTGTTTTGTGTACAAAGCAATTACTACAGAATCCATTACATTGTGAGTGCTAGACCATAGTATTAAACCAATTAAATTCAGAATTACAGCAAAAGAAAACGTTTGTGTGAGTCATGATAAAGTTTCAATGAACATATCTGAAAGGGCATTTGCGTTTGTCTAATAGAATAACTCCGTGAACAAAAATTCACAGTAATTTTCATTAAAAATTCCACTGGCACACATTCATGCTTTTAATAAAGGCTTGGGTACATTATTGGTGCTCTGATGGCACAGTGGTTAAGAGCTCAGCTGCTAACCAAAAGGACAGTGGTTCAAATCCACCAACTGCTCCTAGGAAGCCCCATGAGGCAGTTCTACTGACTCGATTCAGCTCGATTTGATTTGATTTGGCTCTATTCGGCTCGATTTGGCCGTATTTGGTCCTATTCGGCACATTCGGCTCTATTCAACACTTTTCTACTCTATTCATCTCTGTTCGACTCCATTCCACACCATTCTACTCCATTCTACACTATTCTATTCTACAGAACCCTGCCCCACCCTTCCCTATCCTAATCTAGTCTGTTCTTTTCTATTCTGTTGTATTCTATTCTCGTTTTCTATTTTCTCTGTTCCATCCTATGCTACTCTACCATACCCTACACTAAACTAACCTGCCTTGACTTATGCTGTTCTACTCTATTTTCTTCTCTCTGTTCCACCGTATGCTACCCTACCCTATGCTACCCCACCGTACCATACCCTACTACTCAATAAGGGCACTAATTAAGGGTACTAGTTCGGGCGAAAGGACTACTTAAGGCAAGGGTACTAGTTCAGGCTACTAGTTAAGGCCAGGGTACTAGTTAAGGGTACTAGTTACGTAAGGGTATTAGTTAAGGGTACTAGTTAAGGCATGGGTACTTGTTGAGGGTACTGGTTAAGGCAAGGGTACTAGTTAAGGCAACACTACTAGTTAAGAGTACTAGTTAATGCTAGGGAACTAGTTAAGGCAAGGGTACTAGTTACGACTACTAGTTAAGGCAAGGGTACTACTTAAGATTACTGGTTAAAGCAAGGTACCAGTTAAGACTACTATTTAAGGCAAGGGTACTAGTTAAAACTACTAGTTAAGGCAAGGGTACTAATTCATTCTACTAGTTAAGGCAAGGATACTAGTTTGGATTACTGATTTAGGGTACTTGTCAAAGCAATGGTACTATTCAAGGCTAGTTGTCTAGGCTACTGATTTATGCCACTACTCTAGCTGACTGGTCCAGCTTACTAGTCTAGGCTACTACTCTAGCCTTGTGTACTCTACTGTAGTCTACTTTCGCCTACCCTATCATAAATTACCCTACCCTAACCTATTCCATTTGATTCGATTCAAAGCATTTTGACGTGATTGGACGTGATTATGCTTGAATCGGCTCGATTCGGCAACATCAGCTCGATTCAGTTCGAATTGCTTCTATTCTGCTGATTTCAACTTGATTTGGCTCGGTTCAGCCTTATTCAGCCCTATTTGGCTCAATTCGACTTTTTTCTACTCTATTTGTCTCTTTTTGACTCCATTTGACTCCATTCTACACTATTCTGTTCTACCCTACCCTACTCTAATGTAATCTATGCTAATCGATTCGATTGGACACGATTAGAAGCAATTCGACGCGATTCATCTTGTTTTGTTTCCATTTGGCTCGATTCGGCTAGATGTAGCTCTATTCAGCTATATCCTGCACTATTTGACTCTATTCGTCTCAATTCTACTCTACTCTACTCTTCTCTGCTCTACCCTACTGTACTATATTCTATTCTTTCTATTCTGTACTGTTCTTTTCTATTCTAGTCTACTCTCCCCGCTCCTAGCCTACCCTTCTCTAGTCTATTTGATTAGATTCGATTTGACGCATTTCCACGCAATTCAACGCGATTAGGCTTGAATCAGCTCGATTTGGTTCGAATAGGCTCTATTCGGCTCGATTTGGTTCCATTTCGCTCCATTCGGCTCGATTTGGCTTGAATTGCATCGATTCTACTGGATTCTGCTCGATAAGGCCAAATTTGACACTGTTTGGCCCTATTCTGCTCTATTCAACTCTTTTCTACTCTATTCATCTCCATCCGTCTCTGTTGGACTCCATTCAACTCCATTCCACACTATATTCTATTCTACCCTTCCCTACCCTAATCTATTCTAATCCATTTGATTTGATTTGAGCCGATTCGAAGCAATTCGATGCAATTCATCTTCTTTTGTCTCCATTCGGCTCAATTCAGCTATATTCTGCACTATTTGACTTTTTTCTACTCTACTCTATTCTATTCTGTTGTATTCTTCTATTCTGTCTCTCCTATGCTGTTGTACTCTCTTCTTTTCTACCCTACCCAAACCTACTGCACCCCACCCAAACCTACCCTGCTTTAATCTATTTGATTCAATTCGATTCAATTTGACACGATTTGACAGGATTCGACTCCATTTGACGAGATCCGAAGGCATTTGAAGGGATTTGAACAGATTTGACGAGATTCCACGCGATTTGACGTGATTCAGTAGGATTCTATGAGATTTGACGCAATTCGAAGTTATTCAACCTGATACAATGGGATTCGACACGATATGAAGCAATTTGACCTTGTTTGATGCAAAACAATGTGACTCGACTCAATTTGACGTGATTCGATGCGATTAGACACTATTCGGCGACAGTCAGTGTGATTCTGCTTGATTCAGCTCAATTAGGTACGATTCAGCACTATATGGCTCTTTTTGGCTGTATTCTGATCCATTCAGCTCTATTCGTCTCTATTCAGCCTATTCGGCTCTATTTGATTCTACTCTTTTCCCCTCTATTCTATTCTATTCCTTCTGTTCTAATCTCTTCTATCTTACTCTACTCTGTTCTATTCTACCCTCCCAACCCCTACTCTTCTCTAATCTATACGTTTCAATTGGACTTGACCTATTTAACGCGATTCGACGCGATTAAGCTTGAATCAGCTTGATTCGGATGGATTTGGCTCTATTCGGCTCAGTTAGGATCCATTCACCTCATTTTGGCTTGAATCGCCTTGATTCTGCTTGATTCGGCCTTATTTGGCCCTATTCTGCTCTATTCGACTCTTTTCTACTCTATTCATCTCTATTCGACCCCATTCTATTCCATTCCACACCATTCTACACTATTCTCCTCTATTCTATTCTACCCATCCCTACCCTAATCTATTCTAACTGATTCGACTTAATTGGACCCGATTTGAAGCGATTCAACGCGATTCGTCTCGTTTTGTCTCCATTCGCTACGTTCTACACTGTTTGACTCTTTTCTACTCTACTCTATTCTATTCTGTTGTATTCTTTCTATTCTGTTCTGTTCTCTCCTATTCTGTTGTACTCTATTCTATTCTACCCTATGCAACCCTACTGCACCCACCCAAACCTACCCTAATTTAATCTATTTGATTCAGTTCAACGCGATTTGACAGGATTCGACGAGGTTCGAAAGGATTCAAAGAGATTTGACGAGATTCCATGTGATTCAACGTGATTCAGCAGAATTCTATGAGATTTGATGTAATTTGAAGTTATTTGACGTGATGTGATGTGATTAGCCATGATTCGACGACGTTCAACACATTTTGACGCGATACGAAGCAATTCGACCTGGTTTGATGCAAAACGAGGTGATTCGGTGCGATTCGACATGATTCGACTCTATTTGGGGACGGTCAGTGCGAGTCTCCTTGATTCAGCTTGATTAGGTGCAATTCGGCACTATACGTCTCTTTTTGACTGTGTGCAGCTCCATTCAGCTCTATTCGTCTCTATTTTCTCTATTCGGCCTATTCGGCTCTATTCGACTCTATTTGACCCTACTTTTTTCCACTCTATTCTATTCTGTTCTAATATCTTCTATTCTACTCTACTCAATTCTACCCTTCTCTAATCTGTACGTTTGGATTGGATTTGATGCATTTAACGCTATTCGACGTGATTAAGCTTGAGTTGGCTCGATTCGGATCAATTTGACTCTATTCGGCTCATTTAGGCTCCATTCGGCTCGTTTTGGCTTGAATCACTTCAATTCTACTCGATTCTGCCTTATTCAGCCCTGTTCTGCTCTATTCAACTCTTTTCTACTCTTTTCGTCTCTATTTGACTCCATTCTATTCATTCCACACCATTCTATTCTACTCTACCCTACCCTACACCACTCTAATTTACTCAAATCGATTGGACGCGATTCCTCTCATTTCGTCTCCATTCAGCTCTATTCAGCTCTATTCGACTCTATTATACTCCAGTCTACTCTGTTGTGCTCTAGTCTACTCTTCTCTATGCTATTGTATTTTTTTCTATTCTGTTCTGTTCTATTCTACTCTATTCTACCCTACCCTATGCTACCCAACTCTAATCAATTCTAATCCATTTGATAGGATTCGATTGAACCCATTTTGACGAGATTTGGCTCGATTTTGCTCTATTTGACTCTGTTCGAATCTATTCTACTCTATTCCCCTCTACTCTACTCTAGCCTATGCTTTTCTGTATTCATTCTGTATTGTTCTTTACTATTCTATTCTGTTCTACTCTATTCTACCCTACCCTACCATACCTGAACCTCCCCTACACTAATCTATTCAATTCCATTCAACGAATTTTGATTCAATTCAGGTTGAATCGGTTCGATTTGTGTCCATTCGACTCCATTTGCCTTGAATAATGTCGATTCGGTTGATTAGGCTCGATTCGGCTCCATTAAGCTCGATTCACTGGATTCAGCTTGATTTGGTTCAATTCGGCTTGATTCGGCTCTCTTCAGGCTTTTCGGCACTATTCGGCTCTATTCGGCTCTTTTCTACTGTATTTGACTCCATTCGATTCCATTGCACACCATTCTACTCAATTCTACACTATTCTACTCTAAATCTAATTTACAGTAATTGATTCAATGGGATTCGATGCGATTTGTCTCGTTTCGTCTCCATTTGGCTCGATTCAACTCTGTTCTACTCTACTCTATTCTACTCTACACTATTCTGCTCTGCTCTACCCTTTTCTACTTTATACCCTTTTCTATTGTATTCTTTCTATTCTCTTCTACTGTGATCAATTCTATTCTACTCTATTCTATCCTATCCTACTCTAATCTATTCTGTTGGATTCCATTCCATGCATTTAGATGCGATTTAGCTCAAATCAGCTCCATTGCACTCCATTCATTCCCCTTTGGCTCAAAAATGTTCGATTCATCTCTAATCGGCTCCATTCGGCTCTAGTCGGTTCTATTCGGCTCTAATAGGCTCTATTCAGCTCTATTCACTCCTATTAGACTCTACTCAACTCTATTATCTCTTTTCGACTCCATTCAACTCCATTCTACACCATGTTCCTCTACTGTTCTCTATTGTATTGTATTGTACTCTACCCTATTCTAGTCTATTCTAATCGATTGGATTTGATTTGAGTTGCATCGATGGGATTCAATGCAATTCGACGGGATTCGACACGATACGGCACGATTCCGCAGTACTCGGTGCCATTCGTCTTGATTTCTATCGCTTCGGCTCTTTTTGGCTCTATTTGGCTGTATTTGTCTCTATTCGGCAATATTCGACTCCATTCTACTCTACTCATCTATACTCTATTCGACCCTATTCTATTCTTTCAGTTCTGTTCTATCCTGTTCTGCTCTACTGCATTCTATTCTGCCCTACCCTACCCTAACTTACTCTAATCTGTTCGATTCTATTGGACACACTTGAACACGATTCGGCCTGATTCGGGTCATATCGGCTCGATTCAGCTCCTTTCCACTCCATTAGACTCGATTCGGTTCTACTCAACTCTTTTCCACTCTATTCGGCTCTTTTTGGCAGTATTTGACTCTATTTGACTCTAGTGTACTCTATTCTTTCTGTTCTGTTCTAGTCTACTCTATTCTATTCTACCCTACCCTACCCTAACCTTACCTGCCCTACACTAATCTATTTGATTCGATTCGACACGTTTCCACGCGATTCGACATGATTCATCTTGATTCACCTCGAATTTGGTCGATTCAGCTATATGCAGCTCTGTTCGGCTCTTTTCGGCTCTATTCAACTCTATTTGACTCTATTCTACTGTACTCGACTCTCCTTAATTCTATTCTTTCTATTGTGTTCTGTTCTGTTCTATTCTAACCTCTCCTACCCTACCCTCCTCTACTCTATTCGATTCGATTCAATGCATTTCGACATGATTCCATGTGATTAGGCTTGAATCGGCTTGATTTAGCTCTATTTGGCTTGAATCAGGTCAATTCGGCTCGATTCTGCTCCATTCAGCATAATTAGGCTCGATCGAACCTTATTTGGCCTTGTTCGGCTCTATTCAACTCTTTTCTACTTTATTCGTTTCTATTAGGATCCATTCGACTCCATTTCACACCATTCTACTCTGTTAGACTCCATTCTACACTATTTTACTCTATTCTATTCTGTTCTACCCTACCCTACTCTAATCTGTTCTAATCGATTCGATTCATTGAGATTTGTCCCGTTTCCTCTCCATTCAACTCAATTCAGCTCGAATTGCATCTATTCATCTATATTCTGCACTACTCGACTCTGACTATTCTACTCTACTCCATTCTACTCTTGTATTCTCTTCTCTTCTACTCTATGCTACTCTATTCTATTCTTCTGTGCCTTACACTACCGAATCCCAGCCTAACCTACACTATTCTAATTGGTTCAATTTAATTCGATTCCATTCAATTCGACCTGATTTGACACAGTTCGACGGGATTCGGTAAGATTCCACGAGATTCAATGGGTTTTGGTGGGATTTGATGGAATTCGACGAGACTCAATGCAATACGATGCTATTAGGTGCGATTTGGCTCGATTTAGCTCAGCTCATTTTGTTTGCCTCTATTTGGCTCGTTTCAGCTCCATTCAGCTCGAATCGACTCGATTCGGCCCGATTCATCTCTATTCGGCTTGATTCAGCCCTATTTGGCCCTATTCGGCGCTATTCGGCTCTATTCAACTCTTTTCTACTCTATTCATCTCTGTTCGACTCCATTAGACTCCATTCCACACCATTCTACACTATTCTATTCTACAGAACTCTACCCAACCCTACCCTATCATATTGAGTCTGTTCTTTTCTATTCTGTTCTATTCTATTCTCGTTTTCTATTTTCTCTATTCCATCCTACGCTACTCTACCATACCCTACATTAAATTAACCTCCCCTGACCTATGCCATTCTATTCTATTTTATTCTTTTTTGTCTGTTCCACCGTATGCTACCCTACACTATGCTACCTCACTGTATCATACCCTATTATTTAGGGGTACTCAATAAGGGTACTAATTAAGGGTACTAGTCCGGCCAAGGGTACAACTTAAGGCAAAGGTACTAGTTCAGGCTACTAGTTAAGGTCAGGGTACTAGTTAAGGCAAAATTTCTAGTTAAGACTACTAGTTAAAGCAAGGGTACTAGTTAAGACTACTAGTTAAGGCAAGGCTCTTAGTTAAGATTCAGCTTGATTTTGCTCGAATCGCTTCGATTCAGCTCGTTTCGACTCGATTCGGCTTGGTTCAGCCTCATTCAGCCCCATTCGGCTCAATTCGACTCTTTTCTACTCTATATTTCTCTATTTGACTGCATTTGACTCTATTCTACTCCTTTCTACTCTATTCTGTTCTACCCTATCCTACTCTAATCTATGCTAATAGATTCGATTCGACGCGATTCGTCTCGTTTTGTTTCCATTAGGCTCAATTCGGCTAGAATTGGCTCTATTCAGCTATATCCTGCACTATTTGACTCTATTCGGCTCAATTCTACTCTACTCTTCCCTACTTTTCTCTGCTCTACTCTACTGTACTATATTCTCTTCTTTCTATTCTGTACTGTTCTATTCTATTCTACCCTCCCCACACCTCCCCTCCCCTTCTCTAATCTATTTGATTCGATTCGACGCATTTCCACTCGATTCGATGCGATTAGACTTGAGTCAGCTCGATTCGTTTCAAATCGGCTCTATTTGGCTCCATTTCACTCCATTCAGCTATATTTTGCTCGAACTGCATCGATTCTGCTGCATTCTGCTCTATTAGGCCTTATTTGGCCCTATTCTGCCTATTCGACTCTTTCCTACTCTATTCATCTCTATCTGTCTCTATTCGACTCCATTCCACACTATTCTACACTATTCTCCTCTATTCTATCCTACCCTTCCCTATCATAATCTATTCTAATTGATTCCGTTTGATTTGACCCGATTCGAAGCGATTCAACGCGATTCGTCTCGTTTTGTCTCCATTTGGCTCATTTCGGCTATGTTCTGCACTATTTGACTCTATTCTACTCTACTGTATTCTATTCTGTTGTATTCTTTCTATTCTGTTCTGTTCTCTCCTATTCTGTTGTACTCTATTCTATTCTACCCTACCCAACCCTACTGCACCTCACCCAAACCTACCCTACTTTAATCTATTTGACTCAATTCAATTCAGTTCGACGTGATTTGACAGAATTCGACGGGATTCCACGAGATCCGAAGGAATTCGACGGGATTCAAAGAGATTTGACCAGATTCTATGCAATTCGACGTGACTCAGCAAAATTCTATGAGATTTGACGCAATTCGAAGTTATTCGACGTGATACAATGCTATTCACCGTGATTCGACAACATTCGACACAAATTGACGTGGTATGAAGCGATTCGACCTGGTTTGACACAAAACGCTGTGATTCGATGTGATTCGATGGTATTCGGTGACAGTCAGTGCGATTCTGCTTGATTCAGCTCGATTAGTTGCGATTCGGCACTATACGGCTCTTTTCAGCTGTATTCAGCTCCATTCAGCTCTATTCGTCTCTATTCGGCCTATTTGGCTCTATTCAACTGTATTCGACCCTACTCTTTTCCACTCTATTCTATTCCTTCTATTCTGTTCTAATCTCTTCTATTCTACTCTATTCTACCCTCCCCTCCCCTCCCCTTCTCTAATCTATACGTTTCTATCGGATTTGATGCATTTAACGCGATTTGACGCAATTAAGCTTGAATCGGCTCGATTTGGATCGGTTTGGCTCTATTCACCTCAGTTAGGCTCCATTTGGCTCGTTTTGGCTTGAATCGCTTCGATTCTGCTCGATTCGGCCTTATTTGGGCCTATTCTGCTCTATTTGACTCTTTTCTACTCTATTCGTCTCTGCTTGACTCCATTCCACTCCATTCTACTCACTCCACACCATTGTATGCAATGCTACTCTATTCTGCTCTACCCTACCTACACCACTCTAATTTAATCGATTCTACACGATTCCTCTCATTTCGTCTCTATTCGGCTCTATATACTCTAGTCTACTCTGTTGTACTGTAGTCTACTCTTCTCTATTCCTTTGCATGGTTTCTATTCTGTTCTATTTCTATTCTGCCTTGCCATGCTGTGCCGTTCCCTGCCATGCTGTGTCCTGCTCTGCCCTGCCTTCCCATCCCCTCCCCTCCCCTCCCCTGCTCTGCCCTGCCCTGCTCTGATTTTCAGCGCGAATTGGCATGAATCAATGCAATTTTACCCAATTTGACGCCATTTGGTGTGATTCGACTTGGTTCGACTAGATTCTATTCTATTTTTCTGATCTCTCTGTTCCACCCTTTGCTACCCTACCCTACCCTGCCCTAATCTAGTCTGTTCTTTTCTATTCTATTCTCTCTATTCCACCCTATGCTACCCCAGCATATGCTACCCTAGCATGCGCTACAACTACCCTACTCTATCATTACCCTACCATACCCTACCTGAGGAGTCAAGTCTACTAGTCAGGGCTAATTTCACTCAGCATAATGCCTTCCAGATTCGTCCATGTTATGAAATGTTTCACAGATTCATCACTGTTCATTATCAATGCATAATGTCCCATTGCATGACTATGCCATAATTTATTCATCCTTTCGTCAGTTGATGGGCACCTTAGTTGCTTCCATCTTTTTGCTATTGTAAACAGAGTTTCAGTGAACATGGGTGTACATATATCTGTTCGTGTAAAGGCTCTTATTTCTCTAGGATATATTCCAAGATGTGGGATTGCTGGATCATACGGTATTTCTATTTCTATTTCTAACGTTTTTAAGGAAGCGCCAAATCACTTTCCAAAGTGGTTGTACCATTTTACTTTCCCACCAGAAGTGTATAAGTGTTCCAATATCTGCACAGCCTCCCCAACATTTACTGTTTTGTGTCTTTTGGATTAAACCACCCTTGTTGGAGTGAGGTGAAATCTCATTGTAGTTTTGATTTGCATTTCTCTAGTGACTAATGATCTTGAGCATTTCCTCATGTATCTGTTAGCTACCCTTCTTTAGTGAAGTTTCTGTTCATATCTTTTACCCATTTTTTAAATTGGGTTATTTGTCTTTTTGTAGTTGAGTTTCTGCAGTATCACGTAGATTTTAGAGATCAGGCACTGATCAGAAATTTCATAGCTAAAAACTTTTTCCCAGTCTGTAGGTAATCTTTTTACTCTTTTGATGACGTCTTTGAATGAGCATAGGTGTTTGATTTTTAGGAGCTCCCAGTTATCTAGTTTTTCATCCGCATTTTTAGTAATGTTTTGTATACTGTTTATGCCATGTATTAGGGGTCTTAACGTTGTCCTTTTTTTCTTCCAGTGGGATGCAGACCCCAAATTCTCATAAAAAGACCAGACATAACAGTCTGACTGAGACTAAAAGGACCCCAGTGGTCATGGCCCCCAGACCTTCTGTTGGCCCAGGACAGGAACCATTCCCAAAGCCAACTCTTCAAACAGGGATTGGGCTGGACAATGGGTTGGAGAGGGATGCTGGAGAGGAGTGAGCTTCTTGGATCTGGTGGACATCGGAGACTATGTTGGCATCTCCTGCCTGGAGGGGAGATGAGAGGGTAGAGAGGGTTAGAAGCTGGAGAAATGGACACAAAAAGAGAGAGTGGAGGGGGGGAACACGCTGTCTCATTAGGGGGAGAACAATTGACAGTATGTAGCAAGGTGTATATAAGTTTTTGTATGAGAGACTGACTTGATTTGTAAACTTTCACTTAAAGCACAATAAAAATTAAAAAAAAAGATTGGAAAAAAATCTGCGAGTGGTCATCTAAGATACTCCATTCGTCTCACCCTTTCAGGAGCAAGGAAGAATGAAGAAAACTAAAAATACAAGGGAAAGATCAGTTCAAAGAACTAATGGACCACATCTACCATGGCCTCCACCAGACTTAGTGCAGTAAAACTACTTGGTGCCTGGCTACCACCACCACTGGCTGCTCTGATAGGGATCGCAATAGAGAGTTTTGGACACTCCTGAAGAAAAATGTAGAAAAATATTCTAACTCACAAAAAATACCAGACTTACTGGCCTGACAGATTGCAGAAACCCCGAGTGTATGGCCCCCAGGCACCCATTTAGCTCAGTAAAGAAGTCACTCTTGAGGTTCACCCTTCAGCCAAAGATTAGACAGACTCACGAAACAAAATGAGACTAAAGGGGCTCAACAGCCAAGGGGCAAGGACTGGAAGGCAGGAGGCGGCAGGAAAGGCAGTAATAGGGATCCCAAGTTTGAGATGAGACAGTGTTGACATGTTGTGGTGTTGGTAACCAATGTCATAAAACAATATATGTATTAGCTGTTTAATGAGAAGCTAGATTGTTCTGTAAACCTTCATCTAAAGTACAATAAAAAACAAAGGTGGAAACAATCCAAGTGTCTATCAAAAGATATTGAATATGCAATATGTGACATAGAAATACGTGTGATATGTTGCAGCCATAAAGAGCAATGATGTTCTATTATTTGTAATAAATTGATGGACCTTGAATAGACTCTTCTGAGTGAAATAACTGAAATCCCAAGAACAATTACTGCATGATCCCACTTATACGAAAATCTACAGTAAGCAAAATACACTGTAGATTAAAGGCTAGGATGGCTAGAGGCAAAAAAGCATAGGGAGTAATTGTTAAAAACAAAATAACAGCAACAAAATGAATATTCCTAACCAACTGAAAAGGAACCTGTGAAATATTGTATTTAAACTAGGTGATATATTACTATACAAAGGCAGGCCAACCACCATTCTGCCAACAAAAGAGCACATAAAAACTATAAAACGGAGTCATCATGTTGGAAATAACATACACAGCAGGCTGGTTAGGCTACAAGTAATCCATTTGTACTACAGAGAAGCAGTTACTGGATCATTCCAGAAAGAGGTGGCAGTATACTTTTGGGCAGTAGAATCCACTAAAAGGAAGAAGACTCAACATAAGGCACAGCAATCCTTGGGTGGGTACAAGCGAGGTAGGAGGCCTGTGTGGAGTCAACTGGGGTCCATAATGGTCACCTGATACCCTATGGTGTGTCTGTAGCTGCACATTAAAAAAAATAATCATGGGAGGCGGAGCCAAGATGGCGGACTAGGCAGACGTTACCTCGGATCCCTCTTACAACAAAGACACGGAAAAACAAGTGAATCGATCACATACATAACAATCTACGAACCCTGAACAACAAACACAGATCTAGAGACGGAGAACGAACTAATACAGGGAAGCAGCGATAGTTTCCAGAGCCTGGAGCCAGCGTACCAGTCAGGTATGGCACAAGCACAGAGACCTGCTCCACCCCCCTGAACTAACCCCGGGAGGGGGACCAGCCGGTTCCACGGGCGGCGTGGGACGCAGCCGGTAGGAGAAGTCCCCGGGAGGCAGTGACTGATCTTGGAGCAGAAAGAGCAGCATCCGAGCCGGGGAACCGTCCCGCAGGGATTTGGACTGCTCGCAGGTACGCCATAAACACGGAGAGTTGCTCCACCCCCTGAACTAACCCTGGGAAGGAGACCAGCCGGGTCGCGCGGGCGGCGTGGGACGCAGCCGGTAGGAGAAGTCCCCGGGAGGCAGCGACTGGTATTGGAGTGGGGAGAACAGCGTTCCAGCCGGGTCACTTGGTCGCGGCACAAGCACGGGGAGCTACTCCACCCATCTGAACTAACCCCGGGAGGGGGCCCACCTGGTTCACGGGGGCGGCACGGCCACGCGGCTGGAAGGATGAGAAGTCCCCGGGAGGCAGCGACTGATTTTGGAGTTGAGAGTGCACCGTCCCAGTAGGGGAGCCTTGACGCTGGGCGTGGGGCTGGAAGTGGAGGATCTGACCGTGACTCCAGCGGGCCAGACCCCCTGGGGGCAATCTCCACACAGCCAGCACACATAGGCGACACGCCCGCGGGAATCTCAGATATAACAGTCATTCCAAGCAAGACAAGCAACTCTGGCTATATTCTGAGGTGCTACTCTCCTATCTCTCTGTTCCCTCCCCCACCCTCCCCAGGCGGCTTCATTAACATCTGAATAGCCTGAGCCAGAGGGAGAACTCTGATAGGGATCTGACTGCATTTTTTTTTAGCGGATTTTCTGGAAAAACTAGTTTCCCAGTGATGGCTCGGAGACAACAATCCATATCAAACCACTTAAAGAAGCAGACCATGACAGCTTCTCCAACCCCCCAAACAAAAGAATCAAAATCTTTCCCAAATGAAGATACAATTTTGGAATTATCAGATACAGAATATAAAAAACTAATTTACAGAATGCTTAATGATATCACAAATGAAATTAGGATATCTGCAGAAAAAGCCAAGGAACACACTGATAAAACTGTTGAAGAACTCAAAAAGATTATTCAAGAACATACTGGAAAAATTAATAAGTTGCAAGAATCCATAGAGAGACAACATGTAGAAATCCAAAAGATTAACAATAAAATAACAGAATTAGACAACACACTAGGAAGTCAGAGGAGCAGACTCGAGCAATTAGAATGCAGACTGGGACATCTGGAGGACCAGGGAATCAACACCAACATAGCTGAAAAAAAATCAGATAAAAGAACTAAAAAAAATGAAGAAACCCTAAGAATTATGTGGGACTCTATCAAGAAGGATAACCTGCGGATGATTGGAGTCCCAGAACAGGGAGGGGGGACAGAAAACACAGAGAAAATAGTTGAAGAACTTCTGACAGAAAACTTCCCTGACATCATGAAAGACGAAAGGATATCTATCCAAGATGCTCATCGAACCCCATTTAAGATTGATACAAAAAGAAAAACACCAAGACATATTATCATCAAACTCACCAAAACCAAAGATAAACAGAAAATTTTAAAAGCAGCCAGGGAGAAAAGAAAGGTTTCCTTCAAGGGAGAATCAATAAGAATATGTTCTGACTACTCAGCAGAAACCATGCAGGCAAGAAGGGAGTGGGACGACATATACAGAACACTGAAGGAGAAAAACTGCCAACCAAGGATCATATATCCAGCAAAACTCTCTCTGAAATATGAAGGCGAAATTAAGATATTTACAGATAAACACAAGTTTAGAGAATTTGCAAAAACCAAACCAAAGCTACAAGAAATACTAAAGGATATTGTTTGGTCACAGAACCAATAATATCAGATATCAGCACAACACAAGGTCACAAAACAGAACGTCCTGATATCAACTCAAATAGGGAAATCACAAAAACAAACAAATTAAGATTAATTAAAAAAAAATACACATAACAGGGAATCATGGAAGTCAATAGGTAAAAGATCACAATAATAAAAAAGAGGGACTAAATACAGGAGGCATCGAACTGCCATATGGAGAGTGATACAAGGCGATATAGAACAACACAAGTTAGGTTTTTACTTAGAAAAATAGGGGTATATAATGAGGTAACCACAAAAAGGCATAACAACTCTATAACTCAAGACAAAAACCAAGAAAAACGTAACGACTCAACTAACATAAAGTCAAACACTATGAAAATGAGGGTCTCACAATTTACTAAGAAAAACGCCTCAGCACAAAAAAGTGTGTGGAAAAATGAAATTGTCAACAACACACATAAAAAGGCATCAAAATGACAGCACTAAAAACTTATTTATCTATAATTACCCTGAATGTAAATGGACTAAATGGACCAATAGAGAGACAGAGAGTCACAGACTGGATAAAGAAACACGATCCATCTATATGCTGCCTACAAGAGACACACCTTAGACTTAGAGACACAAACAAACTAAAACTCAAAGGATGGAAAAAAGTATATCAAGCAAACAATAAGCAAAAAAGAAGAGGAGTAGCAATATTAATTTCTGACAAAATAGACTTTAGACTTAAATCCACCACAAAGGATAAAGAAGGACACTATATAATGATAAAAGGGACAATTGATCAGGAAGACATAACCATATTAAATATTTACGCACCCAATGACAGGGCTGCAAGATACATAAATCAAATTTTAACAGAACTGAAAAGCGAGATAGATACCTCCACAATTATAGTAGGAGACTTCAACACACCACTTTCGGAGAAGGACAGGACATCCAGTAAGAAGCTCAACAGAGACACGGAAGATCTAATTACAACAATCAACCAACTTGACCTCATTGACTTATACAGAACTCTCCACCCAACTGCTGCAAAATATACTTTTTTTTCCAGCGCACTTGGAACATTCTCTAGAATAGACCACATATTAGGTCATAAAACAAACCTTTGCAGAGTCCAAAACATCGAAATATTACAAAGCATCTTCTCAGACCACAAGGCAATAAAACTAGAGATCAATAACAGAAAAACTAGGGAAAAGAAATCAAATACTTGGAAAATGAACAATACCCTCCTGAAAAAAGACTGGGTTATAGAAGACATCAAGGAGGGAATAAGGAAATTCATAGAAAGCAACGAGAATGAAAATACTTCCTATCAAAACCTCTGGGACACAGCAAAAGCAGTGCTCAGAGGCCAATTTATATCAATAAATGCACACATACAAAAAGAAGAAAGAGCCAAAATCAGAGAACTTTCCCTACAACTTGAACAAATAGAAACTGAGCAACAAAAGAATCCATCAGGCACCAGAAGAAAACAAATAATAAAAATTAGAGCTGAACTAAATGAATTAGAGAACAGAAAAACAATCGAAAGAATTAACAAAGCCAAAAGCTGGTTCTTTGAAAAAATTAACAAAATTGATAAACCATTGGCTAGACTGACTAAAGAAATACAGGAAAGGAAACAAATAACCCGAATAAGAAATGAGAAGGACCACATCACAACAGAACCAAATGAAATTAAAAGAATCATTTCAGATTATTATGAAAAATTGTACTCTAACAAATTTGAAAACCTAGAAGAAATGGATGAATTCCTGGAAAAACACTACCTACCTAAACTAACACATTCAGAAGTAGAACAACTAAATAGACCCATAACAAAAAAAGAGATTGAAACGGTAATCAAAAAACTCCCAACAAAAAAAAGTCCTGGCCCGGACGGCTTCACTGCAGAGTTCTACCAAATTTTCAGAGAAGAGTTAACACCACTACTACTAAAGGTATTCCAAAGCATAGAAAATGACGGAATACTACCCAACTCATTCTATGAAGCCACCATCTCCCTGATACCAAAACCAGGTAAAGACATTACAAAAAAAGAAAATTATAGACCTATATCCCTCATGAACATTGATGCAAAAATCCTTAATAAAATTCTAGCCAATAGAATCCAACGACACATCAAAAAAATAATTCACCCTGATCAAGTGGGATTTATACCAGGTATGCAAGGCTGGTTTAATATCAGAAAAACCATTAATGTAATCCATCACATAAATAAAACAAAAGACAAAAACCACATGATCTTATCAATTGATGCAGAAAAGGCATTTGACAAAGTCCAACACCCATTCATGATAAAAACTCTTACCAAAATAGGAATTGAAGGAAAATTCCTCAACATAATAAAGGGCATCTATGCAAAGCCAACAGCCAATATCACTCTAAATGGAGAGAACCTGAAAGCATTTCCCTTGAGAACGGGAACCAGACAAGGATGCCCTTTATCACCACTCTTATTCAACATCGTGTTGGAAGTCTTAGCCAGGGCAATCAGGCTAGACAAAGAAATAAAAGGTATCCGGATTGGCAAGGAAGAAGTAAAGTTATCACTATTTGCAGATGACATGATTATATACACAGAAAACCCTAAGGAATCCTCCAGAAAACTACTGAAACTAATAGAAGAGTTTGGCAGAGTCTCAGGGTATAAAATAAACATACAAAAATCACTTGGATTCCTCTACATCAACAAAAAGAACACCGAAGAGGAAATCACCAAATCAATACCATTCACAGTAGCCCCCAAGAAGATAAGATACTTAGGAATAAATCTTACCAAGGATGTAAAAGACCTATACAAAGAAAACTACAAAGCTCTACTACAAGAAATTCAAAAGGACATACTTAAGTGGAAAAACATACCTTGCTCATGGATAGGAAGACTTAACATAGTAAAAATGTCTATTCTACCAAAAGCCATCTATACATTTAACGCACTTCCGATCCAAATTCCAATGTCATATTTTAAGGGGATAGAGAAACAAATCACCAATTTCATATGGAAGGGAAAGAAGCCCCGGATAAGCAAAGCACTACTGAAAAAGAAGAAGAAAGTGGGAGGCCTCACCTTATCTGACTTCAGAACCTATTATACAGCCACAGTAGTCAAAACAGCCTGGTATTGGTACAACAACAGACACATAGACCAATGGAACAGAATTGAGAACCCAGACATAGATCCTTCCACGTATGAGCAGCTGATATTTGACAAAGGACCAGTGTCAATTAATTGGGGAAAAGACAGCCTTTTTAACAAATGGTGCTGGCATAACTGGATATCCATTTGTAAAAAAATGAAACAGGACCCATACCTCACACCATGCACAAAAACTAACTCCAAGTGGATCAAAGACCTAAACATAAAGACTAAAACGATAAAGATCATGGAAGAAAAAATTGGGACAACCCGAGGAGCCATAATACAAGGTATAAACAGAATACAAAACATTACCAAAAATGATGAAGAGAAACCCGATAACTGGGAGCTCCTAAAAATCAAACACCTATGCTCATCTAAAGACTTCACCAAAAGAGTAAAAAGACCACCTACAGACTGGGAAAGAATTTTCAGCTATGACATCTCTGACCAGCGCCTGATCTCTAAAATCTACATGATTCTGTCAAAACTCAACCACAAAAAGACAAACAACCCAATCAAGAAGTGGGCAAAGGATATGAACACACATTTCTCTAAAGAAGATATTCAGGCAGCCAACAGATACATGAGAAAATGCTCTCGATCATTAGCCATTAGAGAAATGCAAATTAAAACTACGATGAGATTCCATCTCACACCAGCAAGGCTGGCATTAATCCAAAAAACACAAAATAATAAATGTTGGAGAGGCTGCGGAGAGATTGGAACTCTCATACACTGCTGGTGGGAATGTAAAATGGTACAACCACTTTGGAAATCTATCTGGCGTTATCTTAAACAGTTAGAAATAGAACTACCATACAAGCCAGAAATCCCACTCCTCGGAATATACCCTAGAGATACAAGAGCCTTCATACAAACAGATATATGCACACCCATGTTTATTGCAGCTCTGTTTACAATAGCAAAAAGCTGGAAGCAACCAAGGTGTCCATCAACGGATGAATGGTTAAATAAATTGTGGTATATTCACACAATGGAATACTACGCATCGATAAAGAACAGTGACGAATCTCTGAAACATTTCATAACATGGAGGAACCTGGAAGGCATTATGCTGAGCGAAATGAGTCAGAGGCAAAAGGACAAATATTGTATAAGACCACTATTATAAGATCTTGAGAAATAGTAAACCTGAAAAGAACACATACTTTTGTGGTTACGAGGGGGGGAGGGAGGGAGGGTGGGAGAGGGTTTTTTTATTGATTAATCAGTAGATAAGAACTGCTTTAGGTGAAGGGAAAGACAACACTCAATACATGGAAGGTCAGCTCAATTGGACTGGACCAAAAGCAAAGAAGTTTCCGGGATAAAATGAATGCTTCAAAGGTCAGCGGAGCAAGCGCGGGGGTCTGGGGAGCATGGTTTGCGGGGACTTCTAAGTCAATTGGCAAAATAATTCTATTATGAAATCATTCTGCATCCCACTTTGAAATGTGGCGTCTGGGGTCTTAAATGCTAACAAGCAGCCATCTAAGATGCAGCAATTGGTCTCAACCCACCTGGAGCAAAGGAAAATGAAGAACACCAAGCCCACATGACAACTAAGAGCCCAAGAGACAGAAAGGGCCACATGAACCAGAGACCTACATCATCCTGAGACCAGAAGAACTAGTTGGTGCCCGGCCACAATTGATGACTGCCCTGACAGGGAGCTCAGCAGAGGACCCCTGAGGGAGCAGGAGATCAGTGGGATGCAGACCCCAAATTCTCATAAGAAGACCAAACTTAATGGTCTGACTGAGACTGGAGGAATCCCGGCGGCCATGCTCCCCAGACCTTCAGTTGACACAGGACAGGAACCATCCCCGAAGACAACTCATCAGAAATGAAAGGGACTGGTCAGCGGGTGGGAGAGAGATGCTGATGAAGAGTGAGCTAATTATATCAGGTGGACACTTGAGATTGTGTTGGCAACTCTTGTCTGGAGGGGGGATGGGAGGATAGAGAGAGAGGGAAGCCGGCAAAATTGTCAAGAAAGGAGAGACTGAAAGGGCTGACTCAAGACGGGGAGTGTAAGTGGGAGTAGGGAGTGAGATGTATGTAAACTTATATGTGACAGACTGATTGGATTTGTAAACGTTCACTTGAAGCTTAATAAAAGTTATTATAAAAAAAAAATAATAATTATGGGGGAAAATAAAGAAGGTCAAGTCACCCTATCAGAAAAAACAGAACGATGACATGAGCCTCCCAGTGCCAGCAGCATCCTAATGGCTTCAGAAAAGAAAGGAGTCAGGAAAGTAAGAGTCATTTCTATTCACAGGTGGGCTTCCCCATGCTCTCTAGATCCACCCTCCCCACCCTCTCTCAGGGCCAGTGCTTCCCCATGCCCTCCCTTTTCACTTATCTGACCTTAACCCTTGCCTTGCTTCTTCCACTCCCACTGAACTGGCACCAAGCCTACCAGGGAAAGTGGAGATCAGCACCAAGAGATGAGACACACCACAGAAAGTGAGTACATTCTCTCTTTGGGGTACTAAGGCCTCCTGTGACAGAAGAGACAAGGGGTGTGGCTGGGAAGCCCTACTACAAGAGGGATCTGTCATATTCTTCCAGATTGTTCAAGGAACACACACCCAGTTCCTCATCTCCCTTACCTGTCAGATCCCCTGAGCCACCAGAGTGAGGCCCAGCCCCACATACCTGCTCAGATTTCACTGAGACCTTCACCTGGATCTCAGGTCTCCCAGCACAGGAGCACATCAGAAGGTTCACACTGCCCACAGCCACGGTTGGAGAAATTCTGGCTGTGAAGGTCTGTATCTGGCTGTTTTTCAGCCAACTGAGGTCCCCTCAACTCAGGGTTCTTGGGCCCTCTCTTCCCAGTCCCAGGTACTAACATTATATTTTCCTACCTCCTGGTTACTGGTGCTCTCTGACTCTAGAAAGGCTCCCCAGCTCTGAGGGGCAGCCTTTTGGTGGGACTTCCAAGCCAGGCTTGCCACAGGTGCACCTTTCTTACCAAAGTGACCTCTTTCATTTTTATAACTTTAAGGGGGTCTTTTGCAGCAGATCTGCCCAATACAACACGTCCTTTGATGTCCTGATTGCTGCTTCCTTGGTTACTGAATGTTGATGAAAGAGTCACGAAATCCTTGACAACTTCAAATATGTCTCTATTTCCTTTGTTAGTCCAACGTGACAATTTTCATTTTCTTTATGTACAGGTGTAATTCACATTGAAGCTGTGATCTTTGAACTTCATCAGGTAGTTCTTAAAGTTTTCTTCATTTTCAGCATGCGAGGTTGTGTCGTCTTCATATCCCAGGTTGTAAATGACACTGCTGCAATCTTGATGTCCATTCTTCTTCATATACTCTGGCTTGTCAGATTATTTGTTAATCATAAAAAAAAAAATCATAGAGATAGCACACATATGCTCCATCTACTATCCCAAGTTAACAGGAACTGATTCCAGCATAACTGATCTACTTTCTTATGAGTATATACACACACTCCACCTGCACCACGAGAAGAACCCTTAACTCCCACCCCTAATATGTAAACCAAATATCGCTATATACATCCAGAACACACAACTCACAACTCCTGAACAAACACATACAAATACTAGCCATACCCTGAATATATATACATACCACCTTTTACTGCCTAGAGTTTTACTGAAAATCTATGGTCCGTGAATATTCACAGCCATTCCTACAACTATATATGTGCTCTCCACACTTGCCTGAACAGGCACATGTACAACCAAGAGTACCCATGTATACTCAGTGACCACTGTACACACAATCAAACTATCTATCACCATCAGGGTCAAAATGTCATCTCATAAGCCACCGTAATACAGACGACACAAAATTCCACATCTCTAAAACACATATAATACACAATTCCCAAAAAGCATGCACAATTTATGTAAACCCTCTCAGTTTCCAAATATACATACTTAACCTCCTACATCCTCCAGAATAAACACCCTAGAAAACCAATGGAACCAAATACAAACACAGCCACATACAATATATATAATAAATATATATAAATACACCACACAAACACAGAAAATGCAAATACAAGCTATACCACCAAATTCTGCAAGAATTAGGCCAGAATAGGCACAAAGAGGAACTCTGACTGCTTTCATACAGACAAAACCCACATACACTCACCCAAAACTCAACCATGGGTGTACGCCCCACACATTCAGAGATGCAGATAAAACTCTAAAACACCGCCAATCCTAGCACTCTAGCTAATATACGCACACAACCTACTCCCCTACGTACCCTGGTGTGCACAAATACCAGACGCCACACACATGCACACACACAGACACAAATATCCCCAATTCCTCAAAATATACATGACCCAAAACACTATAGCACAACTCTAGAACATAGGCTCACTTTCCCAACATCCACATATACCCAAACACACATAGACGTACCCTAACATTCTCCAAAGAAATACAGGTAGAATACTCCAAGAATAATTCACGCATCCACTCATGACTTACATACACCAGTATATACTCCCCACTCACAATGAAATAGCTCTTACACATCCTATAGAAATACACTGAAACTCCATTCCAGGTCCCATATCCCATGTTTCTCAAAATCTCACACATAACCATATCAACATGCCTCTAAAAAAATGTGTAAATACAATTCCCCACTCTCTGTGCAAATACAGAACCCCATCTTTTCGTCATATACACCCATCCTCATTTCCCAGAAAATACCATACTCCCTACTGAAAAATATTACACATAGCCCTAGAAAATAGTCATCTAAACTGCCATGCCCCTTCATGAAACACACAAACTCATTACATATACAGCTGTCCTCATACCCCAATTATAGCCTAAAGTATCCAGGATACTAAACCTATGCTAAAATATGACCCTGTATCTTCCAGTACTAATGTAACCTCACAATGCCTGCCTATACATAATCCAACAATTCAAAATACTCAAACAGAAATCAATCCCCAATTTTCCAGAATACAGAATCATAGAAACCCCAAAATAAACATGGAAGGATGCATGTGCAACTCCAGAAAAGCACCCAAAGCAACACAACCATACGACATGCCCTGAGTACACACCAGTGACTCTCCCTCATTCCCCAAATATAGAAAAAGAACTGGTCCTACACCCAAACTAATATACACAGGTACACTCCCTCAAATGCCCCAATGGAAAGCAGAGAAACCCATTCCAAACCTGCCATTATGTACACACAAAGACCCAGAATTCATGGCAGAAGAGCCAGACCCAAAGTGTTCCCCTGAGCCACAATTTGTAAACAGCTCACCTCCAAGTCTTTGAGTGCACATGCCTGTATCTCATGTCCTGCACACTCCCACAAAAATACACTCATATTAAACCCCAAATATTCATGTAGACACCCCCAATGCACACACTTAATACAAATACAAACTTCCCGAGAACCCATTCAACACATACACAGCCTCCAAACTGTGAATTCATATAGACACATTTCTAACAGAGCCCCTATAGGGGAGTAAAGCATAGTAGCAAAATTACTAAGGATGAGTTTGAGTAGCCTTTACCTTTGTTTGTAAGGGAATTGACAGGAGAAAGTGGAAGAGCAGTACACTGTTGTCTGCAGGGTCTGAGGTCTCGCCCTCGACAGCCCAGCCCAGCCATTAGACCTACCCTTAGGGACCCTGCCATTCCCTGCTCATGCCTGCGTGTCTCCCTGAAGAGGACCTTCTGCAACTGGTGCCTGAGGCCTTTAGAGTGTAGAAGTTCCAGTCTCAGGAGAGGGTGCGCATGTGTGACCTCCTAAAGCAAGGCGGGAATGGGATCACCTGAGCCCTGCTGGTGCATTAGCTAAGTGCTAGGGCTGCTAACCAAAAGGTCACCAGTTTGATTCCACCAGCCATTACTTGGAAACCCTATGGGGTTGTTCTACCCTGTCCTATAGGGTCGCTATGAGTCGCAATCGACTCTAAGGCAATTGGTTTATGGAGAGCAGTGCAGGAGCAGAATACAGAGCATCTGGGGCGCATTCTGAGGCTTCTTGGAAAGTAGACTACACCTCCTCACCCGGAAGCTCCACGTTAGCCCTTCCGCCAAAGGAGCATGTCTGAAGCCACCACTCATGCTTTGTAAAAATAGTGGTCATTGCTGTTTTGTGCCATGGAGTCGATCCCCCCTCACAGAGACCCTATAGGGCAGAGTAGAACTGCCGATTAGGGTTTCCTAGGCTGTAATCTTTAGGGGAGCAGATTCCCTGCTCTTTCTTCTCTAAAGCCAGAGCCTCAGTTGCTGGTATTTGGTTAGCAGCACAGCGCTTAACCTTGCACCATCAGGGCTCCTTACCTAAAGCATACCCTTTGCCATGTAGTCCATTCCGAATTACACCAATCCTATAGGACAGAGT
Organism: Loxodonta africana; assembly: GCF_030014295.1. Lineage (NCBI taxonomy): Eukaryota > Metazoa > Chordata > Mammalia > Proboscidea > Elephantidae > Loxodonta > Loxodonta africana. The sequence continues at coordinate 646,590 of NW_026975124.1, forward strand.
AGAACTGACCCATAGGGTTTCCAAGGAGTGGATAATGGATTTGAACTGCCAAATTTGGGTTAGTAGTCAGGCTCTTAATCACTTGGCACCGCTTAAAATACAGTATCCTCGAATTGGGAATAGTGCTCTTACACATTTAGATACACTTTGGACCACATTTGTTTCTTCTTCTGAATGGACTTTCAAAAAATACTGTTTCTTTTTCCTATTCACTTTGAAAGTTCTTTTACACAACAGCACAGCCAAAGAATTTTAGACCTGGGAAACACTGTAAGATATGCTTTCTTCTGACTCCATTCTTAGGTTTTTCCTACTGTATTTACTGTCACACAGTATTTTTCATGCTGCATTTATTTAATACATAGACATTTCACAATAAATATTGATGTACCAAGGTTTTGTCTGAAATGTACTTGTTACCTTGACTAAGACAGTTGAGAGGCAGGTCCCAGAAAGTAGCCTCTGGCCTCGCCTAGGTCCTTCTCCTCACAAGCTGAATGGCTTAAGATGCATCCTTAGCATATACAAGTCGGATAATAAAATTTATGGAATTTTTATTCCAAAATAAATATTTATGAAGTGAAAACAACTCCATTTACAATAGCATCTAAGAGAATAAAATATATAGGAATAAACGTACCCCGAGATGTAAAAGGCTTCTACAGTGAAATTATAAAATACAGCTGAAAGATACTAAAGAAGACCTAAATAGATGGAAAGACATTCTGTGCTCATGGATTGGAAGACTTAATATAATCAAGATGTCAATACTACACAAAGTGATCTACAGATAGAACAAAACCCTAATCAAAATTCCTAGACCATTCTTTACAGAAATGGAAAAAAAATTCCTCATTTTTCTATTGAAAGACAAGAGATCCCGGATGGCGAAAGCAATTTTGAAAAAGAATGAAGTAGCAGACCTCACATTTCCTGACTTCCAAACATATTACAAAACTACAGTAAATCAAAGCAATCTGGTACTGGTTAAATGACAGACACACAGACCAAGGCAATAGAATTGAAAACCCAGAAATAAATCCAAACCTCTATGGTCAACTGATTTTCAGCAAGTGAGCCAAATCCATTTAAAGGAAAAAGAGTAGTCTCTTCAACAAATGGTGCTGGCTAAACTGGATTTCCCCAAGCAGATAAATAAAACAAGAACCATACCTCACACCATACACAAAAATTAAATCAATATGGATCAAAGACCTCAATTTAAGCCTAAAACCATACAGTTCTTGGAAGAAAATATAGGAGTAAACCTTTTGGACCAAACTGATTTTCAGTGATAGATTATCAAACACAATAATGAATGCACAAGCATCAGAAAATATGTAAGTGGAACCTCACAAAAAGTTAAATACTTATGCTCATCAAAAGACAATAAAAATAGGGAAGAGACAGCCTACAGGATGGGAAAAATTATTTGGGAAGGATATAAGTGACTGGAGTCTAATATCTAAAATACATAGCAAACTTCTACAACTTAATAACAAAAAGACAAATAACCATATAAAAACTGGCCAAAGAACATGAAAAGGCATTTCACCAAAGGGAATATTCAGATGGCCAACAGACACATGAGAAGATGCTCAACTTCATTAGCCATCAGGGAAATGCAAATCAAAACCACAAAGAGATACCATTTCATTCCCACTAGGATGACTAAGATTAAAAGAAAAAAACACTAAAAAATGGAAAATAACAAGTGTTGGAGGTGTCATGGGGAAATCTGAACCCCTCGTCCATTGCTGGTGAAAATATAAAATGATACAGCCATTTTGCAAAACAGCCTACTGGTTCCTTAAAAAACCGGAAGTGGAGCTGCTATATGACCCAGCAATTCCACTGCAGATATATGCCCTAGGGATCTAGTAGAAGTGACACAAAAAGACAGAACGACACCTTTTTCATCGCAGCACTATTCACAATAGCAAAATGGTGGAACAACCCAAGTGATCATCGATCAATTAATGGATAAGTAAACTGTCATACATATGTACAAGGAAATACTACTCAGTAATCCAGGAGTTCCTGAAACACCTTGGAACATGAAGGAACCTGGAGGACATTACCTTGAGTGAAATAAGCCAGGCGCAAAAAACAAATATTGTATGTTATTACTTTTTTGAAATATGAACAAATAAAAATATATAGAAAATAATGTTCATTAGTGTTACCAGAGATGGGGTGGGGGAAAATGAAAATTCACTCACTAGATAGTAAACACTTGTTATTTCTGGTGATGGAAAAGGTAACACCAAATGACAGTGAAATGTATACAGCTTGATGAAGGCAAACCACGTCAGTAAAATGTACATAAGGAAAAACTTGTTGGTGATAGCATGTAATACATAATTTTGAAAGATAAGCAAAAACAACCGAAAAATATATATGCAAGTGTGTGTGTATATATATATATATGCATGTAGGCATATATGTGTATAAGTAAGTATATATAAGCATACATAAGTGTGTATATAGGTGTAAACATACATGTATATACATCTATTGGATTCTATGCACACATATTAATATATATAATAAATCTCATAGAGGAAATAGTAATAAATATTTCTTAGTTATAATCGAACACTTCATGGAATTGTTTTTCTGGATTTGAAGTGTTAGGACCAGAGTCTCGCAGAACATCTTGGTCCACTGGCATGACATAGCTCATAAAGTTATATTTTACCTCTTAGTTTGCTGAATAGTGTCTGGGATTTCAAAAGCTTGATAGCGGCCTTCTAAGTTACAACTATTGGTCTCTACTACTCGTCTGCAGCAAAACAGAATGTAGGAAGCCAAAGACTCAAAGAAACTTGTCTACAAGACAAATAGTCTACAGAAACCACGGCCTCATCTGCCCTGAGACCAGAAAAACTAGCTAGTGCCCAGCTATCACTACCATTCCTTGTGATTAGGGCCACAATAGATGGGTTCTGACAGAATGGGAGAAAAATGTGGAACAAAATCTCAAATTCATTTAAAAAAAGAAGTTTACTGGACTGGTTCAGATTTGAGGACTCCCCGAAATTATTGCCCTGAAATACTCTTCAATTTTTGAACTGAATCAAACCCCTGAGGTCACCTTGTACCTGAATAACAGACTGGCTCCCAAAATAATGAACATCACCTGTAAACACTGTGCTCCTTAAAAATCACCTATATGGGACCTAACGGTCAACAATTTAAACAAAGATGAGAATGTCAGAGTCCGGGAAACGAGATTATAGGAAACAGAAAAACCAGAACGTAAATAAGGACAATGTTCAAGAATTGCAAAGAATGTAACCAATGTCACCGAAAAAATTGTGGAGAAATTGTTGAATGGGAATCTAAAACACAGTAAAATATTATTTTTTAAAAAGTAACACACTAAGAAACAGACAGTGGTGGTGCTTGTACAACATGATGAACACAGTGTCACTGAATTGTGCATGTGAAGAAGGTGGGAATCACACGTGTGTTGTTACATATATATTGACCACAATAAAAAGAAAATTTAAAATATTTATGGAATCAAATAAAGCTCCAGGATTCGTTATACTTTCTGATATATAAGACCTAAGCAAATACACTCCCATTTAAGAAATGCACGTAGTCCAAATCCAAAGATTGCTGCTTAAGAGGCCGTTCCTAAAATGAGAAATAAACTCGATTGACATGTGAACCCTCTCAAGCTTGCTCTTTGTAAAGCCCCTGATTCCAGATTTAACCTCCCAGCCTTCCTACCAGACAGGGCAGACAGCTGTGCTGCCTCTAAAAAGGAAGAAATCCGTCACCCAAGGGTCAGTTTCGCATCAGGCAGCCCTGCTGTTCATTCAAACATCCGAGGCTGCCTTGCAATAAGAAATGCTCGATTTTCACATCACCTGCCTTTGGCAATTCCTACTACGTTGTATTAGCATTTTTACATGCACTATATCATACTCTCAGTGTTCCCTGGCTCTACAAATCTTCTAGGAATGAATGAAAGAGATCTCCTAAGGAAAAGGTCCTCAATATATGCCCTTCAGTTTACTTTTTCTTCTGTGTTGTGATTAGGAATACATGACAGCCAGTGTTATTTCCTTAATGCCTACACACTAGGTAATGTGGGAACAACATTTGGTTGCCAAGACAAAGGTGCCGGGAGAGGAGTTGTCACTGAAGAAGCTATCTGGAACTGTCTGACTTTTGAAATAATTATGTACAATTATTGAATTACATTCATTGTCAGAAATACAAACTTAAACACAAATGTAAAATGAAATAACCCGAGAAGCAACAGGAATCTACTTTTGGTCATGGAATTAGAGGCTGCTGGCCTTCCTTTGAGGCCGTGGAGCTTATCCGGAAAGAGGATCATGAGTAAGGCTGGTCAGGCTGGAGCTCCCAGAGCTTTCAGTAGTGGACAGGAATTTTGGGACACAAGGACTGCTTCCTAAACAATGATGTTGTAGGTGAAAACATCACAAAGTTTAGTAAGAGCAAAAAGAAAGTTTTTTTCGGCATACATTCAAAGAGGCAAAAGTTGAAAAGCAGCCAAGCATGGTGGCAGAGCCATGTCTGCCCAAGTCCAAGGAAATATTCCAGAATAAGCAAGAATGGGAAAATGGACAAGCATGCTGCCACAGCCATGCCTATCTGAGTCCAAAGAACATTACAAAGTCATCTGTATATATTAACACTACAACATGGGCAAAACCATTGAAAGCTTCACCTGTTCACAGGTTGGCTAGAAATTGTGATCCTACATTGTGAACTGTCCCTCTCAACAATCATTGGTACAGGTTTCAGTATTGACAGTTAGGCAGGTCTTCATTGGTCCAACAAATTTCTATTCACTGTTTTTTTTTATGTTAATAGAAAAAGATAAGAGTGGAAAGTCTTTTCTGTTTTGGCTTTTCCAAAAGTCTCCCTAAAAGATATTTTCCAAGATTATCTTAGCTATTGTCTTTATGCCTCAGGGCACAGTTGATATGTCCTTGTGAGTCCTTGCAAGCCCTTGTGAGCCCAGCTCCAGCTGGGTCACTTTTTCTGTACTCAAGGAGAGGGAATAATGACTCCAATATTATTCCTAAATCAATACACACACTGTGTGCATACACACCTGAAACATAATGGAACTTCTGAGACAATCCTAATTTCAAACACTGAGTTTCCTTGTTGCCATGTGGACCCCAGCCTTCATTAGACAACGTTTCCCAAATTTTGTTCATGAAGTATTGGTGCCCTTGTAATAATGCAAGAATCTACCACCTTGAGCTAAGGAGCAGGGTGAGTTTAGGGGCACAAAAGTAGATACGTTGGTAAGAAGTCTAGAGTAGACTTGTGCTGTGGATAAGAAAAAGAACCCAAAAATGGCCCTAAGAGGTTCATACCACTTGTGTTGGCAATGTAATTTGAAGGAAACAGACGGTAGTGGGTTTTTTTGGTAACATTTTGCCTTTCAGGTCCCCTTCAGGAATGTCTCCTCATCCCAACATGCCCTCCGCCCCTCCCCCACTGTAGAATGTCTTGAGTCCTACTTTCTACTCCTGTCTAGATTGAAACTTCTCCCTCCTTTCCTTGGATCTCTGAACATCTGTTGGAGCCAGATCATGCTGAGTCCAGGACGTGGCAACTTCACATGCTGAAGGTTGCCAGACAGCTGTGGTCGGTGACCAAGCCTGTGGAGATGACTTCAGCAGGAGGTAAGATGGTGGGGAGGGAGTGTGTTATCAGACCCCTGTCACCCCCTCAACCTTTGGAAATTCAAATTTGACACTTCCCTTGGGGACAAGCTCTCTGAGCAGGAGTAAGGAGTAAACCCTTGATACCACCAAGGACATCCCACCAGGGGAGAATGAAGAAGCAGATGGGAAAAATGAAACAGGATGCTGGCAAAAAAGGAAAGGGGTTTTATACCATGCATCATGAAAAGAAACGCTAGGTAGCAGATGGGGAAACCACTCTTTTGAAGGCTCAGTCCTTCAAGAAAGTCTGGAGGATGTCTTTCACTTTAGAAGGTCCCTTTCCTGCTATTGAGCTTGCTGGGGGCATTTCAGACAGAGTGGATGTCAACCCTGTTCCATGTGTTGGAAAGAGCATATGAGGATGGCAGGGTGTCTGTCAGGGATTCCTGAGACAGGCTCTGAGAGTCAGTGACACCTTGGGTCTTTTATTTCTGGGTACTCAGAGGCCTGGGGGTCTGGCTGAACTGCTCACAAGTTCTCTACTGGGAAACTTCTCAACTGGAGGGAAGGAACATAAAATTCACTGCAGGGACTTTTCCAATATTTACCATTTCCTCCTTCCATACTGCCACTCATCACTTGAGATTCATTGCGGTAATTCGCAGTGACCAGGCAGGGAATTCGGATGACCTAACACCTGGTTGCCTTTCCTCCACCTCCATTTGCACTTTTCCTTTGTCACAACAGCAACTCCAGTGCTGGGACCGAATATGACCATGAATCCTGGTGCCTCCACATCTCCTTTCACTGCACTGCCCTTTCCCCAGCCCACTCTCGCACACCCACGCCAAACACCCTGGGAGCAGGACCCACTAACCGTTATGACTTTATCATGCCCTCACCCTGCACTGCATGTCACTGTTCCTGTGTTCCTATTCCCTGTTGACTGTGCTTTTCTAAAGGCAGAAAGAATGTCCTTGTCTTCACTTGGACTAGGACATTTACACAAAACAACAATAATATTTCTATCTGCTATCATTTGCTGAATATTTCATGCAAGATTTTTCTCAGTGATTGTTAAAGATATAGTTAAATGTCAAAATTATCTAATGATTTAGAGACCATTCCCATTGTACATATGGGGAACAATTCATCCAAGGTCACGAGTCAGTAAGAGGAAGCCAGGAGGTTGGTTCCAAAAGAAAAAAAAAAAAGCCAGTGTTGTTGGGTTAATTCTGACTCATGGCGATCCCATGCATTTCACAACAGTGTTCCATGGGGTATTTAGTGGTTGAGTTTCTTAAGGAGATCACTGGACATTTGTTTCAGGAAGCCTCTGTGTAGGCTCAAACTACCAACCTTTCGATCGCTAGCCAGCTCCTTATTCCTTTGTGCCGGGGACTCCCCATGTTTTCAAATTGTATAGACTTTTACTGTTACAAATCAGGCATTGATACAGTTAAAAAAAAAAGAATTCTTTCCGTTACAGTTCATTTCCTCTGAAGTGTAATTTGCGTGCAATGGAACTTGCCCATTTCAATTTATAATTTAGTGAACTTCGAGAATTTTAAATATCATCGTGTAACCATCTTCTCAACCAACATTTAGAGCATGGATTCAGATTCTGCTTCAACTCCCTGTTGTCTTTCAGGTACTTAGTGAGGAACAGCTTCAGAGTCTGCTGATTTTGGCAGTCACCATTCGGAGGCCACAGGGTAGAGCTGGTGAGAAGCCCCTGAGGACTTCTTATATTTTTGAACAGGAAGAGGATTGTCATCTGTCTCTGTGATGAGACCTCTTTACCCATGGTCTCATTAAATGGCTGTGTGGGGAGTTCTTATTATAAAAAGGCACCTCCACACTATAGATGAGCACTGTGATGTTGGGAAAGTAGCTTCATTCAGAGAACATGCCGGCCCTGCCCATCTCCCAAAACTGTGATGCTATGGACTCTGCTACCTTGACCCTCCTTGTGCCCTTGATGGCAGCCAGGGACATGCCGGCCCTGCCCATCTCCCAAAACTGTGATGCTATGGACTCTGCTACCTTGACCCTCCTTGTGCCCTTGATGGCAGCCAGGGCACAGCCAAGCATGTTTCACTTTTCTCCATCGTAGGAGGACTTGGTTCTTCAGGGTACATTCTCTCTCCAACCCATGACATAGACCTCACAAAAATGAGCCCCAGATCTCCCAGCTCTGTTCATCACCAGCCCTTCCGGCAATCTCCTTCATGCCATCTTAATGTGGAATTTTCAGTCCTGGGTCGAGATGCTGAGAATCTCCTATTCCTCTCTCCTAAATCCCAGAATTCATGTCTTACCACTTACAAATTCAGTAAAACAGAGAAAAAGAAACACGCAAGAACTCAAAAACATCTACCAAGTCTGTATAACAGAAATATTGCAAACACACAGGGCTCTGAATATACAAAACAATTTTAGAAAAGAAGAAGAAAGTATGGGGCTCACACTTCAAGATTTAAAGTATCACTACAAACACACAGTAAACAAAACAGTTTTGTACTGGCATTAGGATAGACATAGAGACTAAAGGAATAGGGTGCCCAGAAATGAATTCATACATCTTTGCCAATTTGTTTCAACAATGATGCAAGCCCATTCCATGGGCAAAGAATAGTCCCTTCAACAAATGATGCTGGAACAACTGGATCTCCATATTTAAAAGTATGAAGTTGGACACATACTCTACATCAAATACAAAAATTAACTCTAAAAGGATCGATGACCTGAATATGAGAGCTAAAACCATAAAACCCTTAGAAATATAACCCAGGGTTATATTTTAGGGTTTTTGTCCCACATTTTCGTAGATGTGACACAGGAAACAATAGATAAATTTCTCTCGGTGAAAATTTAAATATTTTGTGCAACAATGAGCATTATCAAGAAAGTGAAGACAACTACTGATTGTGAGAACGTACTCGGAATCTCTACTCTGTTTAAAGGTTTCATATCCAGATACATAGACTGCCTGAGCTAAATACAAAAACACCAACAATCTATCTTAAAAATGGACAAAAGGCGTTAAGGCATTATTCCAAAGAAAATATACAAATGGCCAGTAAGCACATGAAAAGATGTTCAACATTATTAGTCAGAGAGGTATCATTCCTTACCACATCGATGGATGTTGCCAGAATAAAAACGAACAAACAAGGAAAAAAAAAAAAAAAAGATTTGGTGAGGACGTGAACAAACTGGGAGTGCATTGCTACTGGGGATATGACGTGCTGCAGCCACTGTAAAATACAGTTTGGTGGATCCTCAAATAATTTAACATAGAATTATCATATGATCTTGTTATTCCACTCCCAGGCATGTACACAAATGAACTGAAAGTAAGGAAACAGGTACTTGGACACTCATGTTCATTGTAGCATTATTCACTGAATGAAAAAGGTGGAAACAACCCAAGTATCCATCAAAAGATGATTGGATAAGCAAAACATGACAAATAGATACATGCAATATTATGCAGTGACAAGAGCAGTGGAGTTCTGTTACTTGCAATAAATGGATGAACCTTGAAAACATTGTTCTGTGTGAAATAACTGAAATCCCAAGAACAATTATTGCTTGATCCCGCTTACAGGAAAATCTACAACACACAAAGATATAGAGCAGATTAATGGCTAGGAGAACTGAAGGCACAAAGCATAGGGAGTCACTGCTAAAAACAAAGCAACAAGAAAAAGAATATTCAAAACCAAAGGAAAAGAAACCTATGAAACCTAGCATGAATTATTAAATATCGTATTTAAAATACGTGGTATTTTACAATATAAAAGGAGGCCAACCACCATTCCGCCAAAAAAAGAGTACATAATTACTGCAAAGTACAGTTGTCATGTTGGGAATAATGCTATACTGAACATATAAAGCAGACTGGCCAGGCTACAAGGGATCCATTTGTAGTAGAGAGAAGTTACTTGATTATTCCAGGAAAGAGGTGTCAGTACACTTTTAAGCGGTAGAATCCACCAAAAGAAAAGAGAGTCGCCATAAGGTGCAGAAGTCCTTGAGTGGGTACAAGTAAGGTAGGAGGCCTATGTGGAGTCAACTGGGGTCCATCATGGTCACATGACACCCTCTGGTGTGTTTGATGTTGCACACGACATGGGGGAAAATAAAGAAGGTCAGATCACCCTATCAGAAAAAGAGGACACTGAGATGAAACCCACAGGATTGGCTTTCTGGATTTGAAGTTATTAGGACCAGAGTCTCATAGAACATCTTGGCATGATATGGTTCATAAAGTTATGTTTTATATCCTCATTTGCTGAGTAGTGTTTGTGGTTTTCAAAGCTTGTGAGTGGCCTTCTATGATACAACTATTGTTCTCTACTCATCTGCAGCAAAAGACAATGTAGAAAACCGAAGACTCAAAGGAGAAACTTGCCTACAAGACAAACAAAGTCTACACAAACCTCGAGCTAATCTATTCTGAGGCCAGAAGAACTAGATGGTGCCCAGATACCACTACCATCCCTTTTGATCAGGGCCACAATAGATGGATTCTGATAGCATGGGAGATAAATGTGGCACAGAATTTCAACTCATTTAAAAAAAATTGGGGGGGACCAAGATGGCTGACTAGGTGGAAGCTCCAGCTGACCCCTCTTGCAAAAGATTCAGAAAAACAAGTGAAGCAATTACGTACATGGCAATCTAGGAACGCTGACCATCAAACTGAGAACTAGGGAATTGACCTGAGTGACGGGAAGTGAGAATCCACGCGCTGAAGGAAGGAGCAGTCCCAGAGTCAGGCTAGCTCCTCCCCAGCCCTGAGCCCTCAGGGGAATGAGAAACCGATCGCTGAAGAAGCGACCAGTTCCAGGGCCGGGCAAGCCACGTCCCAGACCTGAACCCTTGCGGAGTCTTGGAAGCAGAGCTATGGAGATGATCGTGGCTTCCTGAGACAAGGCAAGCAAGGTTGCAGCGCTAACCCCCTGGGCAATCTCCGCAGGGACCTAGCCAGCACACACAGGCTACACACTCCTCCGGAATCTCAGATAAAACAGTCCTCATGAAACAAGAGAAGTAAGTTTATCTAATTTTTTTTTTTATCTATCTGATCCCTCCCCTCCCTGCCCCAGGCAGCTTCATTAACATTGGAATTCCCTGGGCCAGAGATTGAAGTGCTTTGCAGGTTTTTTTTTTTCTTTTCTAACCCATCCTGGCCTGGAAAAGCAGCAACTAACAATCAGGTGAAAAATCCTTTCCTGATTTCTCTAAACTGGAATAGCATTACAGAACAAGCACAATCCAGGTATAAGAGATCCACAGTCTTTGGCTTTCACCCCTACCTGGAACCAGGTGGCTATTTTAATGCAAAGGCAATTCTTTTAGAGATCAGCTGTAATTGTTGTAGCTGACCAGTGGGAAGGCAAGTTTTGGACCACTCTACCTATTAAACAGAGAGCTCACTGATCTGTAGCATGGAACTGAGGGCTGAGGTTCCATCCACACCACCTAACCAGCTGCTAAAGGGGTCAGAGGATAGCAATGCCTACCAATTTTTAGAGGTACAAGCATTGGGTGCCTAAGGTACAGCTGCAGAGCCCACCTACCAAAGTGCTTTAGGAATAGAGACACACCTACCTCACTGGCACTTGGGGGAAGGCTGTCAGCACCCTGCCCTCCTCAGAGTGTGACCCCCTGCTGTTACAAGAAACCGGTACATACAACCATCACCACTACTCCTCTAAGTCAGTAGCAGAGAGCCTACACCACACACTAGCTGACCCACTATCAGAACACCTAAGCTGATTCGATTCAAGAATAGTGAATAGATACATACGCTCATATACTGCGTAACAGCTCAAACCAGCTGGTAACAGGAATAAGCAATTCAAAGGCTCCAATAATTAAGTTAGCTCACTCTAGTAGCCCATCTGCGTGTATTGAAACAAAACAAAACAAGAAGATAAGACACAGTAAGCAAATATAAAATAAATCATTACAATAACTTATAGATGGCTCGGAGACAGCAGTCGATATCAAATCACATAAAGAAGCAGACCATGATTGCTTCTACAAACCCCCAAATCAAAGAATCAAAATCTTTCCCAAATGAAGATACATTCCTGGAGTTGCCAGATATAAAAATAAAACACGAATATACAGAATGCTTCAAGACATCAGGGATGACCTCAGAAATGAAATAAGGCAATCTACAGAAAAAGCCAAGGAACACACAGATAAAGCAGTTGAAGAAATCAAAAAGATTATTCAAGAACATAGTGAAAAATTAATAAGCTGCAAGAATCCATAGAGAGACAGCATTCAGAAATCCAAAAGATTACCAATAAAAGTACATAATTGGACAACTCAGTAGGAAGTCAGAGGAGTGGAATCGAGGAATTAGTTTGCAGAGTGGGGGAGTTGGAAAATAAGTCAATTGATACCAATATAATTGAAGAAAAATCAGATAAAAGAATTAAAAAAAATGAAGAACCCCTAAGAATCATGTGGGACTCTATCAAGAAGAATAACTTGTATGTGACTGGAGTTCCAGAAAAGGGAGGGATAACAGAAAATACAGAGCGAATAGTTGAAGATCTGTTGGCAGAAAACTTCCCTGGCATTGCGAAAGATGAAAAGATATATATCCAAAAGTTCATCGAACCCCATACAAGACAGATCCCAAAAGAAAATCACCAAGATATATTGTCACCAAATGTGCCAAAACCAAAGATAAACAGAAAATTTTAAAAGCAGCCAGGGATAAACGAAAAGTAACCTACAAAGGGCAATCAATAAGAATAAGTTCAGACTACTCAGCAGAAACCATGCAGGCAAGAAGGCAATGGGATGACATATATAGAGCTCTGAAGGAGAAAAACTGCCAGCCAAGAATCATATATCCAGCAAAACTCTCTCTGAAATAAAAAGGTGAAATTAAGACATTTACAGATAAACACAAGCTTAGAGAAGTTGCAAAAACCAAACCAAAGCTATAAGAATTACTAAAGAAAATTCTTTGGTCAGAAAATCAATGATATCAGATACCAACACAACACAAGGTCACAAAACAGAACATCCTGATATCAACTCAGATAGGTATATCACAAACACAAAATAAAATTAATTATAAAAAAAGATCAAAACAGGGAACCATTGATGTCATTACGTAAAAGATTACAATAATCAAAAAAGAGGGACTGAATACAGGAGGCATAGATCTTCCATATGGAGAGGAAACCAAGGCGATATAGGATGATTCAAGTTAGGTTTTTACTTACAGACATAGGGGTAAATATTAAGGTAACCACAAAGAGGTCTAACAATTCCATACTTCAAAATAAAAACCAAGATAACCATAAAAACTCAGCAAAAATAAATTCAACTACTATGAAAATGAGGAACACACAATTTACAAAGAAAAACTTCTCAGCACAAAAAAAGGAAGTGGAAAAATGAAATCGTCAACAACATACAGAAAAAAGCATCAAAATGACAGCACTAAACTCACACTTATCTATAATTATGCTGAATGTAAATGGCTTAAGTGCACCAATAAAGAGACAGAGAGCCACAGACTGGATAAAAAAACATGATGCGTCTATATGCTGCCTACAAGAGACATGCCTTAGACTTAGAGACACAAATAAACTAAAACTCAAAGGATGGAAAAAATATGTCAGGCAAACAACAATCAAAAAAGAGCAGGAGTGGCAATATCAATTCCTGACCAATTAGACTTTAAAGTTAAATCCACCACAAACGATAAAAAAGGACACTACATAATGATTAAAGGGACAATTTACCAGGGAGATATAACCATATTAAATATTTATGCACCCAATGACAAGGCTGCAAGATACATAAAACAAACTCTAACAGAATTGACAAGTGAGATTAGACACCTTCACAATTATAGTAGGAGACTTCAAAACACCACTTTCAATGAAGGACAGGACATCGAGTAAGAAGCTGAACAAAAACACCGAAGATCTAATTGCCACAATCAACTAACTGGATCTCATAGACTTATACAGAACACTCCACCCAACAGCTGCAAAGTATACTTTCTTTTCTAGTGTACGTGGAACATTCTCTAGAATAGACCACATATTAGGTCATAAAGCAAACCTGTACAGAATCCAGAACATTGAAATATTACAAAGCATCTTCTCAGAGCATAAGGCCATAAAAGTAGAAATCAATAACAGAAAAACCAGGGAAAAGAAATCAAATATTGGAAACTGAACAATACCCTGCTCAAAAACGGCTGGGTTATACAATACATTAAGGAGGGACTAAAGAAATTCATAGGATACAACGCAACTTAAAACACTTCCTATCAAAACCTTTGGGACACAGCTAAAGCAGTGCTCAGAGGTCAATTTATATCAATTAATGCACACATATAAAGAGAAGAAAGAGCCAAAATCAAAGAACTGTCCCTACAACTTGAACAAATAGAGAGCAACAAAAGAAACCTTCAGGGACCAGGAGAAAAAAAATAATAAAAATTATAACATAATTGAATGAATTAGAGAACAGAAAAACAATTGAAAGAGTTAACAAGCCCAAAAGCTGCTTCTTTGAAAAAATCAACAAAATTGAAAACCATTGGCCAGGCTGACTAAAGAAATACAGGAAAGGAAATAAATAACCCAAAAAAGAAATGAGATGGGCCATATCACAACAGATACAACTGAAATTAAAAGAATCCTATCAGATTACTATGAAAAATTGTACTCTAACAAATTTGAAAACCCAGAAGAAATAGATGAATTCCTAGAAACACACTAACTACCTAAGCTAACACAAACAGAAGTAGAACAACTGAATAGATCCATAACAAAAAAGAGATTGAAAATCAAAAAACTCCCCCCCCCCAAAAAAAAAAAACCCCTGGTCCTGACGGCTTCACTGCAGAGTTCTACCAAACTTTCAGAGAAGACTTAACACCACTACTACTAAAGGTATTTCAAAGCATAGAAAAGGATGGAATACTCCCTAACTTATTCTATGAAGCCAGCATATCCCTGATACCAAAACCAGCTAAAGACAACACACAAAAAAAAGAAAATTACAGACCTATATCCTTCATGAACATAGATGCAAAATCCTCAACAAAATTCTAGCCAATAGAATTCAACAACATATCTAAAAAATAATCGACCTCAACCAACTGGGATTTATACCAGTTATGCAAGGATGGATCAATATTAGAAAAACAATTAGTGTAATCCACCATATAAATAAAACAAAATACAAGGACCACTTGATTTTATGAATTGATGCAGAAAAGGCATTTGACAAAGTCCAGCACCCATTCATGATACAAACTTTCAACAAAATAGGAGTAGAAGGAAAACTCCTCAGCATAATAAAGGGCATTTATACAAAACCAACAGCCAACATCATCCTTAATGGAGACATTCTAAAAACATCCCCCTTAAGAATGGGAAACAGACAAGGGTGCCCCTTATCACCACTCTTATTCAACATTGTGCTGGAGGTCCTAGCCAGAGCAATTAGGCTGGATAAAGAAATGAAGGGCACCCAGATTGGTAAGGAAGAAGTAAAAATATGTCTGTTTGCAGATGACATGATCTTATACACAGAAAACCCTAAAGAATCCTCAAGAAAACTACTGAAACTAATAGTTCAGCAGAGTATCAGATTATAAGATAAACATACAAAAATCACTTGGATTCCTCCACATCAACGAAAAGAAGATCAAAGAGGAAATCATCAAATCAATACCATTCACAGTAGCCCCAAAGAAGATAAAATACTTAGGAATAAATCTAACCAGAAAAGTAAAAGGCCTATACAAAGAAAACTACAAGGTACTACTACAAGAAACCAAAAGGGACATAAGTAAGTGGAAAAACATACCTTGCTCATGGATAGGAAGACTTAACATTGTAAAAATGTCTATTCTACCAAAAGCCATCTATATATACAATGCAATTCTGATCCAAATTCCAGCGGCATTTTTTAATGAGATGGAGAAACAAATCACCAACTTCATATGGAAGGGAAAGAAACCCTGGATAAGTAAAGCATTGCTGGAAAAGAAGAAGAAAGTGGGAGGCCTCACTCCACCTGATTTTAGAACCTATTATACAGCCACAGTAGTTAAAAGAGCCTGGTACAACAACAGACACATAGACCAATGGAACAGAATTGAGAACCCAGATATAAATCCATCCACATACGAGCAGTTGATATTTGACAAAGGCCCAGTGTCAGTTAATTGGGGAAAAGACAGTCTTTTTAACAAATGATGCTGGAATGATTCTGGCATAACTGGATATCCACGTGCAAAAAAAGGAAACCAGACCCATACCTCACACCATGCACAAAAACTAACTCCAAATGGATCAAAGACCTAAACATAAAGTCTAAAACGATAAAGATCATGGAAGAAAAAATAGAGACAACGTTAGGAGCCCTAATACATGGCATAAACTGAATACAAAACATTACTAAAAAAACTGAAGAGAAGCCAGATAACTGGGAACTAATAATAATCAAACACCTATGCTCATCTAAAGACTTCACCAAAAGAGTGAAAAGACCACCTAGAGATTGGGAAAAAATTTTCAGCTATGACATCTCCGACCAGAACGTGATCTCTAAAGTCTACATGATTCTGCTAAGACTCAACCACAAAAAGGCAAACAACCCAATTAAAAATGGGAAAACGATATGAAGAGACACTTCACTAAAGACGACATTCAGGCAGCTAACAGATACATGAGGAAGTGCTCTCGATCATTAGCCATTAGAGAAATGCAAATCAAAACTACAATGAGATTCCATCTCACTCCAACAAGGCTGGCATTAATCCAAAAACACAAAATAATAAATGTTGGAGAGGCTGTGGAGAGATTGCAACACTTATACACTGCTGGTGGGAATGTGAAATTGTACAACCACTTTGGAAATCTATTCGGCGCTTCCTTAAAAAGCTAAAAATAGAACCATGATAGGACCCAGCAATCCCACTCCTCGGAATATATCCTAGAGAAATAAGAGCCTTTACACTAACAGGTATATGCACACTCATGTTTATTGCAGCACTATTTACAATAGCAAAAAAATGGAAGCAACCAAGGTACCCATCAAAGGATGAATGGATAAATAAATTATGGTATATTCACACAATGGAATACTACGCATCAATAGAGAACCGTGAGGAATCTGTGAAACATTTCATAACATGGAGGAACCTGGAAGGCATTATGCTGAGTGAAATTAGTCAGTTGCAAAAGGACAAATATTGTATAAGACCACTATTATAAGATCTTGAGAAATAGTTTAAAATGAGAAAATGCATTGTTTAGTGGTTATGAGAGGAGGGAGGGAGGGAGGGTGGGAGAGGGATATTTACTACTTAGATAGTAGATAAGAACTACTTTAGGTGAAGGGAAGGACAACAGTCAATACAGTGGACGTCAGCACAACTGGACTAAACCAAAAGCAAAGAAGTTTCCTGAATAAACTGAATGCTTCAAAGGTTAGTGAAGCAGGGGCAGGGGTTTGGGGACCATGGTTTCAGGGGACATCTAAGTCCCTGGGCATAATAAAATCCATTAAGAAAACATTCTGCATCCCACTTTGAAGAGTGGCTTCTGGGATCTTAAATGCTAGCAAGCAGCCATCTAAGATGCATCAATGAGTCTCAACTCACCTGGATCAAAGGATAATGAAGAACACCAAGGACAAAAGGTAATTACAAGCCCAAGAGACAGAAAGGGCTACATGAACCAGAGACTACATTATCCTGAGACCAGAAGATCTAGATGGTGCCCGGCCACAACCGATGACTGCCCTGACAGGGAATACAGTGGAGGACCCCTGAGGGCGCAGGGGAACAGTGGCATGCAGACCCCAAATTCTCATAAGGGCCCCGATGATCATGGTCCCCAGAACTTCTGTTGGCCCAGGACAGGAACCATTCCAGAAGCCAGCTCGTCGGACATGGATTGGACTGGACAATGTGTAGTAGAGGGATGTTGGTGAGGAGCGAGCTACTTGGATCAGGTGGACACTTGAGACTATGTTGGCACCTCCTGACTGGTGGGGAGATGGGAGGGTAGAGGGGCTTAGAAGCTTGTGAAATGAACACGTAAAAAGAGAGTGGAAGGAGGGAGCAGGCTGTCTCATTAGGGGGGAGAGGAATTGGGGGTATGTAGCAAGGTGTATAGGAAACCCTGGTGGAGTAGTGGTTAAGTGCTACAGCTGCTAACCAAAAGGTCAGTGGGTATTATAAGATCTTGAGAAATAGTATAAACTGAGAAGAACACATACTTTTGTGGTTACGAGGGGAGGAGGGAGGGAGGGAGGGAGGGAGAGGTTTTTTTACTGATTAATTAGCAGATAAGAACTGCTTTAGGTGAAGGGAAGGAGAATACTCAATACATGGAAGGTCAGCTCAATTGGACTGGACCAAAAGCAAAGAAGTTTCCGGGATAAAATGAAGGCTTCAAAGGTCAGCGGAGCAAGGGCGGGGGTTTGGGAACCATGGTTTAAGGGGACTTCTAAGTCAATTGGCAAAATAATTCTATTATGAAAACATTCTGCATCCCACTTTGAAATGTGGCATCTGGGATCTTAAATGCTAACAAGCGGCCATCTAAGATGCATCAATTGGTCTCGACCCACCTGGATCAAAGGAAAATGAAGAACGCCAAGGTCACACGACAACTAAGAGCCCAAGAGACAGAAAGGGCCACATGAACCAGAGACCGACATCATTCTGAGACCAGAAGAACTAGTTGGTGCCCGGCCACAATCGATGACTGCCCTGACAGGGAGCACAACAGAGAACCCCTGAGGGAGCAGGAGATCAGTGGGATGCAGACCCCAAATTCTCATAAAAAGACCATACTTAATGGTCTGACTGAGACTAGAGGAATCCCGGTGGTCATGGTCCCCAAACCTTCTGTTGGCACAGGACAGGAACCATTCCCGAAGGCAGCTCATCAGACATGAAAGGGACTGGACAGCGGGTGGGAGAGAGACACTGATGAAGAGGGAGCTAATTATATCAGGTGGACACTTGAGACTGTGTTGGCATCTCCTGTCTGGAGGGGGGATGGGAGGATAGAGAGAGTGGGAAGCTGGCAATATTGTCACGAAAGGAGGGACTGGAAGGGCTGACTCATTAGGGGGAGAGCAAGTGGGAGTGTGGAGTAAGATGTATATAAACATACATGTGACAGTCTGACTTGATTTGTAAACGTTCACTTGAAGCTCAATAAAAGTTAATAAAAAAAAAAAAGGTCAGTGGGTCGAATCCACCTAGGTGCTCCCTGGGAACTCTATGGGGCAGTTCTTCTTTGCCCTATAGGGTCCCTATGAGTCGGAATCGACTCAATGGCAGTGGGTTTGGTTTTGGTAGCAAGGTGTATATAAGTTTTTATGAGAGAGACTGACTTGATTTGTAAACTTTCTCTCAAAGCAAAATAAAAATTAAATAAAATATATATATTTATCATCAAATACAGAAAAAGAGGGGGGCTTACTGGACTGGTTCACACTTGAGGACTCCCTGAAATCACTGCTTTGAGATACTCTTCAAACTTTGAACTGAAACTAATGCCAGTAGCTAAATAACAGATTGCCTCACAAAATAATGAATACCTCTCATAAGTAATGTGCCGCTTTAAAAAAATCATCTATATGAGAGCAAATGGTAAACAATTACTTTAAAACAAAGATGAGAATGTAAGAGTCAGGGAAATTAGATTATTGGAAGCTTGCAATTGCCTATCTAGGATACAACTGTTGGTCTCTACTCATCCAGAACAAAAGAAAGAAAGAAACCAAAGGCTCAAAGAAGAAACTAGTCTACAAGACAAATAGTCTACATGAGCCATGACCTCATCTACCTTGAAACCAAAAAAAAACTAGATGGTGCCCGGCTACCACCTCCGACCATTCTGATCAGGGCCACAGTAGATGGACCCTGATAGTATGGGACAAAAATGTGGAATAGAACCTCAAATCCATAAAAAACTAAGCAAAAACCAGACTTACTCGACTGGATGAGACTGGAGGACTACTGTCCTGAGATACTCTTTAAACCTTGAACTGAAACTAGACCCTGAGGTTATCTTTTAGCTAAATAATAGATAGGCTCCTAAAATAAAGAATACCACCCATGACTACTGTGATCCTATAAAAAATCATCTTTATGAGACCAAATAGTCAACAATTACTTTAAAACCAAGGTAAGAATGCAAGGAGGCAGGGCAACTAGATTAATGAAAGTGGAACAACCATAACAGAAATATTGAGAAAGTTCATGAATCATGAAGAATGTACCCAAAGTCACTGAACAATCTGTGCAGAAATTGTTGAATGAGAACCTAAACTGCTATGTAAGCCTTCACTAGAAACATATTATTATACTAAAAAGAGTATTTTCTAATTTCCTTTGTGATTTCTTCCTTGAACCAAGAATTATTTAGAAGTACACTGCTTAATTTTCTACTATTTGGAAAATTTATAGATATTTTATTGTTATTGGTTTCTAATTTCATAGCATTGTGGTCAGGTAACATACTCTATGATGCCGATCCTCCTAAATGTATTGAAAGCTGTTCTAGGGCAGTGGCATAGTGGTTAAGGGATGTGGCTGCTAACCAAAAGGTCAGCAGTTTGAATTCACCAGTGGCTCCATGGAAACTTCATGGGGCACTTCTACTCTGTCCGATGGAGTCACTATGAATCAGAATCGACTCAACAGTATAAGGTACTTAAGGTCCCCTGGTGGTACAATGGTTAAGCACTCGGCCGCTAACTGAAGGCTTAGAGGTTCGAATGCACCAGCCACTTTGTAGGAGAAAGATGTGGCAGTATTCTTCCATAAGGCTACAGCCTTGGAAACCCTATGAGGCACTTATACCCAGTACTAGGGTTGCTATGAGTCAAAACTGACTCAATAGCAATGGGTATCTAAAGTCCTTAGGTGGCACAAGAGGTTTGCTTTTGTCTACTAACCTAAAGGTTGGTGGTTCAAATCTACCCAGTGGCACCACAGAAGAAAGGCCTGGCAATCTGCTTCCATAAAGATTAGAGCCAAGAAAACCCTATGAAACAGTTCTACTGTAACACATGGGGTCACTGAGTTAGAATTTGGGTTATACGGTCTAGTTTGATGAATGTTGCATGTATACTTGCAAAGAATTAGACTCTGCAATGGTTAACCTAACCTGCAATTAACCTAATTCCCACTCCATAAATGGCAATTAGGTTAATTTGGTTGATAATGCTATTCAAACCTTTTATATCCTTACTGATTCATCTATGTGTTCTAACAATTAATAAGGAAGAGGTGTTACTATCTCTTTTTGTTTGACTTTCTGTAATTTGAATATGATATGCCTGGGTGCAGATTTTTTCGTATATATCTTGCTTTGTCGCTATGAGTCGGAATCGGCCCGACAGCAACGGGTTTTGGTTTTGAATTTATCTTGCTTAGTGTTTTCTGGGCCTACTGGATTTGTAGTTTGGTGTCTGTCAACAATTTTGGAAAATTCTCAGTCCTTACTGCTTCAAGTCTTTCTTCTGTTCCTTTCTCTCTTCTCCTCTTAGTATTCCCATTACGCATATGTTACATGTTTTGTGATTGCCCCACAGTTCCTGGATAGTCCTTTTTTTTCCTCCAGTCTTTTTTTCTCTTTGACTTCCAGTTTGAGAATTTGCTACTGAAATATCTTCAAGCTCACTGATTCTTCCCTCAGCTATTTCCAGTCTACTAGTAGGTGCATCAAATGCCTTATTCATTTCTGTTGCAAATTTTGATTTCTCACATTTCCTTATTGTTCACAATTTTTTTGGTTAGACTACTCATCTATTCTTGCATGTTGTCCACTTTTTCCATGAGAGCCCTTAACATATTAGTCATAGTTATTTGAAATCCCCAGTCTAATAATTCTAACACCTCTGGCATTGTCTGAGTCTGCTTGTGATACCTGCCCTTTCTCTTCAGATTGTTTTTTGCTTTATAGTATGCCTTGTAATTTTCTGTTGGAAGCCAGCATGATGTATAGGTAAAAGGAACTGTATTCTTTTGGATGTAAAGTTTTGTTAATGTTCATGCAGAGGTAAAGTGTGGTGGAAGGGAATGCTTGTATGGAACATAAGTCATATTATGTCACTCTTCTACTTAAACTTTGCCTTTTCTCTCAAAGGAAAAGTCAAAGTCCTTTAAGTGGCTGACAATTCCTACATGATCTGGCTTCCATTACTACTTTGGTATCACCTCCTACTGCATTCTCCCCTTGCTCCATTACAGCCTCACTGGTTTCCTTACTGTTTCTCAAACACATCAGGTATGCTCTTGCCTCAGGACCTTTGTACTTGTGCCCTCTCCTGAAATGGTCTTCCTTCAGCCATTCCCATGGCCTGTGCTCAACTCATATGTCACCTTATCATAGACACCTTCCCTTCCACCCTACATTAAAAGCAATCCTCCTTCCCCCATCTACCTTCTCACCCTCTCCTAGAATTCCCTTTCCTCTTATGCAGCTTCATGTTTTTCTCCAAAGCACATTTCACCATCTTATTTGTCTGTTTATTTACTATCTGTCTTCCTGACAATAGGAGGTATGTTCCATGAGGGCAGAGTCTTGCCGTTTTTCATTCACTGCTGGATACCTACTGCCTAGAACAGTGCCTGGTACATAGCAGCACTCAATAAACATTTGTTGAATAGAATACTAAAGAACAGACTAATCAATGGAAAGACGCAATTATTGGGCAGCACTGAGAACTGGAAAACCTGCTTTAGAGCCTTGATTCTGACTCCATAAAAACTTTCCCAATGACTTCCCCTTTCTGCTTCCCTAGACCTCCTTGCTACAGCCCCATCTCTTTCATAGCCTTTCCAGCTTTCAACCCAATGCTGGAAGTGGCAGTGCCTGAAGCAGATGGTCCACCGGGCACAGGTAGGACACAAAGTGATGGTGCAAGAGCAGGGAAGGCAGCTGCGATAGCTTATCCATATCCATACCTTAGCTTTGGTTGGCTGCACTGAAAAAGATCCACGTAAATCCTGTAGGATGCCACTAGACAACATAATAGACAATTTGCCATAAATAAGGAAGAGTTCACTGACTCAGCTGATAAGACATTGAGACTCTTCATCTTGGAGTTGTCCACTCATTCAGGCACTGGGCACAATCTTTAGTTCAGAAAGAGGCCATGGTATAAAAGATCTATCTTTGAAAACAGATTGTCTGGGCTCAGATCCTGACTCTGTCACTTACCAACTATGGTATCTTGGAAAATTTGTGTCATCAAACTGGGTCAGTTAACGGATATAATAATATCAATCACATACAGATTTTGGAAGGATTAAATAAATGTGAAGTGGTAAGTACAGAAACAGGCACAGAGGGAGGGCCCTATGAAAGAGAGCTATTGTTACAATTATTAAATATTACCACCACCACCCCAGTACATACAAACTGAACTTCAGTATTTTCAAGAGTGGGAAAATGAATATACACAAAAAAAATTATTTTTAATGCTCTTTTAACACAGATATCATCTAAGTCTTCGTAATTTCACCATGTGATGCAAAAAGACCAAAACTGTCTAAAAACCTTTGATGAAGAAAATCCTCTTAATTTCAGAAAGAATGAAATATCTTTATAGTTTTCTTTGTATAAGTCTTTTATATCCCTGGTTAGATTTATTCTTAAGTATTTTATTTTTTTAGGGAATATTATAAATGGTATTGTTTTCCTGATTTCCTTTTCATCATTCTCTTTATTGGTGTATAGGAATCCAACTGATTTTTGTATGTTTATCTTGTATCCTGTGCCTATACTGTATCTTTGTATTAGTTCCAGTAGTTTTCTCATGGAGGCTTTTGTGGTTTCTATGTATAGTATTATATCATCTGCAAAGAGGGAGCATTTCACTTCTTCATTACCAATTTGGATGTCCTTTATTTCTTTTTCTTGCCTTATTGCTCTAGCTACAAGTTCCAGCAAAAAGCTAAATATGAGTGGTGATAAAGGGCATCCTTGTCTTGTTCTTTTTCTCAAGGGAAATGTTCTCAGCCTCCCTTCAAGACAACAGGAAGGAAATGAGGCAATATGCAGAACAAGCCAAGGAACACACAGATAAAGTAATTGAGGAAATTAGAAAGATTATTCATGAACATAATGAAAAGTTTAATAAGGTGGAAAAATCCATAGAGAGACAGCAATCAGAAATTCAGAAGATTAACAATAAAATTACAGAATTGGATAACTCAATAGAAAGTCAGAGGAGCAGAATTGAGCAAATAGAAGCTAGAATTTCTGAACTCAAAGATAAATCACTTGGTACTAATATATTTGAAGAAAATCAGATAAAAGAATGTTAAAAAATGAAGAAACCTTAAGACTCATGTGGGACTCTATCAAGAGAAATAACCTACGAGTGATTGGAGTACCAGAACAGGGAGGATAACAGAAAATACAGAGAAAATTGTTGAGGATTTGTTGGCAGAAAACTTCCCTGATATTGTGAAAGATGAGAAGATATCTATCCAAGATGTTCATCGGACTCCACATAAGGTAGATCTTAAAAGGAAGTCACCAAGACATATTATAATCAAGCTTGCCAAAACCAAAGATAGAAACAATTATAAGAGCAGCAAGGGATAAAAGAAAAGTCACCTACAAAGGAGAGCCAATAAGAATAAGCTCGGACTACTCAGCAGAAACCATGCAGGCAAGAAGGTAACGGGATGACATATTTAAAAAATTGAAGGAAAAAAATTGCCTGCCAAGAATCATATATACATCAAAACTGTCTCTTAAATATGAAGGTGAAATTCAGACATTTCCAGATAAACAGAAGTTTAGGGAATTCGTAAAAACCAAACCAAAACTACAAGAAATACTAAAGGGAGTTCTTTGGTTAGAAAATCAATAATATCAGGTATCAACCCAAGACTAGAACACTGGGCAAATCAACCAGAAGTCAACCCAGACAAAGAAATCCAAAAAAACAAAGCAAGATCAAAAAAAAAAAAAAACAAAGCCCAATACAGGGTAACAGCAATGTCTCATTGAATCAGTTCTGACTCATAGCAACACTATGCACTACAGAATGAAACACTGCCCGGGCCTGAGCCATCCTTAACAGTCGTTGTTATGCTTGAGCTCATTGTTGCAGCCACTGTGTCAGTGTACCTCATTGAGGGTCTTTCTCTTTTCTGCTGACTCCGTGCTTTGCCAAGCATGATGTCCTTCTTCAGGGACTGATCCCTCCTGATAACATGTCCAAAGTACGTAAGACACAGTCTCACCATCCTTGCTTGTAAGGAGCATTCCGGTTGTACTTCTTCTAAGACAGATTTGTTTGTTCTTTTGGCAGTCCACGGTATATTCAATATTCTTCACCAACACCACAATTCAAAGGCATCAATTCTTCGGCCTTCCTTATTCATCATCCAGCTTTTGTGTGCATACGATGTGATTGAAAATACCATGGCTTGCGTCAGGTGCACCTTAGTCTTCAAAGTGACATCTTTGTTTTCGACACTTAAAGAGGTCTTTGCAGCAGATTTGCCCAGTGTCTTTTGATTTCCTGACTGCTGCTTCCATGGCCGTTGATTGCGGATCCAAGTAAAATGAAATCCTTGACAACTTCAATCTGCTTGCAGCCAACCCCTTTGTTACCAGTTTCAGGCACCTGTTCAACCCTGTGAAGCCTGCGCGTGGTGGCCAGGAGCCAGACTGACCACGACTCTCAGGATTTTTACCTCCTATAACTCCAACAGAACAGTTTTTTCTTTCCCGGCTAATGCTGGAACCATCAAGGGAACTCTTCTAAAAGCACCTCGCCAGATTGCTTTCATGGGTGTTGGAAACAGGGGTCAGTGTGTGGACATAAGTGGGCTTCAAGTAGCCTTAGCTGAGTGCCAGTCAGAATTGCCAACGCAGAGTAAAGCTAGCTTCCCTAGCATTCTCAGTGACCCAGACCTCAATTCTTCCATTTTTGGATTTGACAGTTTGGTTGCCTCTCAAAACACAGAAGCTTTAGTCAGTGGACCAAAACCACCTATTGAAAGCCATTTTCGGCTAGCGTTTTTCTAACACCTCCACTCCATGTTTGTGAGGATGAGTTGGCATGGCTAAATCCAACGGAGACCGACCATGCAATTCAGTGGGATAAGTCAATGTCTGTTAAGAATAGCACTGGTATAGAGATGAAGCAGATAATGGCCAAAGCCTTCAAATACCCCTTATCTTCTCCTCAACAAACACATTCCTTGGTGAGTTGAAAAAAAATGCAAAACTTGTTTATCATATTGGCCTGACTCCAGCCAATCCTCCTGATCTCGTGGAAAACAAGTCTCTAGCTGCTATAGAAATGTTGCTGAAATTAATGCAGTTGAACCAGATAACCGAGTATTTTTAAGTGCTGGTCAATATCGACATGTCCTTACATTCAATGGAAGTTGTAAATCAGTTAACTACAGCTGTTGATCTACCTCTTGAATTTATCCACCTTTATATATCCAATTGCATCTCTACTTGTGAACAATTTAAGGGTCATTTGGTGCACCTTGTCTGTGTCTTCCTCCAATCCTTGATCTGTAACGAAATTATTAATGTGCAGGACTTGTTTATAGAAGTTCAGGCATTCTGTATTGAACTCCTTAGGATATGAGAAGCTGCTGATCTTTTCTGGTTGTTGAAGACGTTGGATACTGGGGAAACCCCTTCTGAGACTAAAATGTCAAAGTAATACCTCATCGAAACTACACCAGTCATTGTTCACCCGTACCGTGGTTTAATTTTTAAAACTGTTAAAACCCTGAGTGGATTGCGTGGTGTAGTGCATATAAACAATACTTTATCTACTTAAAGTTTTACTTTCCTGGATGACTTTTTACCTTTAGATGAACTTTTGGTAAGAAATTGAAAAAAATGTGTCTTTTAGGTGTCTTGCTATCCATGGGAGGATCGGTTATCCCAGAAAACTATTATTGCAAAAGAGCAGATAAGCACTAAAGAGCAAAGTGCCTGTTTTTGTTTAAAAGCCACGTTGCAGACTTCTGATAATTCATGAATCCAGTTTTCCTGAGGTTTCAGTGCTAATGTATTTCATGATAGTAAATTAAGATAGTCTTAAAAATTTGTGATCCTGTCCTTGATGTGACGTTAGGTGAGTATTTTGAATCCTCAGAGGACCAAGAGAAATCTGGTTCTTGAGCCCAGTTGCACAGGTAGCTCTTAACTTCTCATTAAACACCATCTGAACCAAGGGCACACTTCTAAATTTATCCCTTCTTATCGTGGGGATTACTAGACAACAGAGGAAATGTATTCCTTGGGACTCTTACAAAAACTTGGGAACTACTAGAAAGCTTTTTCTAGGCTGGAATAGCTGGTACAGTTTTCTGTTTGTTTTTTCTCCCCCTCTCTCAAGACTAGTTCTTCTGTAATTATTGTTAGTATAACATAATCTTTTTTTAAGTTTTATTTTTTATTTGTTTTTTTTTAAGGAAAAACACCAGTTAGTGCTTTGAGAGGAATACCATTTCAAATAGCTTCCTGAGTGGGTGCTATTATTACCCTCATGTCTGTGGAAGGGTAAATGATGTGTTTGAGAAACATTATAGTGAGGTGGTATCGTGTGGACTTTTACTCTTCATTTAACTCTTGGACAACAGTGCCTTACACTGAAGTTCTTTTTTTAATGAAAAAATAAGTGTGTGTGTATATATATATATATATATAAAACCTCATATATATATATGGAGCGCTTGTGGTACAGTGGTTAAAGCGCTTGGTTGGTAACCAAAGGGTCAGCAGTTGGAACTCACCAGGCGAACCCACCAGCCTCTCCACAAGAGAAAGATGTGGCAGTCTGCTTCTGTAAATATTTGCAGCCTTGGAAACCCTATGGGGCAGTTCTACTCTGTCCTATAGGGTAGCTATGAGTCGCAATTTACTCAACAGCAATGAGTATGAGTAATGTAGTCAATCATCTGAACGTATATAAAACTATATGTCAGGAACAGGTCTCTGGGTAGTGCAAAAGGTTGAGTGCTAGACTACTACCCGAAAGATTAGGGGTTTGAACGTATTCAGAAAGCTTTGGCCTGGAAATCTGTTTTGAAAAGACCACAGCCTTGAAAACCTCTGCTCTGCACACAGGAGGTAGACATGAGTCAGAATCAACTCAATGGCAACAAACAATACCATGTCATGATTTTTTTTGCTTAGTGTAAAGATCTCAGAAGTTGTAAAGAATGTGTTTTAATGCTTTACTATTGCTATATTATTAAAATAGATTATGCATATTTAAACTTCTTAATTTTAATTCTTTTACATTAATTCCATTAAACTAGACCCTTTCAATCATAAGTATACTTTCCAGAGTTTGTATTCAAAAGTAAATTAATTCAGAAAGGAAAAGAATAAATATAAAGAAAATAGAACAATTATAGGTAGATTTCCTTGGAAAACTTTTATTATGTAATTCATACTGAGGTTTACAAAATGTGTCACCTACAGTTGAATAAATATTGACTCTAGTTCTAGTAGGATGAATTATTCTTTGGGGACCAAAGAGCGTGTAGGAGCTGCTGTTCTTCTCTTGACTGTTTGCTTGGTTGTCTTGGGCATTGAACATGTCATGGATTATAAATAATAGGATTCAGAGTCTGGCGGATGAGTTGTCCCTGACAGATACCTTCCCTGCTAACTGCAGTAACTATGATGGTCAAGGTTGTGTATCAACTTGGCTGGGCCATGATTCTCAGTGGTTTGGCAGTTGTGATGTAGTTTGGCAGTCGTATTATGATGTGATCACTTCCACAATGAGATCTGACATAATGTGAACACCTCCATAATAGGATCTGCTGTGAGTAAAAGGTTGGTCAGGTGGACTGCATTGAATAGAACTGGACATTCTGGCAAGATTCCTGGTCTTCTGCTGGCTTTATATCCTGCAGCTGGCTCCTGTTCGTCTGACTTCCAGTTCTTCGTGCTCAAGCTAGCAGCTTACCTTTGGTCCTCCCTGCTGATCTTGGAGTCCATCAATCTGTACAGCCTGTGAACAAGAGCTCTGCTCTCTGTCCTGCCAAACTTGGGTTCTCCAGCCCCTGTAGCTCCCTGAATCAGGAGAACCAAGCCTCTATCCTGACCCATGAACTTGGAATGTTCCAGCTTCTATAAACATGTGAGCCATTTCCTTGATGTAAATTTTCCTCTCTATATATATTTGTAAGCTTTACTGGTTTTGATTCTCTAGAAAACCCAGCCTAAGACAGTAATTAAAACATCAACTGCAACCATAGGTACAACCTGGGAAGGCACCAATTGCAGTATGCTTACATGGAGGTGGGTGATGGGCTGACTGTTTTTATGTATTATCTCACTTAATTATTACTCCAGCCTTTAGAGTTAGGGTTTACTAAACCAGATTTATAGATGAACAACCTGCAGCTTACAGCAGAGTGTAACAGCTAAGACCACATGCTGGGAAGTGGTAGAGCTGGGATTTGGCTTCTTTACCCAGGTCAGCCTCAATGTCCAGCTTAAAGGTTGTGGACAGACATTCTGAATTTCTCTTTTGAAGCATGCAGGGGAGGTAAATGTTTCACCTGCAATTGGCATAGCAATTGTTAGCATTTGCAAAATGGCACTGATGCAGGTAAAGATTACATTGTAGCTGAAAAAGACAGAAAAGATTAAATGATTCAGAGCTGGCATTTCGTTTGCTAGCAAGAGAGGAAATGTTACCAAATCTGAGAAATACAGTGGCATTATAATTGACTGAACTCACCAAGGTATTTGAGTTTTCTATAGTATTTTCATTTGTGAAAATAAACAAAGGCCACTCAAGTGAGAACAAGCAAAAGCACTTTATTCGAAGCTGGCTATGACAAAGGAGTCAGCCACCATCACGTGTATTTTACAGAGACTCAAAGGCAGGCAGTGGAGAGGGAAAGTTTAATAGTGGGAAAAAAAGGCTGCATAGGGTGTGCTCTTATTGGACATTGTTGGCATGGGAAGTTGGAGGAAGACTAAAGAGAAGCGGGGCAACCTACATAATTGGTCAGGGGAGTATGTTTCTCTGATCCCAAGTTGGGAGTGAAGGCAAAAAATTAAGGAAGCTGGCAGTTATTGACCAAGTCCTAACCATTTGAGGGCTGATTACTGCAGAAACTGTGGTTTGTAGAACTACCTCATAGGGTTTCCAAGGAGCAGCTGGTAGATTCGAACTGCTGAACTTTTGGTTAGCAACCAAGCTCTTAACCAGTCTACCACCAGTTCCAAACTGACTTGACAGGAACTGGTACCTACCTTAAACTTCCATGCAGAGAGGGGTGCTATCTTTCTGTTATTTACATTTCAAAGAGATGGATCCTAGGTTCTTGAGAAAACCTTCCTGGGTTGTAAAATTGGCAAGTTTATTTAGTCCTTTAAAAGAATATATATGCATTTCAAAGGAGCCCTGGTGGTGAAGTGGTTAAGAGCTTGGCAGAGAACCAAAATGTCCTTGGCAGTTCAAAGCCACAAGCCACTCCTTGAAAACCCTTTGGGGCAGTTCTACTCTGTCCTTATAGGGTCGCTAAGAATTTCAACTTGCAAGCACTCTAAAGAAATGCTGTTAGAAAAAAAAGAAAAGAAAAAAGAGAGACTGGTACTCTTTTTCTTTTTGCACAAGGGTGGGCAGAAATATATGTGTCTGTTTTTTGTTTTTTTCCTTGTTTTTGGTTTGTATTCACCCCTACAGTTATTAAGCATGATGCAATGTTTAAAAAGCAAAATAAAAATAACTAGGCAAATGTCATTCTTGACTGAATTAATTACTCACGTCTTTCTTATATCTGGTCTATTCCATGTATTTGTACCTTTTGCAGGCCCCAGGCATCGAGGAGAGTCAGTCATTCCACTGAAAGAGGAGCTTAGAAGGCAGCAACTCTCTATGCTCCCTGATTTAATTACTGTTAAATAATGGAGGCTCTGTATTCCACTTTCTGGGTCATGTAGCTTAATTTGCGAGCTTAAGATGCACAGAATTTGGTAAATCACCCCCAAAACACTGCATTATATTTTTGCATAGAATTAAGATAATTTTAACTCTTTTCAGTAGATTTCAAAAAGAACTTAGAGCCCTTAGGTCTTGTTTTCAGAACATAAACTGATAGGTCCCTTGGATGGGACTGGATTTGTCTCTTAAAAAGCAACATTACAGTTTGTGGTGTTATAACTTTTCTGCAGCATCTGGTGAAAACAGGATGATAAATCAGATTAGGACTATGTTGCAGTGATTCAAAAAAAAGGGAAATATAAAGCTTCAAGGGCAGAAACTTGGGCCTTTGAGTCTGAAATCATAAGGAACAATTGCAGTTTTCAAACATTTGACCTATTAGGAAACTGTTGTTCCATGAAATCTACTGTCAAAGAGAGAAACTGAGAGTAGATATATTGATTTTTAGGATTTTCTAATGCACAAAACTAAATACTCACTATAAGAAAGTTCCTGACCAGGATTGATCATGCCAGCTACTCTTCTTTAACCCAAAGTTGCTAGTCTTTTCTTTCCTGTTCAAAGCCTGGCTTGCTGAATGTGACTTTCAAAAGATATCTTTGGGTGGAGGGCCAGAGACAGCCTTCTTACCTGATGTCAGTTGATCTCAATAAAAGAGGGAGGGAAGGGTTCAGTCACTCATATTAAGATTAGCCAATGGTTGATCTTCTAAATTTCCTCCTCCTCTTTTCTTTTTTAGCCTCATTGTATCTAGCTTCTTTGTACCACTGTTTTTTCTGGAATCAAAATGGTATCCCTATACCAGAACAATTAGGCTAGATAAAGAAATAAAGCACATCCAGATTGGTAGGGAAGTAGTGAAAGTATCTCTATTTGCAGATGACATGATCTTATATACAGAAAACCCTAAAGAATCTTCAAGAAAACTACTGAAACTAATAGAAGAGTTTAGCAGGGTATGAGGGTAGAAGATAAACATACAAAAATCAGTTAGATTGCTCTATACCAACACAAAAAGAACACTGAAGAGGAAATCACCAAATCAATACCATTTACAGTAGCCCCCAAGAAGACAAAAGACTTAGGAATAACTCTTACCAGAGATGTAAAAGACCTACACAAAGATAACTACAAGACACTACTGTAAGAAACCAAGAGACCTACATAAGTAGAAAAACATACCTTGCTCATGGATAGGAAGACTCAACATTGTAGAAATGTCTGTTCTGCCAAAAGCGATCTATAGATACAACGCAATTCTGATCCAAATTCCAATGACGTTTCTCAATGAGATGGAGAAACAAATCACCAACTTCATATGGAAGGGAGAGAGGCCCCAGATAAGTACAGCATTACTGAAAAAGAAGAATAAAGTGGGAGGCCTCGTACTACCTGATTTTAGAACCTATTATACCGCCACAGTAGTCAGAACAGCCTATTACTGGTACAACAACAGATACATAGACCAATGGAACAGAATGGAGAAACCAGACATAAATGCATCCATATATGAGCAGCTGATATTTGACAAAGGCCCAAAGTCAGTTAAATGGGGGAAAGACAGTCTGTTTAACAAATGGTGCTGGCATAACTGGATATCCATCAGCAAAAAAAGACACATAACACATACCTCACACCGTACACAAAAACTAATTCAAAATGGATCAAAGATGTAAATATAAAATCTAAAATGATAAAAACCATGGAAGAAAAAATAGGGACAACATTAGGAGCCTTAATACATAGCATAAACAGCATACAAAATATGACTAACAATGCACAAACACCAGAAGAGAAACTAGATAACTGGGAGCCTAAAAATCAAACACCTAGTCTCATCCAAAGACTTCACCAAAACAGCAAGGAGATTATCTAGAGACTGGGAAAAAGTTTTTCGCTATGACATTTCTGATCAGCATCTGATCTGTAAATTCTACATGATACTACAAAATCTCAAAAACAAAAAGACAATTAACCCAATTAAAACATGGGCAAAGGATATGAGCAGGAGCTTCACTAAAGAAGACACTAGGGTAGCTAATGCGTACATGGGGAGATGCTCACAATCATTAGCCATTAGAGAAATGCAAATCAAAAGTACAATGAGATTCCATCTCACTCCAACAAGGACAACATTAATCCAAAAACACAAAATAATAAATGTTGGAGAGGTTATGGAGAGACTGGAACACTTATACACTGCTGGTAGGAATGTAAAATAGTAGAACCATTTTGGAAACCGATTTGGCGGTTCCTTAAAAAGCTAGAAATAGAACTGCCATACAATCCAGCAATCCCACTCCTTGGAATATATCCTAGAGAAATAAGAGCCTTTACAAAAACAGATATATGCACACCCAAGTTCATTGAAGCCCTGTTTACAATAGCAAAAGACAGAAGCAACCAACGTGCCTATCAACAGATAATGGACAAATCAATTATGGTATATTCACACAATGGAATACAACACATTGATAAAGAACAATGATGAATCTGTGAAACGTTTCATAACATGGAAGAACCTGGAAGGCATTAAGCTGAGTGAAATTAGTCAGTTGCAAAAGAACAAATAGTGTATGAGACCACTATTGTAAGAACTCAAGAAATCATTTAAACAGAGAAGAAAATATTTTTTGATGGTTATGAGAGTGTAGAGGGAGGGAAGGAAAGAGGTATTCACTAAGTAGATAGTACACAAGAACTGTTTTAGGTGAAGGGAAAGACAACACACAATACAGGAGAGGCCAGCACAACTGGGCTAAACCAAAAGCAAGGAAGTTTTCTGAAGAAACCGAAGGCTTTGAACACCACGGTAGCAGGGGCAGGAGTTTGGGGACCATGGTTTCAGAGGACATCTAGGTCAATTGGCATAATAAAATCTATTAAGAAAACATTCTGCACCCCACTTTGGAGAGCGGCGTCTGGGGTCTTAAATGCTAGCAAGTGGCCATCTAAGATGCATCAGTTTGTCTCAACCCACCTGGAGCAAAGGACAATGAAGAATGCCAAGGACACCAGGTAATTATGAGCTCAAGAGACAGAAAGGGCCATATAAATCAGAGACTACCTCAGCCTGAGACCAGAAGAACTAGATGGTGCTTGGCCACAACCGATGACTGCCCTGGCAGGGAGCACAACAGAGAGCCCTTGAAGGAGCAGGAGAGCAGTGGGATGCAGACCTTAAATTCTCATATAAAGACCAGACTTAATAATCTGACTGAGACTAGAAGGACCCCGGAGTTCATGATCCCCAGACCTTCTGTTAGCCCAAGGCTGGAACCATTCCCAAAGCCAACTCTTCAGACAGGGATTGGACTGGAGTATAAGATAGAAAATCGTACTGGTGAGGAGTGGGCTTCTTGGATCAGGTAGACACATGAGATATGTCGGCAGCTCCCGTCTGGAGGGGAGATGAGAAAGCAGAGGGGGACAGAAGCTGGCTGAATATACATGGAAATACAACAAGGTGTATATAAATTTTTATATGAGAGACTGACTTCATCTGTAAAATTTCGCTTAAAGCACAATAAAAATTTTAAAAAAGAAACTAAAGCAAAAAATGGTCTCCCTGTGTGCATATACAATAACTGCTCACAATAAACCTTATATTCACATTTTGTTGAATTTTTGTTATTTTTAATACTTACTCACCTTTTTATGTAAAATGCACAGAATATCTTCAGAATCACTAGTACAGAGAGATTTGCCAAGTTCGCAGAAAAGGCTTATTAGGAATAGACCCTGTGTGTTAATGTTGATGCTGTATTTTCTAAGTTTTCCCTTCCCTCTGTCAAATAAAAAAGAAATCCTGACATAGTAAGGAGAGGCTTTATTCAAAAGTATAATTTCAAAGCAGAAATAGGTACTATTGCAATAGGGGAAGTGGGTCTATTGCAACAAGGAAAAGAAAACACTCTGAGACTTACTTCAGGAAGCTTCTCAAGAGTTAAGCAAAAGCCAAATCAGTTGCCCACGAGTCAATTCCAACCCACGGTGATCCCATGTTTGTCAGAGTAGAACTATGCTCCACAGAGTTTTCAGTGGCTGATTTTTCAGAAGTCAATCATTTGGCCTTTCTTCTGAGGTGCTTCTGGGTGGGCTCAAACCTGCAACCTTTTGGTTAGCAGCCAAGCTATCCATTTGCACCACCCAGGGACTCCAGTTAGCAAAAGGGGTTTTTCTTTTATACATAGAGAGAAGTAGAAAAGTCTAGAAAAAATCAGGTGTGTGAAAGTGGGATGAGGAGGGTGCTGTCATCAGGTAATGTGTTACCTTGAGGCCAGCCTGGTGTCAGGAGGGGCTGTATGCTGGCTCAGGCTGAGGTGGCCCAAACTTCAGGGATCTGGGGGAAGGAGAGAAGCGTAGCTAAAGTTTGGTTAGCAAACATTTTATTGTAATTGATCAGTGGGGATAGGCAGTTCAGCCAATCAATTATGAGCCTACGAGTGGGACTTTGAAGGTCTGTACCTGGCCTTGTCATAGATAAACATGGGGGCCATCTGTGAGTGTCATTTAAGTCAAATGGTGGGTCTTTGTAGGAAGCCATATCCAGGAACACCAAAGGTGGAAGGATTTTTCTGGGATCACAGGCTCAGGTGAAGTTCAACATTGTCACTTCTGAAGGAGCATATAGTTTTATCTTATTTACTAATCAAGTCATCAGTGAGAGATCTATGTGAACCTGTGCATACGGTAATTTCTACCCTTTCTTGGCATACATGCTAATTGTTCTTTAAAAAATATCCTAGAGTAACTATTCATCTCTGATTAATGTAAAATTGAGAGATTTACTGAAAGAAAAGAGACAGCTCTAGCTGGGAATAGACTGAACTCCGTGATGTGGAATTCAATAATCCAATATGGTGACTAAACAGTAACATTTTATAAGTGGGGAAAAAAGGTCCTGAGTACAGTACTTGATTGTTATTCACAAACTTAAATCATTGAAAGGCATCACTTGATTGGTCATTACAGGCTTATATCATCCCAAGGTGTTACTTGATTGGTAGAAGATTATTTTAAGGTGGGACTTCCTGTGTCAGGAACTGTTAAGACAGGACTTCTGGTGGCAGGAACTCCTAAGGCAAGACTTCCTGTAGTGCAAGCTCATAAGGCGATTGCCTTGAAAGGATATAAGCCTCTTTCTTTGATTAGTTATAGTGTGTTGATTATAAGGGCCTGTGATGGGGGCGGGGAGGTCACAGTGTAGTTACCTCATGATTACCGGACATTCCTCTCTTAGAAACCATAGGGAAAATGGCTGTTCCTAGGGTGGACGTGGTACTAGCCACAGAGGAGGAGCGCCCAAACCTCAAATCAGACACTTCAGATCTTCTCAGGTATCTTGTTTTAAAATTCCCTTACGCAAAAATATCAACAGAAAATGGATGCAAAAATCATGTAAAAAACTTCCTTTGCTCTCATTATGCCCTTGTGTAGTTAGAGCCCAGAGACTGCTGGGAAACGCATTCCTCCCTCTGAGGCAGGTAATGTGGTCGTGTTATCCTTGATTTCTCCAGAAGCTACCTGCAGGTACCTTTAGTTCTTAGGTGCTGCATGAGACGGGCCTTGCTGGGAGCAGCCTTGTTTGTGGGGACTGACTGATTCAAAAACACTGAGATTGAAATCTAGTCCTGGCTGTGCTAAGTGCTGCCTTACCTACCTCTTCAGAGAATCTTTTACCTGCCTAGATTTTGGTTTTGCGTTTATAAGTTGTTTTGAACTACAACACTTTTCATGTCCCTCTAGCTCTCAAATTCTAGGGTCTAGGGTTCTTACTGTAACCTGATGGGAATGGGTCCTGCCTGGTGTGACCCCTCGAGTCAATTGACAGAAACCAGGCCTTTGCGAAAGAGAAAGGGGACTTTATTACAAGCAAGTCAAGCAAGCAGCTTAGAGTCTAAGCCTCAAATCAAGCTCCCTGTTGTTGGGGATTTAAGGGCAGTTATAGGATTCAGGATAGGGAACTCTTATGCATAATTCATGAAGTTTTTGGAAATAGCGGGCAATTTCCAGAACTAATTAGCATGTATGGGGGTGCAGTGGGGGTGCAATATGACATGTTGAGGTTATGACACATGAAGTTTATCTAAGGACAGCTTTCTGGCATATCGCTCATGTGTGAATGGGGGGAGCTGCTGGTGAGTGAGTAGTGAAGCTGATGTTGAGCAGAGAAGCAGTAAGATGACCTTGTGTTGTTACACAGAATGTCTTACCAGGAACTCGCAGGTCTGGGAGAGGGGGTCGTGGGAGGAGTGGGAACGGTTTAACCCTGTCTGTTACATTACTGCATGTTTTTTGCAAGTTACTATTCTGATTAATTATACTTAATGGTGTGATTACATGGGAGTATCCTGATTAATCTGAGATTAGGAAAAAATAATTTAGTTTTTGTTTGCTTTCTAAAAGCAAGCCTTTTGAGGGTACCATGTATATAGCTAATGGCAAAATAACTTTGATTTTCCTGGAATCCAGGTTTTTGTGTTCATGGAATTGGAGTGACCCACACAGGCCAGCCAACCTTAGGCGTCCTTTTGAACCTTGACGGAGTTGGTTCCCTGGAGTCACCTTCAGGTCAAATAATAGCTTAGTAGGAACAGCTTAGCAGAGAAGTTTGGCCTTGGGCATTGGATTCCTTTGGAAAATTACCTACATGCAGCCAACTTCAGAAGCAGAAACTCCAGCATCTGACTAAAGACTGTTTTAGGATGTATAGCATGTCTTGGTGACTGTTTCTGTAATCTACGCTGTGCTTTGATCTTATCTTCTGAGAAATTAACCTAATGATGACCTATATAATCTGTTTTCACTGTCCCCTCTTTGGAATGCCTTCCCAACATGTTCAGGTGGCACTACCTGAATCAAATCTTAGGTACTCACAATAAATATATTCCATTATACTAATTTTTGGTGTTCCACTAAACAAGAAGGTCGGCAGTTCAAATCGACTGGCTGATCCTTGGAAACCCTATTGGGCAGTTAGTTCTACTCTGTTCTATAGGGTACCTATGATTTGTTTTTGTTTTCGGTTCTAAGCAATTTAGGTTTTTGATGCTGGTTTAATGGTACCAATGAAATTTAACCAGTTACTCCAGTTGACTCCAACTGATGGCAACCCCAGTGTCAAAGCAAAACTGTGCTCCATAGAGTTTTCATTAGCTGATGTTTTGGAAGTAGATCTCCAGGCCTTTCTTCCCAGGTGCCTCTGGTGGACTCCAATTTCTGATTTTTCAGTTAGTAGCTGATCATGTGGACCTGTTAATTGTTTGCACGACCCAGGGGCTCCATGAAATTTAAACTACCTTGGAAATAAGGAAGCTTAGACAATGGTAGCTAATCCCTGAATTAAGGGTAACTTGTCACATCTCTGTTAAACACCAGCAGTTTTGTTAAAGAAGGCAGCACTTTGCATGTTAACAAAATGAACCACGCATTGCTCAGTGTCGTGAGAGGTGACAGTGTGAAGAGGATATTCTGCAAATACAGTGATCTCTTTTGTCTATTTTCTCCCAGCCTTTTCTAGGGAACGCCAGAGCAGACAGTGTGGTGCTCTACAGACTCCAGCCTCCCATGGAAGCCAGATTCCTGCACTTGTTCCTTGTAGCCTGGAACGCTAAGCTCTGGATCGAGATGCTGATCGAAGTGTAGGGTTGTGCATATCATAAGTGCTGTTTCTTCCTCTGGAAGCTCTGTTTGGGTAGTGGTTAGGAGCTTCGGCTGCTAACCAAAAGGTTGGCTGTTTGAATCCACCAGGTGCTCCTGGAAAACCCTATGGGGGAGTTCTATTCTGTTCTATAGGGTCACTGTGTGTCAGAATCGACTCGGCGGCAATGGGTTTCCTCCTCTAGTGATATCATTGTCGGCATGAGATGTTGTAAAAGTTGCATTGCCAGCTTAGTTTGATATTCTTCAGCCTTTTAAATTGCTGTGCAAGTAGAACTGGTTTTTATGGAAAGCCTTTCATGTCCACCTATGGCTACACTGTGTTTGGAGGAGACTTGAACTGAGTCTCATTTACCTTTAGATTCCCAGAGTTGAGCAGAGTACCTACTCTATAATAGGCATTTAGTATAACTAGTGAAATTTAAATGAACACTCATGACTGATGGTGCTGTTTTCTGACACGAAGATGATGGTGCGGGGACACAGGAGTGCCTGCTAGCTGTAGATGTCTCCTGTGTCCCCTGACTCAGTTTCCCCTCTACCTGCCTTTATGTGCATCTCTCTGCAATTTTCATTTGCAAAAAATAAAATCTTCATTTGCTCTGTAAGTTCATCTCACTTTCACTTGGTAAGAACATCACTCATAGTATTGCATTGACCTCTTTTCTATTTTGTTTTCTCAAGTAAAAGTAATGAAATTTCAAGTAAACATGATTATAAGCACAGACATAAATGTAGGCAGTGAAATGAAATGGCAAGACTGAATTCCATAGTTCCCATTGGGATGATCCAGAGTATATGAGATTCAAGTTAGTATCTAAATGAAAAAGCTAAATATTCCTTTAAAGAACTGGAGAATAACCCCAAAATAGGCTGGGGGTGTGTTCTGAGGTTTGATTTTTGGTGATGTGGGCCTCATCACTTGTCACCATGGTCATGCCTCACTCACTACCTCGTTAGATTATTAACCTTCCAGAGTATTAATTTTCTAAGACAGAATAATAACATCAAACCTTTAATGTCTCAGATTCTGTTCTTTACAGACATCTTAATATTTAACCATCCAATATCACAATTAATTCAGTTTATTAGATTTCCCATTCTTCAGAAAATCATAAAGCCTGTTGCCATCGAGTTGATGCCGACTCATGGTGACCCCACGTATGACGGAGTGTTCTGCTCCATATGGTTTTTGTTGCTGTAATGTTAACGGAAGCAGATCACCAGACCTTTCTTTCACGGTACCCCTGGGTGAGTTTCTACTTCCTACCTTTAGGTTAGGAGTCAAGCACAAACCATTTGATCCACACAGGGACGTTTCTTTTTCGGAAAAGCAAACTAAACCTTAGAGAAGTTAAGAAATTTGCTCGACTTTGCACAGCAAAAAAGAATTGAATATAGGATTTTAAAACAGATCTGTAATTTCCCAGACGCCCTTAACTCTTCATTCATATACTTATTCATTCATTCAGTTGTCAATCGTGTGAGAATTTATTGGACAGTTGTAATTTGCAAGACATTGTTTTGGGTGTTGGATATGGGGGGAAATGAAAACATAACTTTTCTGAATTTTCTTTATCAAGATAAGCACGGAAAATATAAATGCGTACAAAGCAAGTGCAAAAGATTGCAGCAGGAGCCTAGGGCCTAGAGGATAAAGCAGTAACGCAGCTGTGGTGATGTAAGCGCAGTTGTACCCGTAGGTGTTGGGTGTCAGGTGCTGATTGTCGGGGAGGGAGTTCAATGGGGAAGTGGTGCGCAAGGTACAGAACCAGGGACCTAGGGGATTCTGCTGGTGCAGGGATGGAGCAGTAGGTGCTATGGCTTACAGTGAGTAGTTGAAAAATCCAGTAGGCCCAGAAATTATGGGAGTTTTCTAAAAAATGAGGCTGAAATAGGAAATTCCAGGCTGAATTAAGGGATAGTATTTCCCTGTGACTTCATTCCCCCTTCCTAATGACATCTCAGACATGTTCACATTTTCACCCAGTTTCCTAAAACTACCTTTTATGTCTAATGTTTATATTTCCGTGGAATATTAAACATAGAAAGTATTGCTTTATTTTCAACCATCATTTTTTCCTTCCCCTGGTCATTTCTTTCCACTTCTGTGTCTCTTGGACCAGCAAATATGCTCACTGCTGCAATGGCTAAGATGCTGATGTTTAGAGTTTCTCTTTGATTCCATGAAATCAGCGTTTTCTCCCTTTACTGTGGAAACAACTTCACTTTTACTGACTTCAAAGCAGAACTTGCCCTGTGATGGAGATTTGCCATTAGCTTGATGGTCCCACATGGGGAGATACTACTCCAACTCCCTGGGTTAGGGGTTGGGACCGGGAGGGTTAAAGTTGTTGCCTGATCCATGGAAGAACTAGTTGGCCCTGCAGCTGTCATGAGACCTGCTCCCATCATAAGAGCAGCAAACACAAGCTGCCAGGCACAAAAGGGCCCTGGCATAAATATTCAGACACTACTTGAAAACTAACTGAAAGTAGCGTCTCTGTATTATCTTTATTTTTGTTATTAAGTGTTCATGCATAGCACTTTGCATTTTTATTGTTGACAGTAGTATAATACTATATGGTTTATTACTAAAAATAATTATTATTCTTCATGTACACTACAGTACCTTTTTTATTTTGCATGCTCATTTTTTCTTTTGTTTTTTGTTGTATTTTAGATGAAGATTTACAGAACAAACTAGCTTCTCATTAAACAGTATAGATTTTTATGACATTGGTTAACAACCCCACGACATGGTAAGACTCTCCCTTCTAAACCTTGGGTTCCCTACTACCAGCTTTCCTGTCCCCTCCTGCCTTCTGATCTTTGCTTCTGGGCTGGTGTGCCTCTTAAGTCTCGTTTTAAAAAAAAATTTTATTGTTCTTTAACTGAAAGATTAGAAATCAAGGCAGTCTCTCCTAGGAAAATTTATACACACCTTGCTATGTACTTCTAGTTGCTCTCCCCCTAATGAGACAGCACACTCCTTCCTTCCATTCTATTTTCGTGTCCACTCAGCCAGCTTCTGACCCCCTCTGCCCTCTGATCTCCTGTCGCCTAGACAGGAGCTGCCTAAATAGTCTCATGTGTCTACTTGATCCAAGAAGCTCACTCCTCACCAGTATCATTTCCTATCCCATAGCCCAGTCCAATCCCTGTCTGAAGAGTTGGCTTTGGGAATGGTTCCTCTTTGGGCTAACAAAAGGTCTGGGGACCATGACCTCTGGGTTCCTTCTAGTCTCAGTCAGACCATTAAATCTGGTCTTTTTACAAGAATTTAAGGTGTGCATCCCACTGTTCTCCTGCTCCCTCAGGGGTTCTCTGTTGTGTACCGTCAGGGCAGTCATCGATTGTAGCTGGGCGCCATCTAGTTATTCTGGTCTCAGGCTGATGTAGTCTCTGGTTTATGTGGCCCTTTCTGTCTCTAGGTCTCATAATTATTTTGTGTCATTCGTGTTCTTCATTCTCCTTTGCTCCAGGTGGGTTGAGATCAGTTGATTTGTCTTAGATGGCTGCCTGCTAGCACTTAAGTATCTAGATGCATTCTCCAAAGTGGGATGCAGAATGTTTTCTTAATAGATTTTATTATGCCAATTGACCTAGGTGTCCCCTGAAACCATGGTCCCCAAACCCCTGCCCCTGCCATGCTGGCCTTTGAAGCATTTAGTTTATTCAGGAAACTTCTTTGCTTTTGTTTTTTTTTCCAGTTATGCTGACCTCTCCTGTATTGTGTGTTGTCTTTTTCTTCACCTCAAATAGTTCTTGTCTACTATCTAATTAGTGAATACTCCTCTCTCTCCCTCCCTCCCACTCTTGTAACCATCAAAGAATATTTTCTTCTATATTTAAACTGTTTCTTAAGTTCTTACAATAGTGGTCTCATATGGTATTTGTCCTTTTGCAGCTGAATGATATCACTCAGCATAATGCCTTCCAGATTCCTCCATGTTATGAAACGTTTCACGGATTCATCATTGTTCTTTATCGATGTGTTGTATTCCATTGCGTGAATATACCATATTTTTTTAATCCATTCATCCGTTGATGGGCACGTTGGTTGCTTCCATCTTTTTGCTATTGTAAACAGGGCTGCAATGAACATGGGTGTATATACATCTGTTCGTGTAAAGGCTCTTATTTCTCTAAGGTATATTCCAAGAAGTGGGATTGCTAAATCGTATGGTAGTTCTATTTCTAGCCTTTTAAGGAAATGCCAAATCGATTTCCAAAGTGCTTGTACCATTTGACATTCCCACCAGCAGTGTATGAGTGTTCCAGTCTCTCCACAACCTGTCCAACATTTATTATTTTGTGTTTTTTGGATTCATGCCAGCCTTGTTGGAGTGAGATGGATCCATTGTAGTTTTGATTTTCATTTCTGTAATGGCTGATGATCGTGAGCATTTACTCATGTATCTGTTAGTTAACTCTATGTCCTCTTTAGTGAAGTGCCTCTTCATAACCTTTGCCCATTTTTAATTGGATTATTTGTCTTTTTGTAGCT
Source organism: Loxodonta africana (assembly GCF_030014295.1). Classification (NCBI taxonomy): domain Eukaryota; kingdom Metazoa; phylum Chordata; class Mammalia; order Proboscidea; family Elephantidae; genus Loxodonta; species Loxodonta africana. The sequence continues at coordinate 689,436 of NW_026975124.1, forward strand.
GAGTTTTTGTAGTATCGTGTAGATTTTAGAGATCAGACGCTGATCGGAAATGTCATAGCTAAAAGCTTTTTCCCAGTCTGTAGGTAATCCTTTTACTCTTTTGGTGAAGTATTTGGATGAGCATAGGTGTTTGGTTTTTAGAAGTTCCCAGTTATCTAGTTTCTCTTCTGGTATTTGTGCACTGTTAGTCATGTTTTGTATACTGTTTATGCCATGTATTAGGGCTGCTAGTGTTTTCTGTATTTTTTCTTCCATGATCTTTATTGTTTTAGATTTTATATTTAGGTCTTTGATCCATTTTGAGTTTCTCATTATGCATGGTATGAGGTATGGGTCTTCTTTCATTTTTTTGCAGATAGATATCCAGTTTTGTCAGCAGCTTTTGTTAAAGAGACTGTCTTTTTCCCCATGTAATTGACTTTGGGCCTTTGTCAAATATCAGCTGCTCATATGTGGATGGACTTATGTCTGGATTCTCAATTCTGTTCCATTTGTCTATGCGTCTGTTGTTCCAGGACCAGGTTTTTTGACTACTGTGGCATCATAATAGGTTCTAATATCAGGTAGTGTAAGGCCTCCCACTTTGTTCTTCTTTTCAGTAACGCTTTACTTATCTGGGGCCACTTTCCCTTCCATATGAAGTTGGTGATTTGTTTCTCCATCTCATTAAAAATGTCATTGGAAATTGGATTGGAATTGTATCTATAAATCGCTTTGAGTAGAATAGATATTTTTACAATGTTAAGTCTTCCTATCCATGAACAAGTTATGTTTTTCCACTTAGGTAGGTCTCTTGCAGTAGTTTCTTATAGTTTTCTTTGGGTAGGTCTTTTATGTCTCTGGTTAGATTTATTCCTAAGTATTTTATCTTCTTAGGGGCTATTGTAAATGGCATTGATTTGGTGATTTCCTCTTTGACGTTCTCTCTGTTTATGTAGAGGAATCCAACCGATTTATGTATGTTTGTTTTGTATCCTGATACTCTGCTAAACTCTTCTATTAGTTTCAGTAGTTTTCTTGAGGATTCTTTAGGGTTTTCTGTGTATAAGATCATGTCATCTGCGAACAGAGATACCTTCTTCTTTACTAATTTGGACGCCCTTTATTTCTTTATCTAACCTAATTGCTCTGGCTAGGTCCTCCAGCACAATGTTGAATAAGAGTGTTGATAAAGGGAATCCTTGTCTGGTTCCCATTCTCAAGGGGAATGCTTTCAGTCTCTCTCCATTTAGGATGGTATTGGATGTTGGCTTTGCATAAATGCCCTTTATTATGTTGAGGAATTTTCCTTCTGTTTCTATTTTGCTTAGAATTTTTATTAGGAATGGGTGTTGGACTTTGTCAAATGCCTTTTCTGGATCAATTATAAGATCACGTGGTTCTTGTCTTTTGTTTTATTTATATGATGGATTACATTAATTGTTTTTCTAATGTTGAACCATCCCTGCATACCTGGTATGAATCCCACTTGGTCATGACGAATTATTTTTTGATATGTTGTTGAATTCTGTTGGCTAGAATTTTGTTGAGGATTTTTCTGTCCAAGTTCATGAGGGATATAGGCTTGTAATTTTCTTTCTTTCTTTCTTTTTTTTTTTTTTTTGTGGTGTCTTTACCTGGTTTTGGTATTAGGGTTATGCTGGCTTCATAGAATGAGTTTGGGAGTATTCCATCCTTTTCTGTGCTCTGAAATATCTTTAGTAGTAGTGGTGTTAACTCTTCTATAAAAGTTTGGTAGACTTCTTCAGTGAGGCTGTCAGGGCCAGGGCTTTCCTTTGTTGGGAGATTTTTAAATTACTTTTTCAATCTCTTCTTTTGCTATGGGTTTATTTCAGTGTTCTGTATCTGTTTGTTTGTGTTTGTTTAGGTAAGTAATATGTTTCTACAAATTTGTCCATTTCCTCTAGGTTTTCAAATTTATTTGAGTACAGTTTTTCATAGTATTCTGTTATGATTCTTTTAATTTCTGTTGGGTCTGTTGTGACATTGCCCATCTGATTTCTTGCTCAGTTTTTTTCCTTCTTCTCTTGTTTCTCTTTTGTCAGTCTGGCCAGTGGTTTATTGATTTTGTTAATCTTTTCAATAACCAGCTTTTGGTATTGTTAACTCTTTCAGTTGTTTTTCTGTTCTCCATTTCATTTAATTCTGCTCTAACTTTTACTATTTGCTTTCTTCTGGTGCCTGAGGCTTTCTTTTGTTGCCCTCTTTCTATTTTGTTCAAGTTGTAGTGATAATTCTTGGATTTGGCCCTTTCTTATTTTTGTATGTGTGCATTTATTTATACATAAATCAACCTCTGAGCACTGCTTTAGCTGTATCCCAAAGTTTCTGATAGGAAGTGTTTTCATTCTCATTGGATTCTTTATTCCATCCTTAATTTTGTCCTATAATCCATTTGTTTTTGAGCAAAGTGTTATTCAGTGTCCATGTGTTTGATTTCTTTTCCCTGATTTTTCTGCTATTGACATCTAGTTTTATGACTTTATGGCCACAGAAGATGCTTTGTAATACTTTGTTGTTTTGGAATCTGCTATGTCTTGCTTTATGGCCTAATATGTGGTCTATTCTAGAGAATGTTCCATGTGTGTTGGAAAAGAAAGTATACTTGAATGCTGTTGGGTGGAGTGTTCTGTATATGTCTATGAGGTCGAGGTGGTTGATTGTGGCATTTAGATCTTCCATGTCTTTATTGAGCTTATTTCTGGTTATTCTGTCCTTCACTGAAAGTCGTGTGTTGGAGTCTCCTACTATTATTGTGGAGTTGTCTATCTTGCTTTTAAATGCTATTAAAGTTTGTTTTATGTATATTGAAGCCCTGTCATTGGGTGCATAAATATTTAATATGGTAATATCCTCCTGGTATACTGTCCCTTTAATCATTATATAGTGACCTTCCTTATCCTTTGTGGTAGATTTAAGTTTGAAGTCTGTTTTGTCAGAAATTAGTATAGCCACTCCTGCTCTTTTTTGTTTATTGTTTGCTTGATATGTTTTTTTTCCATCGTTTGAGCTTTAGTTTGTTTGTGCCTTTAAGTCTAAGGTGTGTCTCTTGTAGGCAACATATAGACGGATCATTTTTTTAAATCCATTCTGCAACTGTCTATTGGTGCATTTAGTCCATTTACATTCAGCGTGATTATAGATAGGCATGAGTTCAGTGCTGTCATTTTGATGTCTTTTTTTGTGTGTTGTTGACAGTTTCATTTTTTCACTTAGTTTTTTGTCCTGAGTAGTTTTTCTTTGTAAATTGGGTGTTGCTTTTTTTCATTGTTGTTGATTTTGTTTTTGCTGAGTTTTTATGTTTTTCTTGTATTTTATTTTGATGTGTAGGACTGTTAGTCTCCTTTGTGGTTACATTAATATTTACCCCTATATTTGTAAATTTAAACCTTACTTGTATCTCCCTGTATCTCCTTGAGTTCCTCTACATATGGAAGATCTGTAACTACTAGTTCATGTAGTCCCTCTTGATTGATTTAATGTTGTCATATTTTACACAATGACATCACTGATTCTCTGAGCGTTTTTCTATCTTGTTTCATTTTCGTGACTTCCCTATCTAGGTTGATACCTGGTTGCTCTATCCTGTGTTCCAGTGTTAGGTTGATATCTGATATTATTGATTTTCTTACCAGAGAGTTCCCTTTAGTATTTCTTGTAGTTTTGATCTGGTATTTTGTAAATTAACTAACTTTCTGTTTATCTGGAAATGTCTTAATTTCACTTTCATATTTGAGAGACAGTTTTGCTGGATATATGACTGTTGGCTGGCAGTTTGTCTCCTTCAGTGCTTTATATATGTCATCCCATTGCCTTCTTGCCTGTAGTTTTTCTGCTGCGTAGTCTGAGCTTATCCTTATTGACTCGCCTTTGTAGGTAACTTTTCGTGTATCCCTGGCCTCTCTTAAAATTTTCTCTTTATCTTTGGTTTTGGCAAGTTTGATTATAATATGTCTTGGTGCTTTTCTTTTGGGGTCTACTGTATATGGGGTTCGATGAGGATCTTGGATAGATATCCTTTCACTTTTTATGATGTCAGGAAAATTTTTTGCCAACAAATATTCAAGAATTCTCTCTGTATTTTCTGTTATCCCTCCCTGTTCTGGTACTCCAATCACTCATAGGTTATTCTTCTTGATAGAGTACCACATGATTCCTGGGTTTCTTCATTTTTTTTAATTCTTTTATCTGATTTTTCTTTGAGTGTATTGTTGCCACAAGTTTCATGTTTAATCTTGCTAATTCTGACTTCCATCTCCTCTCTTCTGTTCTGCTGACTTCCTACTGAGTTGTCTAATTCTGAAATTTTATTGTTAATCTTTTGAATTTCTGATTGCTGTCTCTGTATGGATCCTTGCAGCCTATTAAATTTTTCATTCTGTTCTTGTATAATCTTAACTTCCTCAACTGCTTTATCTTTGTGCTCCTTGGCTTGTTCTGCATTTTGCCTGATCTCCTTCCTGAGGTCTTGAAGAGTTCTGTATATTAATCTTTTGTATTCTACATCTGGTAATTCCAGGAATACGTCTTCATCCAGAAGAGTCCTTGATTCTTTGTTTTGGGAGTTTGTTGCAACAATCATGGTCTCCTTCTTTATGTGATTTGATATTGACAGGTGTCTCCGAGCCATCTATAATTTATTGCATTAATCAGTTTTATGTTTGCTCACTGTGTCCTAGCTTCTTGCTTTGTTCTGCTTTGATAGACCCAAATAGGCTGCTAGAGTGAGCTCACTTGATTATTGGAGTCTTTGAAGAACTAACGTCCTGTTACCCAATGACTAGAGCTGTTACCAGGTATATGAGTCTAGGAATCCATTCACTATTCTTGTATAGATTCAGCTCAGGTGTCCCAGTAGTCGCTCACCAAGTGTGTGGTACAGGCTTTCATCTACAATCCTAGAGGAGCAGTGGTGATTGGTGTATGCACAGGTTTCTGGTAGCTGTAGGGGGTCACACTCTGAGGAAGGTAGGGGGCTGACAATCTTCCCCCGAATGTCTGTGAGGAAGGCACATTCCTGTTCTCTAGAGAGCTCTGGTGGGTGGACTCTGCAGCCGTACTCTAGGCATCCAGTGCTTCTAACTGTAACGTCTGGTAGGCACCACTTATCCTTGGAGCCCCGTCACAGGTGGCTAGGTGGCATCCAGCCCTCAGATCCCTGCTGTGGGTAGGTGAGGGCCCTGTTTAATAGGCAGAGCGGTATCAAACGTCAAAAACTCTGCCACTCCACCGCACAGCTGAAACAGTTACAGCCAGTCCTCAAACAGATTCACCCTTGCAATATAACTGCTAGATCCTATCTGCTATAATGGGACCACATGGATCTATGCTGGGGTGAAGACAAAATCTATGGACCACCTGTGCCTGGACTGGGGCCACTTCTGCTCTGAGTTTCCAGATTAGGGGAGTCGGCAGAGTATTTTTCCCCCTTTGGTTAATTTGTTCCTTCTCCAAGGCCAGGGGAATGGCTCAGGGAGAGCAGCAGGACCTATCTCAGGCCCAGGGAAATCAAGTGTTAATGAAGCTGGCTGGGGCAGAGGGAGGAGGGATCAGATAGATAGAAGAGAGTTCTGTCAAAAGGAGGAGCTATTAGATCCACGTGGTAAATTAGAGAAAATCACTTATTATGTGCTGGGACCGCTGATTTATCTCAGATTCCAGAGGCATGTGCAGATGGTGTGCACTGGCTCTGCAGTCGCACCAGGGGGTGGGGCTGTGGCACCTCGCTTGCCTTCTTTCACTGAAGCAGCTGTGTCCTAAATGCCACCGCCAGCCCTGTGGCAGTCATGTGAGTGGGTCGGGGTGCCCCACTTCGCGTGCTTTCTGTTGCTGAAGCAGCGGTGTCCTGGAATACTACCACTAGCCTCGCCTCACTGCTTCTGCACTGTCTCTTCCTCCCCAGTCACTCAGTCCGATTTCTTAACTTTGCCTTTGACACTTAGGGTTTGTAGCTTGTCATATATATAACCGATTCACTTGTTTTTTTCGGGTCTTTGTTGTAAGAGGGACCACTGGAAGTGTCTGACTACTCTGCCATCTTGGCCCTGCCTCCCACATCTTTTGATTTCTTGACTACTGCTTCCCTGGGTGTTGATTGTGGATCCAGGTAAAATGAGATCCTTGACAACTTCAGTCTTTCCTCTGTTTATCTGATGTTGCTTATTGGTCTAGTTGTAAGGATTTTTGTTTTCTTTATGTTGAGGTGTAATCCATACTGAAGGTTGTGGTCTTTGATCCTCATCAGTAGGTGCTTCAAATCCTCTTCATATTCACCAAGAAAGGTTGTGTCATCTCCATAACGAAGGTTGTTAACCAGGCTTCCTCCAATCCTCATGGTCCGTTTTCTTCATGTAGTCCAGCTTCTCAGATTATTTGCTCAGCATGTAGATTGAATAGGTATGGTGAAAGGATACAATCCTGACGAACACCTTTCCTGACTTCAAACCATGCAGTATCCCCTTGTTCTATTCCAATGACTGCCTCTTGATCCATGTACACATTCCTCATGAGCACAATTGAGTGTGCCTGAATTTCTATTTTCTGCACTGTTATATATTATTTGTTATGATCCACACAGTTGAACACCTTTGCATAGTCAATAAAACACAGGTAAACATCTTTCTGATTCTGCTTTTCTTCTGTGAGCTTTCATTTTTGGTCTCTACTTAGCTGTTTCATTTCACCTGGATATACAATTGTCATTTTTTTAATTTGTTTCTACCATAAAAGTAGATTTGAATGAGTGAAAATAAATTTATAAAATGAGTACAGTTTATAAAATAAAATTTACGTTAGAATTTGGACATTAACACAAAAATTTACATCCATAATAAAATAAAATAATTTTAAATTTATCACAAGCAACTCTAAGAGTGTTTTCAGCACAGAAATTCTTTCTTTTCCCTACCAGACTTTGAAACCACTCCCTGACTTGATAAGCATATCTGTCAGTCAGTCAATCTGTCTCTTTATTTTTCTCTATATATCTAGCTGTCTGTCGTTTTTCTGTCTATATCTGGTTCCTTCCTAAGAAATTCTGATTCCTTGTGTATAGCTTGTGATATGTTTTAATATCAGTAGGGTCACTATGAGTCAGAATCAACTCGACAGCAAGGGGTATAGGGCATTAGGTATAATTATTTCTCAAGGAAAAAAAAGGTACTGGGAAATGGGAATCTAGATCTGAGTTTTCAAAGTAGGGGTGCAGTTTAGTGAACTCTTTGATTTGAAAAATCATGCCTATGAACCCTGTTCTCTGCTGCAGCTCCTTCCTGAAAACGGGATATGTTATAAATTCTTGCTCAGAAGAAAACATAGAAAAATGAAATTAGGCTCGAAAGAGTTGAAACAAACAAGCGAAAAAAAAAGTGTTGAAACCATTCCCTCATCCCTCAATTTCTTATTAAGCCTCCTGTCTCTCAAGTACCCTTTCTCTTTCACATTCTTCTTCACTTGTCTGCAGGCATGGGCTTTTTGAGCCTTCCTGTGGTAGGATATGCACAATGTGTCTGGGATCCTATTAGCTCCTGGCAGGGACAGGGAACAGCAGGTCCACATCCTATGTTTGTGATGAAACAAACAAGCACACCATGGCTGCCTCAATGGTCAGTTGTGTGTTTCACACTGACTCCTGGACATTATCACTGGGTCTTTTGAAATTATTCCAAATCAGTTGTGTTAGGGGAGGAAGCACTGGCCCTGTGTGATTTTGGAAAAATTATTCTCCTCCAAGGAAGTCAGATTCCAAACTTTAAAATTTGATGTGGTTTTCTAAATGTCCTCTTTTAACCTATAGTGCTTTATTCAAATGAATAAACATATGGTTGTGTTTTGAGTGGGGTGAGGTCATAGAGGGGGCAAAAAGAAGACCCCAGGCATTTTAGCCTTTCCCTGGTAGCCATGTACCACAGCTCCAGGCTGGTCCTCACTAGAAGACCGTGGGGATCCTTTCACCAGCTACTAACCCAGATGAATCCTAACATCCTTCACAATTTTTGCACTCATTGGGTCTATGGGTCTATCTCCAAAATCTAATCCATCAACCTTAACCTCAGGTCAGTTGTTTCCTTGAACTTCCCTGTGTTCATTTGTAGTGCCACCCTTCACCCATGTGCCACTCTTATAGGAGGGCCAGACTCCTATAATTCTCCAGTGGTGCACAATGGGAAGGGCATGCTGTCTACTCTTCAGCAAAATCTGGACATTTCTCCATCCACAGTCCCATACTGCCTCCCATCTTTCTCATCCCATTGTCCCCTTCTCAGCTCAGGCCCTCGTGGCCACAAGTCTGGACAGTCTTAATGTCCTTCTTAGCCATCTGTCTTTCTTCTCCTGAGCCCCACACAAGGCTCCCAGATTAAGGCTTTTAGAACAGAATTTTCTGTATGCCACTTTGCTCCTCACAACATTTCAACAGCCCCCAGCGCATGTGAAATGAAATTCTAACGTCTTGGTCCAGCATTTCAGGCTCAGTATCCTCTAGTTAGACCTACCTTATAGCTGTGTCCACTGTGGCTCTGACCATCATACTTCCCCTGCAGCCAGGATGTTATATGAATGCCTGCAAACAATTAGGAAGGGAATAATAAGTAGGGGGGAAGGGGAAAGCAGATGTGACCACACAAGGCTTAGGCCACTATTTTCTCATCATGTATAAGAAACCATCACCCATATTCAAAAGAAATTATGACATTTATTAATTTAAATGCTGAAATCTGGAATGTACAAATTAGAAAATTTTTCTTCAACTTGATACAAGTTGTGGTGTCAACTCAGACAACCTATTCAAACTTGAATTCATATTGAGAAGCTGCTGTAATAAAATGAAGACTCAGAAAGACCACCAAGTCCATTCTTCCCAGCTCAGGGAGAATGAGAGGATTAAATGAGCAATGCAGATGCTATTGTCTTATGTGAAGGAAAAACTCAATTTCTAAACCAAGCGTGTGCTGTATGATTGCATTTTATGAAAAAATAAAAAGATGCTGGGCCAAGACGGTGGGGTAGTAGATGCTTCTGGTGGGCCCTCTTACAACAACTACCACAGAAAAACAAGTGAATTGGTTATATATGACAATCTAGGAGCCCTGAACATCAAAGGCAAAATTGAGGAATCAGACTGAGTGGCAAGGGGAGGGAGAGACGGTTCAGAAGCAGAGAGGAGTGGCCAGACCTGACCCTGCAGGAACTGGCACCCTGCAGGCTGGATCTGCTGGCGTCATCACAGTAACACAAGTGTGACATTCAGGATGCATTTTCCACGTTGGGAGAGACTGAGCGGTGGAGAGTTCAGTCACGCCTCCAGAATCAGCAAAAAGTGACGCTTTCAGTAAAAGATAAGTACTTCCATCTAATCCAACACACAGACCAAAAAACACCCCTTTGGAATAAATTCTCTCCCATTTAACTGACCATTCCTTGCTTTGCACCAAGTCCCAAGCCAGCATCAGTGATAGAAGCTTTCCCTGGACTGCAAATAGGAACTGCTTCATGTCCTGAGCCATTTCCTGCCCTTGGAGAAGAAACAAATTAACAAATGGGAAAAAAAATCTGCGGGCTCCCTTAAGCTGGGAACTCAGGGCATAAACAGCTCCTTTGCCTAGGCACAGGCATAAGCAGCCGACAGACTTTGAATGCCTTCACCCCTGCATAGACTTGGGTGAGCCCATTTCAACAGCATAGGCCCTCATTAGCATGGTACAACAGGGTATATACCTGAAGTCTAACTTCAACTGTTTCAGTTATATGGTGTAGAGGCAGGTTTGTGACATTTCAGACTGCTCTGCCTGTTAAGCAGGGTCTTCATCTACCCACATCAGGGGCTTGAGGACTGGTGGTTTCCCCATGCCACCTAGCCATCTGCAACAGGGGTCCAAGGATAAGTGCTGCCTCCCAGTCCTTAAAAACAACAGCACTGGGTGCCCATAATCTGGTGGCAAAACACGCCAACCTAGGTGCTCTAGGGAACAGGGACACGCTTTCCTCACACACAGGGACAGTTCTTACCCGTCTTGTTTAGTATGTGACTACCTACTGCAGCCAGATACCAGTGCCTACAGCAATCACCCCTGCTTGTCTAAGACTGTGGGTGAGAGCCAGCATCACACACTTGGTGACCAACTACCTGGACACCTGAGCTGAACCCATACAAGAAAAGTAAACAGACTCCTGAGCTCCTAAACCTAGTAACAGCTCTAATCATCTGGGGACAAGATGTTAGAGCTTCAAGGGCACTAGTAATCAAACTAGCTCACTTGAGCAGCCTATCAGGGCATAGCAAAACAAAACAAGAAGCTAGAACACAGTAAGCAAACTAAATAAATAAATAAATACAACTTATTGATGGTTTGGAGACAACAGTCAATATAGGATCACATAAAGAGGCAGACCATGATTGTTTCAGCAAGCTCCCAAGCAAAGAATCAAGAGATCTCCCAGACGAAGACAACTTCCTGGAATTACCAGAGGTAGAATACAAGAGATTAATATACAGAGCTCTTCAAACTATCAGGAAGATGATCAGGCAAAACGCAGGATAAGCCAAGGACCACACAGACATAACATTAGAGGAATGTAAGAAGATGAGAGAAGAGCAAAATGACAAATTTAATAGGCTGCATGAACCCATAGAGAGACAGCAACCAGAAATCCAGAAGATTAACAATAAAATTTCAGAATTAGACTACTCAATAGAAAGTCATAGAAGCAGAACTGAGGAAATAGAAGTCAGCATTTAGTGAGGCTGAAGATAAAGCACTTGAAACCAACGTATTTGCAGAAAAATCAGATAAAAGAATTAAAAAAAAACTCTAAAAATTAACTGGGACTCTATGAAAAGAAATAACCTACGAGTGATTGGAGTACAAGAAGCGGGGGTGATTACAGAAAATACAAAGAGAATTGTTGAAGATTTGTTGGCAGAAAACTTGAGATGAGAAGATAGCTATCCATGACGCTCATTGAACCCCACACAAGGTAAATCCCAAAAGAAAGTCACCAAGACATATTATAACCAAACTTGCCAAAACCAAAGATAAAGAGAGAATTTTAAGAGCAGCTAGGGATAAATGAAAAGTCACCTACAAAGGAGAGGTAATAACACTAAGCCTGGACTACTCAGCAGAAACCATGTAGGCAAGAAGACAATGTGATGCCATATATATAAAGACTTGAAGGAAAAAAAAAATTGCCAGCCAAAAATTGTATGTCCAGCAAAACTGTCTCAAATATGAAGACAAAATTAGGCCATTTCCAGATAAACAGAAGTTTAGAGAATTTGCAAAAACAAAACCAAAATTACAATAAATAATAGAGTCCTCTGGTTAGGAAATCAATATCAGATAACAAACCAAAATTAGAACACAGGACAGAGCAACCAGATACCAATGCAGTTAGGGAAATCACAAAAATAAAGCTAAAACCCTCAAAGCAGGGAAAGAGAGATGACATTATGTAAAAGATGACAACATTAAATCAAAAAAAGAGGGGCTAAAAAACGTAGTCATAGATCTTTCATATGGAGAGGAAGTCAAGGTGATATAAAGAAAACTTAGAACTTAAACTTAGAAAAATAGGGGTAAATATTAAGGCAACCTCAAGGAAAACTAACAATCCTACACATCAAAATAAAAATTAAAAAAAAAAACAAGAGAAACATAAAGACTCAGCAAATACAAAAGCAAGAACACTGAAAAAGAGCAAAAAACAATATATAAAGAAAAACAACTCAGCACAGAAAATTAAGTGGAAAAAGTCAACAACAGACACAAAAAACCACATCAATATGACAGAGCTAAACTCATTTTTTTTAAACTCATACCTATCAATAATTATCTTGAATGTAAATGGACTAAATGCACCAATCAAGAGACAAAGAGTGACAGAATGGATTAAAAAAAATCTGTCTATATGCAGCCTACGAGAGACACACCTAATATTTAAAGAAACAAACAAACTAAAACTCAAAGGATGGAAAAATATATATCAAGCAAACATCAATCAAAAAGAGCAATAGTGGCAATATTTATTTCAGACAAAATAAACTTTAAAGTAAAATCCACCACACTATGTAACGATTAAAGGGCCAATATACCAGGAGGATATAACCATAATAAATATTTACACACCCAACAACAGGGTTCCAAAATACATAAAACCTACTCTAACAGCATTGAAAAGAGAAATAGACAGCACCACATTAATAGCAGGAGACCAACACACCACTTTTGGGGAAGGATGGAACATCCAGAAAGTAGCTTAGTACAGACATGGAAGATCTAAATGCCACAATCAACCAACTTGACCTCATAGACACATACAGAACACTCTACCCAACTGCAGCCAGGTATACTCTCTTTTCCAGCACACATGGAACATTCTCCAGAATAGACCACATATTAGGTCATAAAACAAGCCTTAACAGAATCCAAAACATCGAAATATTGCAAGACACATTTTCTGACTGCAAAGCTACAGAAGTAGAAATCAATAACAGAAAAAGTAAGGGAACAAAATCAAACACATGAAACTCAACAACACCTTGGTCAGAAACTACTGGGTTATAGAAGAAGTTAAGGATGGAATAAAGAAATTCATAGAACAAATAAGAATGAAAACACTTTCTACAAGAACCTTTGGTACACAGAAAAAGCAATGCTCAGAGGTCAATTTATAGCAATAGAAATACACATCCAAAAAGAAGAAAAGGGCCAAAATCAAAGAATTATCTCTACAAGTTGAACAAATAAAAAGAGAACAAGAAAAGAAGACCTCGGGTACCAGAAGAAAGCAAGTAATAAAAACTGGAGAGTTAGTAGATGAAATATAGAACAGAAAAACAATTGAAAGAGTTAAGAGACCAACAACTGGTTCTTTGAAAATACCATCATAATCGATAAACCACTGGCCAAGCTGACTAAAGAAAAACAGGAGTAGAAATAAATAACCCAAATAAGAAACGAGATGGGCAATATACAACAGACCCAAATGAAATTAAAAGAGTCGTAACAGAATACTATGAAAAATTATACTCTTAACAAATTTGAAAACCTAGAGGAAGAGGACAGATTTCTAGAAACACACCACCTACACAAATTAACACAAACAGAGATAGAACAACTAAATAAACCTATAACAAAAGAAAAGATTGAAAAGGTAACTAAAAACCTCCCAACAACAACGAAAAAGCCCTGGCCCCAACGGCTTCACTGGAGAATTCTACCAAACTTTCAGAGAAGAGTTAATACCACTACTACTAAAGGTATTTCAGAGCAAAGGAAACCATGTAATACTCCCGAATTCATTCTATGAAGGCAGCATAACCTGATACCAAAACCAAGCGCAGACACTGCACAAAAAAAGAAAATTATGGACAAATAATTCCTCATGAACTGAGACAGAAAAATTCTCAACAAAATTCTAGCCAATAGAATTCAACAATATATCAAAAAAAAAATTCGCCATGACCAAGTGGGACTTATACCAGGTATGCAGGGATGGTTCAACATTAGAAAAACAATCAATGTAATACATCACATAAATAAAACAAAAGAAAAAACCATATAATTTTATCAATTGATGCAGAAAAGGCATTTGACAAAGTCCAACAACATTCGTGATAAAAACTCTCAGCAAAATAGGAATAGAAGGGAAAATCCTCAACATAATAAAGGTCATTTATACAAAGCCAACAGCCAGCATCATCCTAAATGGAGAGTCTGAAAGCATTCCCCTTGAGAACAGGAACCAGACAGGGATGCCCTTTGTCACTCTTCTTATTCCACGTCGTGCTGGAGGTCTAACCAGAGCAAATGGGCTAGAAAAAGAAAGAAAGGGACCCAAATTGGTAAGGAAGAAGTAAAAGTATCTCTATTTGCAAATCATATGATCAGAAAACCTTAAAGAATCCACAAGAAAACTACTGGAACTAATAGAAGAGCTGAGCCTGAGTATCAGGATACAAATAAACATACAAAAATCAGTTGGATTCCTCTACACCAACAAAGAAAACGTCAAAGAGGAAATCACCAAATCAATACCATTTACAATAGCCCCCAAGAAGACAAAATACTTAAGAATAAATCTATCGAGAGATGTAAAAGACCTATACAAAGAGAAGTACAAGACACTACCACAAGAAAGCAAAAGAAACCTACATAATTGGAAAAGCTTACACCTCGTTCATGGATAGGGAGACTCAACAGTGTGAAAATGTGTATTCTACCCAAAGCAATCTATGGATACAATGTAATCCTGATCCAAATTCCAATGGCATTTTTTAATGAGATGGAGAAACAAATCACCAACTTCATATGGAAAGGGAAGGGTCCCCGGATAAGTAAAGCATTACTGAAAGTGAACAAAGTGGGAGGCCTCACACTAACTGATTTTAGAAATTATTATTCCACTATAGTCAAAACAGCCGGTACTGGTACAACAACAGATATATAGACCAGTGGAACAGAATTGAGAATCCAGACATAAAATCGTCCACCTATGAGCAGCTGATATTTGACAAAGGCCCAAAGTCCATTAAACGGGGAAAAGATAGTCTCTTTAACAAGTGGTGCTGGCATAACTAGATATCCATCTGCAAAAAAATGAAACAAGAACCATACCTCACATCATACACAAAAACTAACTCGAAATGCATCAAAGGCCTACATATAAAATCTAAAACGACACATATAATGGAAGAAAAAATAGGGACAATGCTAGGAACCCTAATACTTAGAATAAAGAGTATATGAAACATTTCTAACAATACTCCAACTCCAGAAGGGAATCTAGATAACTGGGAGCTCCTAAAAATGAAACACTTATGCTCAGCCAAAGACTTTACCAAAAGAGTTAAAAAAACCAACAGACTGGAAGAAAATTTTTGGCTAGGACAAAGCTGATCAGAGTCTAATCTCTAAAATCTACAAGATACTGCAAAACCTCAACAACAAAAAGACAACCCAATTTTAAAAATGGGCAAATGATATGAACAGTCACTATCACCAAAGAAGATATTTGGGTGGCTAACGCATAACCCAACCCAGTACCCAGTGCCGTCAAGTCGATTCCGACCCATAGCGACCCTATAGGACAGAGTAGAAGATACATGAGGAAATTCTTATAATCATTAGCCATTACAGAAATGCAAATTAAAACTAGAATGAGACACCATCTCACCCTAACAAGGCTGGCATTAATCCAAAGAACACAAAATAATAAATGTTCGAGAGGTTGTGGAGAGACTGGAACACTTATACACTGCTGGTATGAATGTAAAATGGTACAAGCACTTTGAAAATAGATTTGGCACTTACTTTAGAGGCTAGATACAGAAGAACCATACAATCCAGCAATCCCACTCCTTGAAATATATTCCAGAGAAATAAGAGCCCTCACACAAATAGATAGATGCACACCCATGTTCATTGCAGCACTGTACACAATAGCAGAAAGATGGAAACAACCAAGGTGTCCTTGAACGGATGGATGGATAAAGAAATTATGGTATATTCACACAATGGAATACTACAAAAAGATAAAGAACAATGATAAATTGTGAAATATCTCAACATGGATGAACCTAGAAGGCATTATGCTGAGTGAAATTACTCAGTCACAAAAGGACGAATATTGTGTGAGACTACTGTTATAAGGACTCAAGAAAAAGCTTAAACACAGAATAAAATATTCTTTGATGGTTACCAGGATGGGGAGGGAGGGAAAAGGGTATTAGTAGGCAATAATCACTTTAGGTGGATGGAAGTACAACAAACAATACAAGGGAAGTCAGCACAACTGGACTAAACCAAAAGCTAAGAAGTTTCCTGAATAAAACCAAACACTTTGACAGAGTTGCATGGTTGGGGGTGTGGGGACCATGGTTTCAGGGGACATCTAGGTCAACAGGCATAACAAAGTGTATTAAGAAAACGTTCTGCATTCCATTTTGGTGAGTGGCGTCTGGGGTCTTAAAAGCTAGCAAGTGGCCATATAAGATGCATCAATTGCTCTCAACCCACGTGCAGCAGAAGAGAATGAAGAACACCAAAGACACAAGAAAAATATGAGCCCAAGAGACAGAAAGGGCCACATAAACCAGAGACTCCATCAACCTGAAACTGGAAGAAGTAGATGGTGCCCAGCTACCACCAATGCTGCCTTGACAGGGAACACAATAGAGAATCCCTGATGGAGCAGGAGAAAAGTGGGATGCAGAACTCAAGTTCTGGAAAAAGACCAGACTTAATGGTCTGCCTGCGACTGCAGGGACCCCAGAGGTCATTGCCCCCAGAGTCTCTGTTAGCCCCAAACTAAAACCATTCCTGAAACCAACTCTTCAGAAAAAGATTAGACATGACTATAAGACGTAAAATGATGCTGGTGAGGAGTGCGGTTCTTAGCTCAAGTAGACACATGAGACTATGTGGGCAGCTCCTGTCTGACGGCAAGACAAGAAGGCAAAGAGGGATGGGAACTGGTTGTATGGACAAGGGAAATACAGGTTGAAGAGGAGGAGTGTGTTGTCACATTGTAGGGAGAGCAACTAGGGTAACATGTGTGTGTATACTTTTTTGAATGAGAAACTGACTTGAATTGTAAGTTGTAAATTCATTTAAACCACAATAAAAAACAAGAACAACATTGATAGTATAAAATATATACAAGAATATGTCCTATTACACTTTTTTTTTATTCTTCTGAATGGACTGTAGTGTTACACTGAATAATTCCTCTGGTAACAAGAAAAAAGCAAATGAACAAGTCCTACTTTTAAGTACCACTCATAGGAAATACAGAGAAGAGAGAAGGGTGTGAAAAACCCTCACAGGGACACAGCAAAATCTAAAATGTGACTAACTACACAGGACAAATAAACCTGCTCCTTAAATAGAAAATAAACTGGAGAGAGGAGAGGGAGGAAGAGATTTAAACAGAGAGAGATTTCAGAAACATATCAGCCACTTACACTGTGTGAAACTTGTTTGCATCCTGCTACTCACTGGAAAATTGTAAAGTTGTTCTTTGACTGGCGATCTAATGATATTAAGGAATTACTGCTCATGTTTTAGGTATGATAATGATGTTCTATGCATTAAGAGGCTTACTTTTCAGATATAGCCAGAGTATTTACAGTTCCAATAGCAAGGCGTCCAGGATGTGCTCCACAGTAACGTAGGAAGGAGGGAAGTGGGTGGGCTGTAGTCTAAGGAAACAGGGTCAGCCATGCCTTGCCGAATGCTGAATACACGGTAAATTTCTCAAAAGCATCATACAGAAATGACAACTCGTCTTTGATTTCAGCTAGTCCCTGGAAATCTCAGGGAGTCTACACTGGGGGCAAGAGATTACAGATGAACAGCTACAACAGTAACCTATACCTCGGGGATTTCAGTGATTCCAAAAAAAAAAAAAAAAAACCCTCCAATTTTACCCAAACTCCTAAATATGGTGTTAGAAAAATAACATGTAAAGGAAACTGACTACTTACCATCTTCACAAAGATTACCAAAGGAGTTTTCTTGACTGATGTCTTCTTGTCCATCCCAAAGATACCAGAAGATGTCTAGAAAATTCTGATCATAAGCAAAGGAATTTTCAAAACCCAACATGAAGTACAACCTAATCATATGTAAATTCAAGGGGGAATTCATTTCAAAACTTTACACTAATTTATTTTCTAAGTAATCTAAGATATTCAAGGTAATGCCTTGACAGTATGTTCCTACAAAGAAATGAAAATAAAAAATCTCTACTGATAAACCAGAAATAAGGAATTTCAGATAAATTTCAATCACCAAGCTTGAAAGTGATCTAAGTCAAATCTAATTACAACAATTTCCACTGTAGTAAAATGCCATATTAAATGGACAATACATGAACTCCTAATTGTTTAGAAATCATTTATAAAAAAAAAAATTTCTAAATCTAAATAGGAAAAACCTGATTTCTGGAATTTAGTCAGACTTCTCATAATGGAGAAATCTCTGTAACAATCCTGATAGTTATGTACTTCTCAAGGATACCCACCCTTTATTTATATTGCTCTAATTTTTAAAATTCCTGGGATTTGTTATACTATTTCTCTGCAGTGGTCCTGGTAGCAGTGACTGGAAATACACAGAATTGATCTGCCCGCCCTTTTTCTGAGCCCTTTTTCACACATTTGAAGATAAATACCATTCCTTCCCTTCCTTAGATATTCTTCTTAAAATGTGAAAAATAATGTTAGCTAGGTTTTTTTTTTTTTTTTTCAAATTACTATAGTCTCTCTAAAAATCACATTTTTTTTTTTTTCCTTTACTATCACATAGAATTAGTTTGGATTCAAATTCCTTTGAAAAGGAGTATCCAATTTTTATAAATTATATTCTTCCAAATTAATATACAGAAGTTGAGAATATACAGTCAAGATGACATTTTATGATAATGTAATTAATGCTCTTACCTTATTTTTAGTTGGTGAATCAACCTTTCTTTACACTTGGTAGAGTCACCTTCCATTGGCTTTTGCATCCTCAAGGTTCATCTGCAATTCTTTTACGACAGGTCTTTTAGGAAACTGCCTTTCTTGTAATGTGTCTGCATCGATGGGAATGCCTGGGTCAACTTCTGTCACAGCATGGTAATATCTGTGTATCTCTGGGTGTACCCAAGGAGTCTTCACAAGGCTCTTCTAACCTGCCAGATTTCCATCCACCTGGCCACTCTGGCACTCTCATGGGGATCTTCTGTTGGGGCTATTTTTAGTAGAATTCCTTAGATGTTTATTGATGCTTCTCAGAGGCTCTGGCTTCTCTCTGGTAGCACTACCAAATTTCTTGTTGACTGCTGGTGATCTGATTGCACGATTTGTTGTGTAGTTTTTAAAAGGTTTAATATCACTGTTGTCATTGGGGATGTTTTGACTTCAATGATGATTTCATCAGTTTCTTGCCTTTTGGGCTTACTAAGGAATCGGTTTTCTGCTTCACCTGGTTCACCTGGTTATTGTAGTGGGTTCATACCATCTTTTATGCCAGCCAGGTCTGTCATGAGTTACAGGCTTATACTAGTGTTCCTCAGAGTCTTGGAAATATTGATGTTTTTCTTAACTGAAGTGTTTTTTTCTCTTTTTTTGTACTTTTCTGATTCTTTAGGTGATCTGGAGTCTCTGGGAATACTTTATTATGTCTCCATAGTCTTGGGAATATTCTTTTCTTCTGACTCACACGTGTTTTTCTCAGTTCTCGTACTTTTTCTGAGATCTTGGAGCTCTAGGCTTACTATATGTGGTTTCAACCATCTCTTCACAGCTGCTAGGGTAGTATTAGATGGAATATGCTCAAATTTGTTTACTGATGAGGCATGCTATCAAAAATTCTGTTTCTAGATTTTTTAGTTTCTTTAAAGATTAATTAATCCAAATGTGATTCTGATAGAAGCCAAACTGGCATAGGGCATACTGAACAGTAAAACAACTCTTCCAACTTAAAATCTGCCAGGAAAAAAAAAATTAAAGATTCTCCGCACTGATTTAAATCTCAATTTCCTTCAAACATTTTCACAGTGGAAGCCACAGGTAAAATAACGTAACATGAAAACTAAAGTCTGTGTACTTGCCATGGTACTAGTATGATACAATCTCCCATTGTATAGTCATATCGCAATGTCACGGATTGAAGTATGTCCTCTGAAAAATGTGTGTATTAACTTGCTTAAGCCATGATTCCTAGTATTCTGTTTGTCCTCCATTTTGTGATTGTAATTTTATGTTAAGTAGGAGTAGGGTGGCATTGTAACAGCCTTACCAGGTCATATCCCTGATCCAATATAAAGGGAGTTACCCCGTGGTGTGGCCTGCACTACCTTTTACCTCTCAAGAAATAAAAGGAAAGGGAAGTAAGCAGAAATTTGGGGACCTTATACCACCAAGAAAGCAGTCTTGGAAGCAGATCGCATCCTTTGAACCCGAGGTTCCAGTGTTGAGATGCTCCCAGTCCGAGGAAAGGCTGATGCATCCATCAGAAGGACCTTCCCCCAGAGCTGACAGAGAACGCCTTCCCCTGGAGCTGGCACCCTGAATTAAGACTTCTAGCCTACTGGACTGTGAGAGAATAAACTTCTCTTTGTTAAACCGTCCACTTGTGGTATTTCTGTTGCAGCAGCACTAGATGACTAAGACACATATTTAAATGAAAGTGGAATACCAGTGCCAACTATTGTTAATTAATTGATTCAACTATTAATGTTTTAAGGAAACCTTTTCACAAGACTTTGTTTCAAGAAACAGTTAAGCAGGGGTCTGAGCAAGATGCAGTATAAGCAGCCCATGCCTCAAATTCCCTACAACTATAATAAAACAAGAACATATTGGAATGTTAAATACCCTCAGAATTCCAGACAACTGATGAAGGACTAGAGGACCAAAGGGAAGTCTGAATCAAGTAAAAGGTAACACACTAACTGCCAGAGAGCAGGGTTCACAGAATATCTTCACCCCATGCTCCTCCCAGGTACAGCACGGCCAGCTTGGGAGGGCGGAAGCCAGTACAGAGCACAGTGAGGCTTGGAATTTTCAAACATTCAAACACCAGTTGGGGCACCATAGGCAGGCAAGCATAGGAAAGTGGTCCTAGGAAAGGGCACCTTGGCACACTGATATCTCGGTGCCCTGGATTTCCTGGAAGGGAACATCATGCAGCACAGAGTGAGGCCAGGGCTCTATAGACAGCCAGCCACCTGAGAGGGCACCAACAACAGTGAAGCTAGTGCACTCAGACCTAAGAAGGGACATGTCAAATCTGGGGCCATGTGGTTCCTGGGAAGGAACAGAGTGTGATACACAGTGAGACCTGGACTCTGTAGCCAGCCAGACAGCCATATGTACAGGTACCGGAGGCAGAGAAGACTGCACATAAACCTAAAACTGGGTGTCTAAGGAAACTCTGTATCTCATTAGAGGGTTCCCTCCTATCCTGCTAGCATACAAGATGGAAAAAGCAAGGACAGTCCATGAAATACAAGCAAAAAAAA
Organism: Loxodonta africana; assembly: GCF_030014295.1. Lineage (NCBI taxonomy): Eukaryota > Metazoa > Chordata > Mammalia > Proboscidea > Elephantidae > Loxodonta > Loxodonta africana. The sequence continues at coordinate 710,445 of NW_026975124.1, forward strand.
AAAAAAAAAAAAAACTACCTGGTTCCCTCCCATTGAAGAGGGGAGGGAGCACAAGTCCCCAGAACTGTTGAGTCAGTGCTGGAAAACTTGATAGCAAGAGTGAGTTTGAGCGGATATTTGGAGATGAGCAAGGAAATAAGGAGAAAGGGGGGAAATTGTATGATTTAGAAAAAGAGAAGATTGAGTCTTGGAATTAATTCAATAATATACTCAAATGCCTCAAGTACAACAAAACACACACAAAAAGACATCCATGAACATGACAGAAAATGTCTGAATTAAAAGAAAACCATAAAAAAGCAAAAATTAGTTTTATGTAGGCCAGGTTAGTGTGAAAAATAGAGGACCTTCAAACAACAATGTTAAATATCCTCACAGAAAGTAAAGAACACACAGGAAACAAACTAATGAAAATCAGGAAAAAACAAACAAACATGAAACTCAAAAGAAGAATACAGAAATCATTAAAAAAAACACTGGGATTGAAATAAATACTTGAAATGGAAAACACAAAGGAAAGATTCAAATTATATTCAAGCAGACAGAAGACAGAATAAGTGGACTAGAAGACAGGGTAACTAAACATATCAAGCCTCAAGAGAAAGAAGAGAAAAAAAGCAACAAAAAGTGAACAAAGCCAAATGAATTGTAGGACTCAATTAAGGAAGCCAACATTAGGATTTTTGGATTTCCAGAACGATAGAAAGAGCTATAAAAAATTTTCCAAGATATAATGGCAGAATATTTCCCAGACCTGAATGATGAGTCAAGCCTGAAAATACACAAAGCCAGGTGAACTCCAAAAAGAAGGAATACAAAGAGGTCTACACAAAGATATATTTTTAACAAAATTTTTGAAAACCAAGAACAAGGAGAGAGTCCTGAAAGCAGCATGAGAAAAGCGCAATATAACATATAATGGTCCTTGATAAGAATTAGTGTGGATTTCTCCTCAGAATCCCTGGAGCCCAGGAGGAAACTGACACCAAACTCGTTGCTATCTAGTCGATTCTGACTCACAGGAATCCTATAGGATACAGTAGAACAGCCCCATAGGATTTCCAAGGAGTGGATGGTGGATTTGAACTGCTGACCTCTTCATTAGCAGCCGGTCTCTTAAGCACTGCACCATCAGGGCTCCAGGAGCAATGGAATGACATATATAAAGTATTGAAGGAAAAGACTTATCAACCAAGAATTCTTTACTCAGCAAAGCTATCATTCAAAATTAGAATGAAATCAAGACATTCCCGAATAAACAAAGTTGTGGGAATTCATAACCACCATACCTTCTCTGAAAAAAAAAAAATTAAGGGAGTTTTGAAGACGGAAAAAGAAGACTACACAGTTACTTCTCTGCATGTGGGAAAGTACAAAAAAAAAGAAAAAGAGATCGCCAATAAAGGTGATAAAACCAAAAAAAAAAAAAAAACCAAACTCAGTGCCATCAAGTTGATTCCGACTCAGCGACTCTACAGTATAGGCAAATATAAGGACCAGTTGTGTGTATTCTTATGGGGTAAACTTAATAGGGTCTCTATGAATCAAAATCGACTTGACAGCACACAACAAACTTAGCAGTTAAGTTCCACAAGCAATGCAACAACAAATGCATAAGTACTAAGTACGGACTTATACTAACATAGTATAATGATGTAGCCTGAATCGACTCGACGGCTCTGTGTTTTTTTTTTTTTGGGGGGGGGGTGTCATAACAGCAGAAATGGGGAGGGAAGACTTCGTTACCTGAAAAATCTTCAGGAACTTTTAGATTTTCCACAGAAGCTGTCCCTGCTGTTGTCGTACAGGGCGTGTTTCCATAGCCTGTACTGAACACATTTGGAACCTGGTCCATTGGCAGCTGTAGATAAATAATAAATAAATAACAAAATTAACAAAACTCAGAACATAAAAGCACACATAATATTACGTTAAATAATAATATCATTCACGTGTAAAAGCCACTCGTATTGTAACCTCATATCTGTGGAGTATGATTTCTTCTTTGTTTTTTCCTTATATTCTTATGTGTCTTTGAAAGTCCTGTTTTTAAACTTTAATGTGTGGTTTGCTAGTGCCTAGTTAACTAAGAATTTCAGTTTTTTAAATCTTAAAGCAACACATGTTTTAGTCATGCTTCGTTGTATGTGAAGACCAAGGTAGAGATGGTTGTCATTCCCACTCATTAGCGGAAAAAGAAAGAAAAGAATAGCAGCAAGCAGGTTCTAACAGAGGAATTTCAGGGAGGAAGATGGAAGGAGCCTCCTGATGAGAGAGGAGCAACATGCTCTGGTCCCGATCAGAAGAAATATCTCCCGTGGCTATTTGATCCCCTTTGGTCTATATGGAAGGTGGGCTGCTCACTTCTAAGTCCCCCCAAAATGGGAGGAAACCACCCATCTCTCACCGCTCCTTTTGGTTCAAAAAGAAAGCAGAGACTTCATAGGCCCTAGACGAAGGTGAGCTACGGAGCCAGACCTTTATACACATCTAAAAACAAGAGAGGGCAACATAACCTAGGTATAGGTGATAAAAGGTTCTAAATAGCTGATGACATACAGTAGACGTGTTCAGTCATACAAGGTTTCTTTTCTTCACCCAACGATTAAAGACTTTAAAATAGTCTCAAAATTCTAAAACAAAATGATACAAAAGTCCATATGGTTATGTTTTGGAGCCCTGGTGGCACAGTGAATAAGAGCTTAGCTGTTAACCAAAAGGTCAGCAGTTCAAATCCACCTTGGAAACCCTATGGGGCAGTTCTGCTCTGCCCTATAAGGTCGCTATGAGTCAGCATCGACTCGATGGCAATGGGTTTTATGGTTTTCTTTCAAGATACACCCAAATTATCTTCAGTGGTAAATTTTTACTATAATTGCAAGGCCATTTATGTGTCCCTATTTTTTTTTTATATGAGTGGCTGTCAGGGGACCTAACAAAGCTTTTGTTATTCAATGGAAAGGCTCCATGGCCTATCTGTGCCTGGGCTGTATTACAACGATAGTTAACAACATAGATTTTTATTGTCCGACATCCAAATAGATGAGCTTTCCTTTAGACTTTTTTGTAATTTATTTATTTTGTCAAAAAATGACTTAATTGAAACCCTCCCTGTGTCAGGAGTTTGGAAAGACCCTGTACCAAGTATGTACACATGAAACATGAGTGAAAATACAGGAAAATTTACCTTAATGGTCTTCTTTAGAAGAGACGGAGGCTGGGTCCCAAGAAATTTGTGTTTCTTAGGTGTTTCTCCTCTTCTCAGAGGCATGTTTGATGGCATTGCTTATCAAATACTTCCGGTCTAAGGGTGCCACCAAAGGAGACCCTCTTTCTTTGTAAAGATATTTGGTCTTTATTCTTTTCTTCTTAAATAATAAAAGAAAAAAAAAGCATGGAAAATGCAATGAAAAAAGAAATCCATACTTGTTGGTAGATGATGTCCAGTCGATTTTGACTCACAGTGACACCATGTGAGAGAGTATAACTGCTCCATAGGGTTTTCTTGGCTGTAATCTTTATTTACAGAAGCAGGTTGCCAGGTCTTTGTCCACAGAATCAAGGTTGAATCGCCAACCTTTTGGTTAGCAGACAAGTGCTTAACCATTAGCACCACCAGGGCGCCTTTAATTTATAATTATAATTACAATTATAAACTTATAATTTATACCAAATTCCTATTAATTATTGGTAGCACAATATGGTAGATGTCATTAATGTCACTGAATTGTACTTAGAAATGGTTAAAATGATGAGCTTTTTGTTACATGTTTACACAATAAAAATTTTAAAATAAGTACCAAAACAATTTTTATCATGATTACTTACCAAAAAAATCATGTATATAGTGCTATTTAAAGCATTACAAAAATTATTATAACTATTCTATTTAAAATTTATTAAAACCTAAAATCAACAGCACAGCTTCACTCTAGTAATGCTGATGAAGGTAAAACTGCTTCAAGAGTTCACGAGGGATCCGAGGACAAACTACAGGTAGCCAACTTTAATATAAAATGTGACAAATAAGAAAATTAACTGACAGTAACAACTGTTTATTATATGCATGCAAATACTAACACAATTCTGGAATATATGATCCAATGATCTATCATAAATTTACATTTATTGTTAACCTGAATATCCTCGGTGCAAGATGCAGTCACTGAAGCTAAGCCTCACATCAGCAAACCAAAACCTAACAAAGTGTACTTTCTGTCAATGCCTGACCTTCCCAGAAGCCAAAATGTCATCTAACCAATTAGGACTTGCCTGTTGAGCTTAACCTGGTTCAAAATGTTCCATTAATCCCATCCCCATCACCAGAACTGTTAAAAAATAAAATTTCTACAAGATTAAATTTGTATATGAATTTTAAGCTGTATTTGCTCTTCATTAACTGGAAAGGTCTTGTCTGAAACTGCCTATTCAAGTGCTGCAAATAAGGTTTATGAGTTCATATGTGAGTTTAATCTAGGAAAAAAATTATTTTTTACACTATCTATAGTCAGCCAAGTTGGTATAAACTAAGGCACATTTGACTGTAAATAATCTATATCTCTAAGTTATATAAGAAAGATAATATACACATTTTACATATTCCAAAAAGTATTTGATGCTATCGAACATGCATTCTTCCTTATAGGCCTTACTCAAAAAACAAAACAGCAAACACAATGATATAAAATAAAGATGGATGCTTGTTTAACTCAAAAAAAATTTATTCTAACATCATTATTATTTTGTTTACAACGTTCTCACCTATAAATAGGATATAACAAATAAAATAACAATAACACAAAAAAGAAAAAGTAGTTTATCTATGGGAAAGCTTTATTGCTTTTGCAATTCTGATAAAAAAAAATATTTAACTCACTAAATGTATTAAAAAAATTGATTCTATAAATTATAATTTACAAAATTAGTGACATTCCAATACATTAGGATAATATTTTAATATTCTTAATATTTTTCACTTTACTAATAATAATATTGTTGTTGTTAGGAGCCTTTGAGTCAATTTTGACTCATAACGACCCTATGTACAACAGAACAAAACACTGCTTGGTCCTGTGCCATCCTTACAACCATTGCTAAGTTTGAGCCCATTGTTAAAGCCAATGAGTCAGTCCATCTTGTTGAGGGTCATCCTCCTCTTTGCTGACCCTCTACTAATAACAGTATTCCATGATAATAAAATATTATTTAAATATGATTATACTAAAAACTGGCTTATGCTTTAAAAATATCAAATACAACCACCAAGAGAGCATGTAACTAAAAGGACAAAATAAATATCATTACAAACTCCTTCTTTGTAAAACAATTCAAGCAAATGCAATCTAAATTTCAAAGTTATATATTTCAGATCATGCTGCATTTTTTAAATAAAATCCTGAAAGAAAACGATCAAGTTAAAAATAAAAATAATAAAAATATGTTGATAAGAGAACAAAGAGGAGGAAATACAACATATAAGATTTTATAGACATAAAAGTAATAAAAGAGTGTGATAATTGGGCAACATAGAGAAATAAGACATTAAGAATATGATAGCTGTAGAAGTTATAAGGAACTTTGATGACAGCGTAGAGATTAAAGTGTTGGGCTGCTAACCAAAATGTTGGAGGTGGCTCGAACTCACCTACAGCTCTACAGGAGAAAGATGTAGCATTCTGCTCCTGTAAAGACTCACAACGTTGGAAATCCTATTGGGCAGTTCTACCCTGTCCTGTAGGGTCACTGTCAGTTTTGATTGACTCCATGGCAGTGGGTTAATAGAAGTTACAAAATATAATAAATTATTATATGATGATACATCATCAATGAAGTATATACACTACCCATTGCTATCAAGTTAATTTCAATTCATACTGACCCCCTGAGGACTGAGTAGAACTGCCCCAGAGGCTTTCCAATGCTGTAATCTGTATGAAAGGGGCCCTGGTTTGCAGTCATTAAGCATTTTGGTGCTACCAGAAAGTTTGGTGGCTCAAACCTACAGAGCACTTCATAGGAGAATGTTGTGGCAGTTTGCTCCCTTAAAGATTTACAGGCTTAAAACCCTATGGGGCAGTTCTACTCTGTCCTACATTTACACTATGATTTGGAATCTACTCAATGGCAGTGGGTTAATCTTTATAGAAGCAGACTGCCACATCTTTCTCCCTGGAAGCACGTGATAGGTTCCAACTCCCCACCTTTGGGTTAGCAATCCGGCATTTAACCACTGTGCAATGAGGCCTTCTTCAATAAAATACACAGGGAAGTCTGGTCTTTTTTTGTGAATTTGATCATTTGTTCTACATTTTCTCCCACTCTATCACTACCCTCTATTGCAATCCCAGTCAGAACAGAACTCTGCAGACTATGGCCCTGGACACACTTCTAACTAAGAAAAGAAGCCACTCCAGAAGTTCACCTTTTAGCCAAAGATTAGACAGGCCTATAAAACAAACAGTAACACATGTAACGAATGCGCTTCTTCATTCAATCAAGTAAATGACACCAAATGGGCTTCACCTGCCCCAAAACAAAGCCAGGGACAGACAGGAAAACTAGAAGAATGGAACCTGAGAAAGTGGGGTGAAAAGGGAAAGGGGGGAGTGCTGACACAATGCTGGATTGCAACCAATGCCACAAAACAATTTGTGTATACATTTTTGAATGAGAAACTACATATATATATATAAAAAAGAAAAATGTTTTTTAAAATGGGAACATTAGCAACAATTCTCAAACTATTGAAATACTCATTTCATCTTGTGTGGATCATTTACATTTTATAATTTTGATAACAAAAAATCTAATGCAACAAATTATAAATCTGAACAGGAACCTGAAGGAAATTCTTAGAGCAAGTTAAGAAAAAAATTTAATATCACAAATAAAAAATAATTTGCCAAACAGTAATAATAATGATAAAAAGAGTTTACTAAAAGGGAAAATGTACAAATAGGTGATGTATCCAAAATGAAAGAGAAGAGAGGTGGGGCCAAGGTGGAATAGCCAGATGCTTCTGGAGATCCCTCTCAGAACAAAGACCCAAAAATCAAGTGAAATGATTATATTTATGACAAGCTAGGAGCACTGAACATCAAAGGTGAAGTTAGAAAATTGACTAAGTGGCAGGGGGAGAGTGAGACTTTCAGAAGTGGAGAGGAGTTGCCACTCCTGAATCACTGGGATCCCTTAGGCACCATTCCCAGAAGCGGATGTGATGGGCTGGTGGTAGCATTGGGCTGCAGTTTCCTCAGGAAGAAACAGTCAGCAGCACAGCCTACTCACAACCTCCGGAGCCAGAGAAGAACGGTGATCAAGGCAAAAGCTAAGTAGTTGCCTATGTTTTACCTGGCCCCTGCCCCCAAGCTGGCTTCAGTAGCTGTAGATTTCTCTGGGTCTAAGATAGGCCCATTTGAGTGCCCTGAGCCATGCTCCTGGATTTGGAGAAGGAATAATTCACAACAGGGGGAAAAGATAATTTGCCAGCTCCACTAACACAGGGAGTTCAGAACAGAAGTGGCTCCTGTCCAGGCATAAAAGGTACGCAGACATTTCACTTCTGCACGGACCCATGTGGGCCTGCTTCAGGAGAATAGGCCCTTGTTGACAGACTACAATTGTTTCTGCCGTGTGGCGGAGAAGTGGGTGTTTGATGTTTGACATAGCTTTGCCTATTAAACAGGATCCTTGCCTACTCACATCAGGGGCCTAAGGACTGGTGGCTCCTCCCAGGTCACCCAGCCACCCGTGACAGGGGTCCAAGGGCCTCCCAGTAATTACTAGCAAAACCATTGGGTGCTCATGGTCTGTCTGCAGAACCCACCCACCTGCATGCTCTAGGGAACAAGGGTGAGTTTTCCTCAGAGACACTCGGGGGATGTTTTTCAGCCCTCTGCTCATTCAGAGCGTGGCCTCCTGCTGCAATCAGATACCAGTACCTGCACCAAACACCCCTGCCCCTCTAAGACTGTAGTGCAGAGCTTGTACCACACACTTGATGACCAGCTACCTGGACACCTGAGCTGAATCCACACAGGAAAAGTGAATGAACTCATGAGCTCATATACCTGATAACAGCTCTAGCCATCTGGTAACAGGATGTCAGAGCCCCAAAGGCAAAAATAGTCAACCTAGTTCACTCAAGCAACCCACATGGGCATATTAAAAAAAAGTGAGAAACTAGGATACAGTAAGAAAACATAAAATAAACTAATACAATAACTTATAGATGGCTCGGAGACAACAGTCAATATCAAACCACATAAAGAATCAGGCCATGATTGCTAGAACAAACTCTCAAAACAGAGAATCAAAGGATCTTCTGGATGAAGGTGCCTTCCTGGAATTACCAGATGCAGAATTAAAAAGATTAGTATACAGAACTCTTCAAGACATAAGGAAGGAGATCAGGCAATACGCAGAACAAGCCAAGAAGCACACACATAAAACAGTTGAAGAAATTAAAAAGGTTCTTCAAGAACATAATGAAAAATTTAATAAGCAGCAAGAATCCATAGAGAGACACCAATCAGAAACACAGAAGATTAACAAAAAAATTACAGAATTAGACAACTCAATAGAAAGTCAGAGGAGCAGAATGGAGCAAGTGGAAGGCAGAATTGGGGACCTAGAAGGTAAAGCACTTGGCATCAATACATTTCAAGAAAAATAAGATAACAAATTTTTTTAAAAATGAATAAGCCTTAAGAATCATGTGTGATTCTATCAATAACCTGTGAGTAATCAGAGTACCAGAACAGAGAGGGATAACTGAAAAACGAGAGAGAACTGTTGAAGATTTGTAGGCAGAAAACTTCCCTGATATCATGAAAGATGAGAAGGTGTTAATCCAAGATACTCACAGAACTCCACATAAAGTAGATTATAAAAGAAATTCACCAAAACATATTATAATCAAACTTGCCAAAACCAAAGATAAAGAGAGAATTATAAGAGCAGCTAGGGATAGATGAAAACCACCTACAAAGGAGACAAAGGAGAGTCAATAAGAATAAGCTCAGACAACTCAGCAGAAACCATGCAGGCAAGAAGGAAATGGGATGACTTATACATACAACTGAAGGAAAAAAACTGCCAGCCAAGAAACATATATCCATCAAAAGTGTCCCTCAAAAATGAAGGTGAAATTAGGACATTTCCAGATAAACAGAAGTTTAGGGATTTCATAAAAACCAAACTAAAACTACAAGAAATGCTAAAGGTGGTTCTTTGGTTAGAAAATCAATAGTATCAGGTATCAACCCAAGACTAGAACACTGGGCAGAGCAATCAGATGTTAACCTAGACAGGAAAATCACATGAATAAATCAAGATTTAAAAAAAGGCTCAAAACAGGGAAATAGTGATTTCATTATGGAAAAAAGACCACATTAAAATAATAAAGAGGGACTAAGAAATTTAATCATACATCTATCATATGGAGAGGAAGGGAAGGCGATGTAAAGAAATAAAAGTTAGGTTTAAATTTAGAAAAATAGGGGTAAATATTAAGGTAACCACAAAGGAGACTAACCTACTTATCAAAGTAAAATACAAGAGAAAAAAATAGAGACTCAGGAGGAAAAAAAAAATTCAATAACAACAAATAAGTGGAAAAGACAACATATAAACTACTCAGCACAAAAAATTAAGTGGGAAAAAGAAACCGTCAACAACACACAAAAGAAGACATCAAAATGATAGCACTATATTCATACCTATCCATAATTACGCTGAATGTTAATGGAATAAATGCACCAATAAAGAGACAGGGAGTGGCAGAATGGATTAAAAAAACACGATCCATCTATATGCTGCCTACAAGAGACACACTTTAGGCTTAGAGACACAAACCAACTAAGACTCAAAGGACGGAAAAAAATATATCAAGCAAATAATCAAAAAAGAGGAGTGGTGGCAATATTAATTGCAGACAAAATAAACTTTAAAGTTAAATCCACCATAAACAATAAGGTAGGACACTGTATATTGATTAAAGGGACAATATACCAAGAGGATATAACCATAGTAAATATTTATGCACCCAATTACAGGTCTGCAAGATACATGAAAAACTCTAACAGCGTTGAAAAGTTAGATAGACAGCTCCACAATTATAGTAGGAGAACTCAACACTCCACCTTCAGTGTAGGACAGGACATCTAGAAAGAAGCTCGATAAAGACATGGAAGATCTAAATGCCAAAATCAACCAACTCGACCTTATAGACATATACAGAACACTCCACTCAACAGCACCCAAGTATACCTTCTTTTCTAGCGCACATGGAACATTCTCTAGAATAGACCACATATTAGGTCATAAAGCAAGCCTTAGCAGAATGCAAAATAGCAAAACATTACAAAGCATCTTCTCTGACCATAAGGCCATAAAAGTAGAAACCAACAACAGAAAAAGCAGAGAAAATAAATCACACACCTGGAAACTGAACAATACACTGTTCAAAAAAGACTGGGTTCTAGAAGACATCAAGGATGGAAAAAAGAAATTCATAGAATCCAATGAGAATGAAAACACTTCCTATCAAAACCTTTGAGACACGGCGAAAGCAGTGGTCAGAAGTCAATTTATACCAATAAATGCACGCATACAAAAAGAAGAAAGGGTCAAAATCAAAGAATTACCACTACAACTTAAACAAATAGAAATAGAGCAACAAAAGTAACGCCCAGGCACCAGAAGAAAGCAAATAATAAAAATTAGAGCAGAATTTAATGAAATAGAAAACAGAAAAACAATTCAAAGACTTAACAAGACCAAAAGTTGGTTCTTTGAAAAAATTAACAAAATTGATAAACCACTGGCCAAACTGCCAAAAGAAAAACAGGAGAGGAAGCAAATAACCAGAATAAGAAATGAGATGGGCAATATTAGGACAGACCCAACTGAAATTAAAAGAATCATATCAGATTACTATGAAAAATTGTACCCTAACAAATTTGAAAACCTAGAAGAAATGGGTGAATTCCTAGAAACACAATACCTACCTAAACTAACACAAACAGAGGTAGAACAACTAAATAAACCCGTAACAAAAGAAGAGATTGAAAAGGTAATGGAAAACTCCCAACAAAAATAAGCCCTGGCCCGGACGGCTTTACCTCAGAGTTCTGCCAAACTTTCAGAGAAGAATTAATACCACTACTACTAAAGATATTTCAGAGCACAGAAAAGGACAAAATACTCCCAAACTCATTTTATGAAGCCAGCATATGCCTGATACCAAAACTGGGTAAAGACTCTACAAAAAAGAAAATTACAGACCTATATCCCTTATGAGCTTACATGCAAAAATCCTCAACAAAATTCTAGCCAATAGAATTCAACAACATATCAAAAAAAAAATTCAGGAGGCAGAGCCAAGATGGTGGAATAGACAGACGATTCTGGCGAGCCCTATTTACAACAAAGACCAAAAAACCCAAGTAAAACGAGTATAATTATGACAAGGTAGGAGCCCTGATATCAAAGACAAGCTTATAAAATGACCTTGAGGGGCAGGGGGAGGAAGAGACGGTTCAGTAGCGTAGAGGAGTTACCAGACCTGAATTGCAGCCACACCTCAGGCACCGTTCCTGGGAGCAGCGGAGGCTGGATAGTACTAGTGTTTGGCTGCAGTTTCCTCAGGGAGAAGCAGTCAGCCACATAGCATACTCATACCTCTGGAATCAGAGAAGAATGGTGCTCTCAGCAAAAGCTAAGCCCTTGCGTTTATTTTACCGCGCCCCACTGCTCCCGAGTCGGCTTCAGTAGCTGATTTCCCTGGGCCTGAAATAGGCCCTTTTGTGTGCCTAGAGCCTTCCTCCCAGCCTTGGAGAAGGAATAGGTTTGCAATTGGGGGGAAGACAATTTGCCAGCTCCACTAACCAGGGGAGCTCAGGACAGAAGCAGCTCCTGTCCAGGCATTAACCGTCCAAGGACTTTGAGTACCATTCCCCTATGCATGAACCTGTGTGGGGCTAATTCAGGAGAATAAGCCCTTATTGGCAGACTCCAACCCCTTCAGCTGTGCTGTGGAGACATGGGTATTTGATGTTTGACATTGCTTTGCCTATTAAACAGGGTCGTTACTTACCCACATCAGGGGCCTAAGGCCTGGTAGCTCCACTCAGGTCACCCAGCCACCCACAACAGGGGTCCAAGGATAACTGGTACCTCCCAGTCCTTACAACCAAAAACTTTGGGTCTCCATGGTCCATCTGCAGAACCCACTCACATGTACACACTAGGGAACAGGAAACTGCTTTTCTCAGAGGCACGTGGGGGACAAGTCTCAGCCCTGGCCTTATTCAGAGTGGGACTCTCTGCTGCAACCAGATACCGGTACATACACCAATCACCCCTGCCCCTCTAAGACTGTACAATAGAGCCTGAACCACACAATTAATGATCAGCTACCTGGACATCTGAGCTGAATTCAAACTAGAAAACTGAATGGACTCCTAGACTGATATACCTAATAACAGCTCTAGCCATCTGGGGACAGGATGTCAGAGCTCCAAAGGTGAAAATAATCAAGCTTGCTCACTCAAACAACCTATTTGGGCATAACAAAACAAAACAAATCAAGAAGCTATGACAAAGTAAGTAAACATACAATAAACTAATACAATAACTTATAGATGGCTCAGAGACAACAGTCAATATGAAGTAAAGAAACAGAGCATGATCGTCTCCACAAGTTCTCAAAACAAATATTCCAGGGATCTTCCAGATGAAAGTGCATTCGTGGAATTACCAGAGGCAGAGTACAAAAGATTAATACACAGAACCTTCAAGACATCAGGAAAGAAATGAGGCAATATAGAACAAGCCAAGGAACACACAGATAAAACAACAGAAGAAATAAAAAAGATTATTCAGGAACACAATGAAAAATTTAATAAGCTAGAAAAGTCCAAAGACAGAGAGCAATCAGAAATTCAGAAGATTAACAATAAAATTACAGAAATAGACAATGCAATAGAAAGTCAGAGGAGCAGAATTGAGCAAGTGGAAGCCAGAATTTCTGAACTTGAAGATAAAGCACTTGGCACTAATATATTTGAAGAAAAAACAGTTAAAAAAATTTTAAAACACAAAGACCTTAAGAATCACGTGGGACTCTACCAAAAGAAATAACATAAGAGTGATTGGAGTACCAGAATACGGAGGGATAAAAGAAAATACAGCCAGAATTGTTGAAGATGTGTTCGCAGAAAACTTCCCTGAAATTGTGAAAGATGAGAAGATATCTATCCAAGATATTCACAGAACTCCAAGTAAGGTAGATTTTAAAAGAAAGTCACCAAGAAATATTATATTCAAACTTGCCAAAACCAAAGATAAAGAATTTTAAGAGCAGCTAACAAAAAACAAAAAGTCACTTAAAAAGGAGAGCCAATAAGAATAAGCTCGGACTACTCAGCACAAAACCATGCAGGCAAGAAGGCAATGGGATGACTTATATAAAAAATTGAAGGAAAAAAATTGCCAACCAAGATCATGTATCTGGCAAAACTGTCTCTCAAATATGAAGGTGAAATTAGGACATTTCCAGATTAACAGAAATTTAGGGAATATGTAAAAAAACAAACTAAAACTACAAGAAATACTAAAGGTAGTTCTTTGGTTAGAAAATCAATAACATCAGATATCAACCCAAGACTAGAACACTGGGCAGAGCAATCAGAAGTCAACCCAGGCAGGGAAATCAAAAAAATAAATCAAGATTAAAAAAAAATGCTCAGAACAATGTAGAATACTGAATATAGACTACAAAATATAGAATCAAAATACATAATATAGAGAATATACATTATAAAATACAGAATATTATGGAATATAGAACATAGAAAGTAAAAAATAATACAATATATAAGAACATATACTACAGAAGAATATAGAGTATAGGATGTAGAATAAAGAATACAGAAAATTGTTAATATGTAAAAGAAGACAATATCAGAACAATAAAGCCAACCCAGTGCCCTCCAGTCGATTCGGACTCATAGCGACCCTATAGGACAGAGTAGAATAGAGAAAAAGAATATAGTAATGAAAAATATAACGAAGAATACAATAATGAAGAATGCAATAATGAACAATATAATAATGAACAATATAATGAAGAATATCATGAAGAATATCATGAAGAATATCATGATG